>NC_139967.1:3079744-3162244 GCF_963993115.1 Abramis brama | reverse complement strand
ATGAATGATAGTATCAGTTTCTTCAAATTAAACAATCAGTCACCACAAACTTTTGAACCGCAGTGTTTTTGAATTATTTAGAGGCATTAGAAATTGAACGCATCTGTTTCTGCATTGATCGTGTGCATTATTAATCTGAAATATTAATTCCCACAAGCATTATTCAAAGTGTGTCCGACTGATCGGAGAACTCGTATTGTATCGGGAATGAAAAATGAGTTTTTACATCATTTAGAGAGTATCTAAATCATGTGGTCTTTGACATGACGTACATGAGAGGGTCTTTGAACTCGTGTTTTTTGGTCAGATCAAGAAAGCTGGTCTTGAGCACAAAGGGTCATTTCAGAAGGGAAACTCTTTCATACTTCCTCCTCACTTCCTGCTTTGTTTCCTGTCTTCACGAAGGTGTGTGAGGTGTGTGTTATCATCACAGCATGTGTGCCTCTGCCATCTGTGCGCTATGGAGCGAGACGTCCTCTGGGGAAAAGAGGAAAACAATGCAGGTGCGTTTTCTCTGCAGTTTTGAAGAGGTTGTGACCTCGTCTGACTTCTGATTAATAAGCTTCATTTACAGCTGCAACAATGTTCAAGAGTCTCATTATCACGTTCAATGTTATTAAGAACACTCAAAAATGATGACAGGTATAAACCAATTCTTTACATTATAAAATACTTTTTTCCACCACAGTATTTCACATTAATAATATTTATTAAATATTTTATAATGATATAATATACATATATTAACATAATATAATTCACATATATATAATGTTTCTTTTTTTTATTTCTGTGAATATCAAAAGAGGCAAATCACACAGAAACTTTCTAATCAGTGACACTTTAAAACGAGATGTTTGACTTTCGCTTCTGAGTTTTACAAATCCGAAATTGTTGTGGTTTCAGAAGCCATTGTAATAAAAGGTCATTTAGAGGTTCTGTGTGTGTGTGTGTGTGTGTGTGTGTGTGTTATGTTTACATAAAGTGTATTGTGAGATCAGGCTTCATATAAGGTAAGATATGAATTATATTCATTTTAATCATATATACAGTAGAATGTTACTTGAGGTCTCACAAAAAAATGCCTTTTACAGAACAATTTTTTTCAGTTGTGTTTGAACAAATATGAGCATACTATTGCATGCCAAGTTAAGTAATTTTTATTTCTGTAGTGCTCTTCTGCTCTCCAAGGCTCCATTTATTTGATAAAAAATACAGTAAAAACAGTAATATTGTGAAATATTATTTCAATGTAAAAAATACTGTTTTCTATGTGAATATATAGTAAAGTCTAATTTATTTCTGTGATCAAAGCTGAATTTTCAGCATCATTACTCCAGTCTTCAGTGTCACATGATCCATTTGCTGCTCAAGAAACATTTTATGATTATTATCCATGTTAAAAACAGTTGTGCTGCTTCATATTGTTGTTGAAACCGTGTTTTTATTTTTTATTTTTTGGATTCTTTGATGAATAGAAAGTTCAAAAGAACGGCATTGATTTGAAATAGAATCTTTTCTAACATTCTAAATGTCTTTACTGTCACTTTTGATCAATTTAATGCATCTTGCTATACATTTCTTTGAAAGAAATTCTATTATACGTGAGTCTTACTGACCCCAAACTTTTGATCTCTAGTGTATATCATATGATCTGATCTCTCATTAATAGTCTCTCTATTTCCCTCCGATCTGCATTTACTTCAAAAACCACCTCAGATTTAAGCAGTCACTCATTTTATAGCGTAAATGGCGCAGGACTGAAGTCTGAAGCGCACGCGAGAACTCCAGCCAAACTTCTATAGTCTCTTTGCCGCTTCTCAGTGCAACTCTGAAAGGAATCGTCTTAAGAGCCTCTCTGGGAAGTTGACAGCGGACTCTTCCTTTTGAGATGTAAATATTTCTGCCAAGAAGGAAGACTCGTTCATTATTCGACTCTGTCGTTATGAAAATCTCTCTGGCAGTCCAACCAAAACACTCCCGACGTGTTTACTTTCCCACCACGGATTCGTTTGTGAGGGAAACACTCCCGATGGAGCTTTGCGTGATTTGTGAAGCTCTGGATTTTGTCCTTGACTTCATGATGGATTGGTGTCACTGAGTTATTGTCAGTGTGGCGTCTCGTGTCGCCTGGTTCCTCCAGCTTTTATCCTGCTCCGAGAACACAATCCCAGCTTTTGGTCTGGGAATGTCAAGAGGCAGGTGCATTAGACAAAAGAGCAGGCGTAAAATTAGCATCATTGGCCAAACCTGCTCAGTGAAACTTTGAATGTTTGCCAGACACTCTTGTGGAACAGGAAGTTTGATTGGAGCCTAATACTTGAGGGGAAAGGTCACGACAGGTCACTGATGTCACTTCCTGTGAACAGGACATTATGTGCTACTCATTTTTTAAAGGAATATTTCACCCAAAAATTAAATTTCACCCAAAAAGTTATTATTTACTCACAAGTGTTAAAGAGGACCTATGTTATGCTTTTCTTTAGTGTGTAATGATGCTGTTTGAAAAGGTTTCCTCCAGCTCCAGTTCTTCTCTATATCAGTGTCAGTGTTTCTGAACTCCTGAAACGCCTCCATTGTAGTCTTGAGTTTCTTCCGGGAACGAACACGTCACAATATTCCTCATTTAAATAATTAATGCGCAGAATAAAGGGACGGGGCCTGGTTGAGTTAGTTAGTAGTGTGTTAAACTGGTGGTTATGGTAAGGGGCGGGACATTTCCCAAACACACTCGAAGCACTCGACCAATCACAACACACTGCTCCAGCCGACCAATCAACAGAGCGTTCCTGACAGACTGGGAAGAGAGGAGATTAAACAGTGGAGAATATGAGGAAAATAATCAACATTTAAGCTGGAAAACATGTTCTAGTAGAGCCTAAAAACATCATCAACACTTCGTAAAAGTACAGTGGCATACAAAATACAAGGCACTGTTATGATAACACAGTCATTTCAAAACATAAAACCCTAAACGAAAAAAGTAAAGAAGAAACTGGTGATGGTCAAAACTTTATGAAACGTTTATGTTTATTGAAAGTTGACAGTCGCTGCATTGTGTTAACTTTTCTTCTTTTGTGTTTCACAGAATAATGAAAGTCAAACAGGACATGAGGGTGAGTGAACGATGTTTTTTGGGTGAACTGTTCCTTTAAAAGTAAATCATTCCCAAATCTGGCCATGAAGTCTCTGTTTAAGTTCTATCAGTCAATACTCAGCATTAACATTGGGTGGATCAGTTATGAATAAGTCAGCAGCGGGTGTGTGTGGTAACATTTATTCATCATTTGATGAATGATTGAGTGTCTGGAGCTGCTGGGCTTCTCAGTCGGGGAGGACATGTTTTCAAAATCCAGCTTCTAGTGTCTGATAGAAGTTCAATCAGAAACATGTTGTTCATTTGTTTTGTCACTCATCCAAGCGGGTTCCTCAGTTGTCTGTTGAGGAATATTCCCGGGAATTGTTTCCTTCAGAATAGTTTAGTAGATTGCGGTGACCGTGATCAATACAGGGACCGGCTGACCTGAGAAACTCCAGCTGGAAATTCCTGAGAAATTCCACAAGTCATTCCACTGTGATTGTGTTCATAAATTTGACTAGTTTTTATGTGTGTTGTTTAAACAAAGTCAAATAGACATGCACGTTTTTTTTTTATCTTCCAATTTAACAGCGCTTATGGTGCATTTATAGTTATTAACAATAAAGGACTGGATTTAAAGGAACAGTTCCCCCAAAATGAACATTCTGTCGTGCATTACTCACCCTCATGTCATTCCAGTTTTTTGTTCATACAATGCAAGACAATGGGGTCTATCCATCCATCCATCCATCCATCCATCATTTTTTCTGTTATCCATCCACCCATCCATCCAATGTCATATCTATCCATCCATCCATCCATCCATCCATCCATCCATCCATCCATCCATCCATCCATCCATCCTCCATCCAACTTTATATCCATCCATCCATCCATAATTCTTTCATTCTTTCTGTCATCCATCCATCCATCCACCATCCATCCATGTATCCCAACGTTATATCCATCCATCCAACAATGTATCCATCCATCCAGCCATAATTCTTTCATTCTATCTGTCATCTATCCATCCATGTATCCAACGTTATATCCATCCATCCAAAATTCTATAATTCTGTCTGTCATCCATCCATCCACCCATCAATGTATTCAACATTTCATCCATCCATCCATCCATCCATCCATCCATCCATCCATCCATCCATCCATCCATCCAAATTGAACCATTTGTACAGATTTCCTTAATAAACAGTGTTCCTGGAACATGTTTGTTTTTATCTTGGCATTCACATGATAACCATAAGTTAAAATGTCAGTCAAAAAAATCAAGATTCAACATTCTCTGAATCACATGAAGATTCTTTGCAAACGTGACGTGTTTCAACAAGTGCAGTTTTCTGTCCTGTAACGATCTCCTCTATAATGAAGGGCTTGTCTGCCAATGCGAGTCAGTGTCAGGTGGTATTAGGGGGCGGGACGTTCTCATATTAAAGAGAGCGTTTGATTGGACGAACACTTGTATGCGTCCCTGTGAACAAGATCATGAATATTTTTGGCCCGTTTTCCCAGAATTGTGAATTGTACAGTTACAAGATAAACGTTTTTGTCTTGACCTTTGACTTTTACAACACTAACGTATAGAAATGTACTAGATATGGGTTGAAAGCCACAACACCCAAAACTTTTGAATTGGAAGTGAATCATGTTTATAGTATTCTTACTGAAAGATACTGATGAAGAATGTGATCTTTTGCAGTGAGAGAACAGACAATAACAGTGAGTTCAGACTGAGACGGTACCTGAGTTTGACTGTCCTACTTTCAGCAGTTGTTTGTGGTGCTTTATATAGGTTTTATTTTGGACGAAGTGGGCCGTCCCGCAGGCAGAGATTCTTCCTGTTGATTTGAATTGTTGCATCCTCCTCGGGGCCTTTGCTCTTCAGACCGGCTCCAGATCTGAGCTCTGATCTGAGATCAGTTGTACTCGTGTGCATCATCACAGTGTGTGTGGACACTACAGGCGCCGGATCAGGAGTGTGTGTGTGTTTATGGTGTTTATTTATAAGTCTTGGCACTGTAGATGTTCGGTTGCTAAGACCAGAACACCATGTGTGTCGGGTCACCTTCGCTGAGAGTCGACGTGTGTGTGTGAGTGTGTGTTTAGCTTACGTGCTTCCTTTGGCTGACACACGCGGTATGAATTGTGTATAAATGAGTGTGAATTATTGTAGAGTCACTCTGTGGGAGCTGGCATTAACATCACGGCCTCTCTCTCCTCTCAGCCCTGTTTTCATTAATGCTGATCTATCTATCTATCTATCTATCTATCTATCTATCTATCTATCTATCTATCTATCTATCTATCTATCTATCTATCTATCTATCTATCTATCTATCTATCTATCTATCTATCTATCTATCTATCTATCTATCTATTTCCATCCATCCTTCTGTCCATCAGTCCATCCGTCTGTTTTATCTGTTGTTCTATCTATCTTTCTATAATATAACTCACAATACACTAGCAAGTTTTCTTCAGGCAATATAAAGGTCTAGTTTTCTCCATCACTCTGCTGTCAATTCATTCATTTTTACAATTAGAATTTAATGTTTCCTCTTATATTTATTCATTTATTTAAAGTTGTGTGTCCCATTTTATCTCTCCTCAGGAGCTTTTACACACACACACACACACACACACACACACACACACACACACACACACACACACACTGTCTGGTTTACTATCTATTTTGGGGGGACTTTCCATAGACGTAATGATTTTTATACTGTCCAAAATGTATATTCTTTCCCCTTACACTAACTCTACCACTAAACCTACCCATCACACACACACACACACACACACTAACCCAGCCCCTAAACCTACCCATTACACACACACACACACACACACACACACACACACTAACCCAACCCCTAAACCTACCCAACACACACAGCTTTCTGCATTTTTACATTTTCAAAATAACTTGTTCGATATGATTTATAAGCTTGTTTCCTCAATTTAGCTCACAGTGACACACACACACTCTCACACATTCTCTCTCTCTTTCTCTCTCTCTCTCTCTCTCTCTCTCTCTCTCTCTTTCACACACACACACACACACACACACACACACACACACACACACACACACACCGTGTCCCCCTGCCTCTCACCTTGCACTGCAGTAACAGCTTGATGTAATTTCAGTGATATGGAGCAGAGGTGATAGGAAATCTGCTCCTGCCAGCACAGCATCATCAGGAACGCAGTTTTCCTTCACAGTCCGTCCCAAATCGTCTCTGGGTGAAACGTTTCACACATACAATAATCCCAGAGCAGCATCCCGCTCACATCCTGACCTCAACTACACAAACGAGCAGAAAAACTGTTTACAAACGGCTCATTTGAACAGCGCAAAGCATTTGTCCTTAACATACATAGGCTACTATACTCCATTAAAATAGTCATTTTTATATTTTTCATTTGTTTCAAGCATATACCTTGCAAAATTTAAGATGCATTCATGTCAGAATTACCGCAATTACGAGAGTCTGACTTGTAAAAGTATTTGTAGTGAAGTGATTACCTTATTTGCTAACTTATTATTTACTTGAACTGTTGAATTCAATGAATTGAACTTTTGAGTTTGGCACACAGCAGTGCCAGTTCATACAATATGAAGAAATAGTTCATTTTATCACCATAAAAGCAAATATTGTGGTCTTTATCAAGGTCCAACATAATGAAAACACACAGTGATCATGTGTGCAGGTCACAGGATGATCACACCAGGATGATTTGGGTTATTTCTCTCAGTTTTTATTCTCCACTGACCTCTGATCCACTTTAACACTCATACTGATCCCTCAATCTTTGTCAGGTTTAGTACTGATTGCTAGCACTGCTTACTGCAGACTGATATATATATTTAAGTATTATGTGAAACAGAATGCAACATTTTGTACAGAAGTAGTACGCTGGTCACATGTTTAATTCAGTCAGTTCTTTTGTGTTTATCTGTTGTCTTTTGGCAGCCCGATCATGAGAGACCAGCAATGTTTGTCTGATATTTAGGGTCTTTGCTCAACAAACATTAAAGGATGAATTTACAAAAATAAATTGCACCCACTAAGAGAGTTTTTGTATCCACTGTCTGCATTGTTTTAGCACCGGATTTGCTAAAGGAAGTTATGCAAATCAGGTAACACTGCAAAAAAAGTAAACAGAGCATAAACAAGTTTCAGAGCTTAAAATGTCCTCCTCATTATTAACAAAGCATTTATTTAATCAAGCTCCAAAAACAGCTCGCTTTGATATTGCGGGATCTGTGACTTCACATGGGTAAATACATTTGCATATGCCCGCCTCCAAAGCAAGACGTCGACCAATAGTTATACACCACTACTCCATAGGCTCCGCCTACTGGCGTTCACCCACTTAAAGGCCTGCTGATCTGCACTGAAACGTAATATCCACTGAAACAGGAAGACAGGGCGGGACATATCGAACAGCTCCTCCCCTTTTTAAAAATAGCCAATAGCGTTAGTTTATATCACAGCTTGACCAGAGCCGTTGAGCTCCTAATCTCTTACCGTTTCTCCTCCTAATCTCCTCCATTTCGCTTTAAAATACAGCATTCTGTGCAAAATTCAAATGGGTCCGTTACGTCTTCTGGTCTGTGGCGACTCGATTTCAGCCGCCGCTTCAGAGTCTGTTTATAATGTAGAGCTTCAGATTCTAGAGAGCATTTGATTGGACAGAAAATCTGATGAGAAGCTGAAGAGTGATGCCATCAAAATCAATCCATATTGGTGGAAGTGAAAGACTAAGTTTTGAATGCTTATCTCTTCTAAATGAGAATTTTGTCATTGTTTTGGAGCACACTAGTTTATAGATAACAGTAAGGCTAACATATTCATACTAAAAGCCAAAAAACATTTTGATTTCATGGCAACTTTAACGGCTGACATTTGCCTTCACTGGACTTAAGCGTTGCGTCTAAAGCAAATAGAGGTCATTATAATGACTGACGCTGTCTACACTGATACAGTATACAGATGTGTGTTCAGATTATAATGACTGACGCTGTCTACACTGATACAGTATACAGATGTGTGTTCAGATTATAATGACTGATGCTGTCTACACTGATACAGTATACAGATGTGTGTTCAGATTATAATGACTGATGCTGTCAACACTGATACAGTATACAGATGTGTGTTCAGATTATAATGACTGACACTGATACAGTATACAGATGTGTGTTCAGATTATAATGACTGACGCTGATACACTGATACAGTATACAGATGTGTGTTCAGTTTCTGACGGACTCAGAGTGGATGGTTTATTATAATGGCGTCCCAGATCGCGTCTGAGGATTATATGTTTGTTCGGAGCATTTGACTCCCACTTTCCAAGATGGCTGCATGTCTTTCTGTCTGCTCTTTGTCTGTCCATTTTTAACTTTTTTAAAGGTTTTTAGTGCACTTTTCACTGAAATAATCCAGACAGTGCCTTCATTTAATCTTAACTAAGTTTTTGTAGTCATGGATATCCTACCCTGTTATTTTTGTGAGCTCTTGGCCTATTATTTGGTTTGAGGCCTATCTTCATGCTACAGCCCAGGGATCTGTTGCAGTGTGGCTTGTCTTCAGCCTAGATCTGTGACGGGTTCTTGAAACAGGATTTACAGCAAGATAACAACATCTATCTCCAGCTGCATTGTGGTTCGCTTCTAGCACACACTAAAGCCTATGCTATCTGGCTACAGCTATTCTGAGAGGTTCTCGGCCTACTCCATCTGGTCTGAGGCCTACCTGCTTGTCTTCGAGAGGATCTCGGCCTACTCCACCTGGTCTGAGGCCTACCTGCTTGCTTTCGAGAGGATCTCGGCCTACTCCACCTGGTCTGAGGCCTACCTGCTTGTTTTCGAGAGGATCTCGGCCTACTCCACCTGGTCTGAGGCCTACATGGACCTGCTGCAGTGTGGCTTGCCTTCAGCCTAGATCTGTGGCAGGGGTTTTCGAATCAGGATTTACATCAAGGCTTATTTCCAGCACACATTGAAGCCTGTGCTACACTACTAAAGTTTCTGTATCATGCTTTTCTTTATAAAAATCTTACTGGTTCTCTGGATTTTGTCATTCACCTTTTTGCTGCATGTACAGTATCAGGACCCCGGGCCTGCTGGTAAACGCACTCTAGGGTCTGCCACAGCATTTCACTGTCGGGGAACATTAGACTTCATTCTTCAATCGAGAGATGTCCTATCCTATTGGATTACTAAATCTGTTGGACTTTCTGTCACCCAGGTATTTCGAACCCTTCCATATTTTTCAATTATGCTACTGCAGGAACTGTTTGACTCTAACTTGTTACTGGCTTTGCCCTTTGTAAAAGACAAACAATCGATTTGTTCTGGTGTTGCTCTTAGACGCATGTTAATTATTCTCATGTTATTTATCTCTGGTAATGTTCATCCAAATCCTGGGCCAGCTAACTCAGTTACTGCCCAGCTGTCATTTGGTGAATTTTGTGACCGTAAATCATTGGGTTTTTTACATGTAAATATCTGCAGTCTGTTGAATTCTAAGCATTTTGACACTTTAAAAACATTGGTGCACACAGCTAATCCTGATGTTCTTGCTATCTCTGAATCCTGGCTTAAAAAAGGGAACACTGATCTTGACATCTTCATACCAGGCTATAATGTGTTTCGTCAGGACAGAGCTACCAGGGGTGGTGGTGTAGCTATGTATGTTAAAGATCATCTGCAATGTACTGTTGTTCTTTCTAAGTCAGTTCCTAAACAACTTGAACTACTGGTACTAAAGCTTAGGCTTTCAACCACTTTCTCTATCTCTGTTGCTGTTTGCTATAGAGCACCTTCAGCTCCAGTTTCTGCACTCACAGCCTTTAGTCAATTCCTAGCTCCATACATATCCTCTGAGTTTGTCCTTATGGGTGATCTGAACTGGGATATGATCAATCCCCCAGATACAGTTTTGCAACAGTTTGATGCTCTAAACCTTACTCAGATGATATCTGAGCCCACCAGACTTAATCCTAAATCTTCCTCATCATCCACTCTGATTGACCTCCTTTTGACTAACAATCCATCTAACTATCAAGCTGGAGTTTTCAGTCAAATAAGTGATCATTGCGCTATTGCATGTGTACGCTCTGGCCTTTCATTCAAAAGGCCCCCAGTAATTGTAACCAAGCGCTCTTTGAAAAAACTGGACATGCAAGCTTTTCTCCAAGATGTTGCGGCCGTGTCCTGGAACAGAATTAATTCCTTCCACCTCTTGGAAGAGGCATGGTCTTTTTTTAAAAACACTTTCAGTCTGATTATGAGTAAGCATGCCCCTCTGAAAAAAATTAGAATAAAAAATCGATATAGTCCCTGGTTTTCCAATGACCTGGCTGAGATTATTCATCATAAAAATGCTCTCTGGAGAAAAGCCCGCTCTACCCAAACTCCAGTTGACTGGCTGGCCTTCCGTCAATGCAGAAATAAAGCAACACAGGCTATCAGAAATGCCAAAATCTCGCATTTTAAAGAAAAACTCACCACATGTGGCACTGATGCTAGGGCATTCTGGAAAACAGTCAAGGTAATGGAAAATAAAGTTATTTCACCTCATTTACCAGTTTCTATGTTATTTAATGACATCATTATTACTGAGAAGTCTCGGATGGCCTCACTTCTAAACCATCACTTTATTAATGCAACCCATACAGTTACAATGTCAAACCCTAATCTTGTCTCAATGGATACTTCAGTTACAACCTCAGCAGATGCCCAACTTTCTCCATCAAGCAACAATGGCTTCTCTTTTATGCCTCTTTCCACCTCTGAAGTCCAGGATGAACTCTCCAAGCTGAACACAAACAAATCTGCTGGCCTTGATGGTCTTGATCCCATGTTCTTAAAAGCAGCATCCCGCATTATTGCCGCTCCCGTCACAAGACTATTTAACATGTCCCTACAGCTCTCTGAGTTCCCTATTGATTGGAAATCAGCTATAATTTTTCCCCTCTTCAAAGGGGGTTCTGAATCTGATCCAAATTGTTACCGCCCAATTTCCATCCTACCATGCCTTGCCAAAGTTCTGGAGAAGCTCGTCCAAAAACAGTTAAATGATTTCCTGGATAAAAATCATATATTATTTGACATGCAATCTGGTTTTCGGACAGGACATGGGTGCATAACAGCCACCACAAAGGTCCTTGATGAGGTAATTACAGCATTAGACAGCAAACAGGTCTGTATTGCCACCTTTATAGACCTCGCCAAGGCCTTTGACTCTGTCGACCATAGGATCCTCTTACATAAGCTTTCCAGTATTGGTCTGTCCTCCTCTAGCTGTGTTTGGTTTGCCAATTATCTCACCAACCGTGCCCAGCAATTGAAGGTTGAAAACATTATGTCAGACCCACTTAATATCTCTAAAGGTGTGCCTCAAGGCTCCATCCTGGGCCCAACCCTTTTTTCTATCTACATCAATGATATAGCCAGAGCTGCTGGCACCTCCAGGATTCATCTTTATGCAGATGATACCATTTTGTACTCAGTTGGTTCCTCTCCCAATTCTGCGGCTTCCAGTCTTAAACTCAGTTTCACCTCTATAGAGCAGTTCTTTGACAATCTCCACCTCCGTATTAACACCAGTAAGACAAAATGTATCATTTTTAGCCGAAAACCAGTCATCGAGACTCCACTTACAATCACCTGCATGAACGGTATGGCTCTGGAGTATGTCAAAAAATATAAATATCTAGGTATCTGGTTGGATTCATCCCTGTCATTCATTACACACATCAATAACCTTCAAACAAAAGTCAAAGCTAGACTAGCCTTTCTTTTCCGCAATAAAGCTTCCTTTACTCATGCTACCAAATGCACCCTCGTTAAGATGACAGTACTGCCAATTTTGGACTATGGCGATATTATCTACAGAATGGCACCAAACACAGCCCTAAAAAAACTTGACACACTCTATCATTCAGCCATCCGTTTTGCCACTAATGCACCCTTTCACACTCATCACTGTGACCTGTATAAACTGGTGGGCTGGCCCTCCCTTCATACCCGGCGGCTCCATCATTGGTTTCTCTTCATATACAAGACAATCCTGGGCAAGACACCTCTCTATTTGTCATCTCTTCTTCATGCTGCTCATAACGCCTATCACACAAGATCAAGTGATTTGATTAAATTTAGTACCCCCCCTACTTCTACTATCTTTGGACGTAATGCCTTCCGCTTTGCAGCAGTACACGACTGGAACATACTACAAAATACCCTGAAACTTACATCTCTGATCCCAATCTCCACCTTTAAGCAAAACCTCCAAAATTACATAGTTGACTCTTGTTCCTGCTGACAATTATGAACCATATTTAAACACACATATTTAAGCACTTTATTCTTTTTCTTTTTCTCTTTTCTTTGTTGTCTACCTTTTTTAATTCAATTGCTTGTTCTATGTGTGTCATGTGTTTGACTATGTACAGTTGTACAGTATGTCCCTATTTATTCCTGTAGCCTCTTGGCCAGGTCATGTTTGTAAATGAGAAGTGGTTCTCAAACAGTTTACCTGGATAAATAAAGGTTAAATAAAAATAAAAAACTGAAGATTGTCTTGCAATCGAGGCACAGTTTAATGGAGAGTTTGCAAAGAAACTTTCATTGACAGATGAAGCAGAGACTGTATTGGATCTGACTAAACAACTAGGCTAGGCTACTAGTTGACTCGAAACTTAAAAGACGCTGTTTTATCGTGAGTCTCCGTGACGAGTCTGCCCGGGATTTCGAGATCGCCCAAAATGTCCGGGATTCGGCTTTTGCGTTCTACAGTCGCCATTCATTATGTTTACTGTGGCGAGCAGGACGAGGCTGAGGGCCGTGAGAGAACGGTGCGAGGCCGGTGGCGTGATTACTGATGAGCGACACCTGTGAGACGCACTGGTCTCGTATCTCTCACGGAGGAGCGGGAATTTTCTTAGCAATGCTAAAACGCACATCATCCGATCACTTGTTTAGCATTCATGTAAACACTACATTCAGATTCACCAATAAGAATGAATTCAGTTAGATTGAAACAATGAATGGCGACTGAAAGCAAAAGCCGAATCCCGGACATTTTGGATGATCTCGACGGCCGGACATGTCCGGGAAAAAGAGGATAATAACCCCTACTACTCAGCTTTCTCCACAGAACAAGAGCCCGCTAGCTTAGCTTCCAAAAAAAGATGTCTGACACTATTTGTACATTCTGTGAGTGAGATCCCACCCTCTATGGGCGGGTTGAAGACATGAGGGACAGCCCCTACTACTGGCTGTAGTCTCTTGCCTCTGGCCAAAAAATCCTCCGATGACGCAAAATTACGATTTTTGCGTCATCGGAGGATTTTTTCCAGACAAAAAATACATAAATCTCTTGTCTCAGGGGGATATGTGGGAGGAAAGCACAGTAATTTGAAAATACTACAGGTTTTCTACTGATACAAAGCTTAATGCTAAATGCTGAACTATCCCTTTAAGAAATCTTTACCGCATATGATATTAAGACTCACTGCATTCACAGATTTTTACATTATTTTTTAAAATAAACAAGTGAAAAAAGTCTTTATATGAAGCGTTAAGTATGTTTATCTTGTTTCAATTAAATGAAAAACTCATTCAAAATTGTTTTGCCAAAAAAAGTTGCTGAATACAAATTGCAAGCCACATTTCCAAATTCTGAGGTCTATAAGTGAGTTTTTACCCATGTTAGTCCATGCAGATTGGATCTTTCCTGAGAATTCCTCCTTTCCCAATCAGTCGGTGTATTTCACTATTATCTGATGGGCAGATTGTTGCGTGAGGGGGGGATTTTGGAGAAAATGGACATCTTTGTTTGAGGTCACCATGTCACATAGGAGAACCTGGAATTTGTGTTTGATCATGTGTGCATGTCCATGTCAAAGGTCAAAGAAATCACCTTTAACATGTATTAGTTGTCCATCATATCTGCTCCATTAAGAGCCCGAACTAACCGGAGCGGAACGAGAGCGCGGAAAAGGGCATCTCTGTTTCCACACATGCCTTTGTGCCTTAAAGTTCTTCTTGCCTTTCTGACAAAAAGTCTTTTGATTCTCCTCTGACATCTGTTTGGAGGAAAGAGAAAGGATGAGGATCCCAGGAGGGACGAGCGCTTTCTTAGGAAACTTCCAGAATCTGAGGAAGGTCTAAAACACGTCAGACCTCTAATTTGATAGGGCTCCTTAAAGGCCAGAGTCTTCTGAGTCTTCTGTTTGTGCTGCGAATATCTTTTCACCTTCGGAAAGACTGAATTCACTCGTACACATCTGAATTGCACAGACGGAAAGTTAAACATTGGAGCAATTGAATATTTCCTCATTGATTTTGTAAAGTTCTGAGTTTCATCTCAGAGGGGGGAGGGGGAGTGAGAGATAGGAAAGTATTTTAACTCAGTAAATGCTAGTAAATTTCACAAATAATTTAAAAGAAATGGCAAATAACATTGAATTCAATGTGGAATTTTTAAGTTGAAAGACTGAAATACACTGACAAAAATTTGGTGTGGAATTTTGAAACAATTTTCACTCAGAAATTGCTTGTAAATTTCATAAATAGTTGCCAAGAAACAACAAGTAACACATTGAATTAAACATGAAATTTAGAAGCAGAAAGACTGAAATTGTATTGCTTTGTAAAATATGCTCCAATAGTCTTTGCTGTATTTACAATCTTTTTTTATTGCACTATAGTATTTTCTTGTAAAACATACTACAATAATCTTTGCTTACAGTCTCAAACCCTTCACTATTAATGACTACTTACACTTTTAAAGGTACATTGTAAATGTTGTCCCTCTAGCAGTTAAAAAACAAAACTGCATTTTGTGGAAGAACATTGTTTTGATTGTGCTTTGTCTCTGAATGTGCGGATGAATATGATTATCATACTGCTCATAAAACATTCACTATAGGCTTAAGAGATACAACCAGTTTAGATGGAAAGGATCTCAAGCTGACTAGCTGAAGACGTTACTGTATCTTTAACCATTAATAGACTCGGTACTTCCTTGAAAATTAATTAAAGCACAGTGATAATGAAATAATGATAACGACAACCATAATGAAATGACCTTCACAATAGTTAATGCTTTACAATGAACTCTGATAGAGAGCTACATATGGCAGTTTATCTGTTCAATAAATACCGTACTCTCCTGTTGAGTAATAAAAACACCATCATCTCCGCATCGCTTTTACAATATTTGAAATCCCTCAGTTCTCCATCTCTGAAAAGCCAAGCTGATGTTGATTCTTGTTTTATTACGAGCTCTGTCTCTTTTCTCCAGCAGACTCTCCTCTGTTCACACACACACACACACACACACACACACACACACACACACACACACACACACACACACACACGATCTGATGTTGATTCTTGTTTTATTATGAGCTCTGTCTCTTTTCTCCAGCAGATTCTCCTCTGTTCACACACACACACACACACACACACACACACACACACACACAGAGGATCTGATGTTGATGCAGACTCTCCTCTGTTCAGTGTTTGTTTACACGAGTGATTCTCCGGAGGTTGGAGATTTACTGTAGTGGCTCCATATCAACCTTTCTCTCTCGTTTTAACAACTAACCTCTTACTCACACACACACACACACACACACACACACACACACACACACACACACACACACACACACACACACCAGACACGTGGCAAAGCAGCCAGAGGAACTTTACTCTATTTACGGATACGACGAGACAGGCGAGTGACGCCAAAACCATCCAGACAGATCTAAAATATAAACGCTTATGATAGGCTTACCATAGTGAATCAGGGTAAGACAAAAACACGTTTTAGAAGAAGGATTGATTATGTATTGACTATTTATTATAACAAAAAATGTTGCATAATGTATCTCTAAGAGCCCCGAAAATTGTGCAATGGTTAAATATCTATTATGATATAATATTTTCTATTTCAATGCTTGAAACAAATGTTTTTCATCAGAATGCACATTAGCTGTTAATGGAGAAAGATGCTTTTTGCCCCCTAGAATTATGCAGTTATGCAGGGGATAATCAGCCATGCCTTGATCCCTTCTAATATATATGATTATTCATGATATTTATGGCTCAGGTGGAAAAAAATGTTTACAGAAATAAGTGCCCATACATGGCTGAAATGGATGGAAATGGATAAACGGATAAATCTCTCTAGCTAGAACTCAGTGGATAAACAGATTTACATGGAATGACAGAACTTTAAATACTGGATTCTAACTTTGCAGAGACATCGTTGGTTAGTTGTTTTATGACCAGTCTCATGTTAACATGTGTAATGTTTAAATCTTGAAGCTGTGCTTTTGAAACGGTATATTTGTGCATTTATTGCATTTTTAATGGGAAAGACACAGAACATTCCTTATAAGCAAACAGTAAAAAAAGTAAATCTTTGGCAAAGAAACATTCACCGGCCCACACTGCAAAAGCAGATGTTAGAAAATACAGACAACAGGAGGAAATAATTGATAAAACATAGAAAATCAATAATACAATATGAAGTTTATGCTTAAGAGACAAAAAATGATGATGATAAAAAAGGAAACATTCCTTGAAATCAGAAGCATCTTAAGCATCAGATTAATCATATCATAAAATAGTTGAACTTTCAAGAACTTTTTTTTTTTTCCTGATGCAACTGATGAATCATTTTAATTCCTTCCCTAATTTTGGATTATATTCATTTCTGAATGAATGAATTCATTAATTAATAAATAAAAAAATGTACCCCTTGATGTGGATCTAAATGATTAAGATCATGAACATACAAAAAAATTCTTCACCAAATGTATATTCAAAAAGGACAATTGGAGAAAAAAAATCAGACAAATTACCTTTCACAGTGACATATATAACATATCAAATAACAATATAATCAAATAAAGTCTGGAGCGATGGAGTGACCGTAGATTTCTCTTGTGGTAGACACAGGCTCTTTGTAATGTTGTTCTTGAGTGTCCTTGCGGTGAAATGCACAGGTTCAGACGGTGTGAGTCAATTAGAAAAGGATTAGATGTTGATACGTGTCTCCGACTGACGGAGCGGAGCGCGTTTATATAGGAATGTGAGACAGATGCGCGCAATTAAATCTCACCTCATAACAGAAGACATATGGAGATCACTGACCTCTGTCTTCTGGAAACATCATCTAATATCTGTGTGTGCAGTCATGTGTGATCACTGGTGACAAATATTTCCAGTTGTTTTCAACTAATTAATGCATTCTTAGTCTCATACTGGATTTGAACATGCACATCCGATTTGGTTTATCAGAAGGCTGAAGATGAGTCATAATGCAATCGCTTCACTCTTAAAAATAAAGGGTTTTCGCAGAAATGCCATAGAAGAACCATTTTCAGTTCCCCAAAGAACCTTTCAGTGAAAAGCTCTTAAAAAAAAACCTTTTGTGGAATGGAAAGATTCCATGGATGTTAAAGGTTCTGCACTGAACCATTGATGCCGATAAAGGACTTTTATTGTACAGTATCTTAACTTAAAAAATGTTCCAGATTTAATATTTAATATATTACATCATTATTTTTGCAATTCCATTTGGAAAGTAATGCAGAACAGTCTTATTAACACCAATATATTATTTATTACTTAATTTTAGTTTAAGTCTTAGTAATTTTGCTATGTGTGATTGTTATTTTTATTATTATTTCTGTAACAGTACAATAAGGTTTAATTTGTTAACATTAGTTAATGTATTAACTAACATGAACTAACAATGAGCAATACATAATATATTAATCTTTGTTAATGTTAGTTAATAAAAATACATCTGTTCATTGTTAGTTCACAGTGCATTTACTAATGTTAACAAATACAACATGTGATTTTAATAATGTGGAAATGTTGAAATTAACATTAAAGAAGATTAATAAATGCTGTAGAAGTATTGTTCATTCTTAGTTCATGTAAACTAAAGTATAGTGAACTATGAACCTTTATTGTAAAGTGTTACCAATATTTCTATTTAGCTTTAATTGATTTAACCCTCATTTCAGTCGTAATTCAACTAATTTATTTCAGTTAGTTGCCAAGGCAACATTTCAATTTTTTTCATATAATATTTATATTTTATTGTATTTTATTTCAGCTTTATTTCAATTAACAATTTTTTTTTTTTAAGTTAACAATACCAACACTTAACAAGACCTTTAAGCTCTGCTGTGTTTTGATTCATTTATTAAAATGAAATATAAAAATGCATAATTAAAAAACTGGCGGACTGATATGGGGAAATTGTTGTACACTGACAGTCAATAGAGCTTAACTTTTATTTAATTACTTGGAATAATTAGTTATCTAAAAAAAAATAATAATAATAATTCACGAGACTGATTTAAAAATGAAATGCAGACATTGTTTTATTATAATGGAATGCATTCTCTACATCATACAGCAGTTACATCATCATAATATCATCAGTGCATTCTGACATGTTGACAAAACCAACATTTAATGAAGAATAAACTGTCGATATGCACATAGGAGACAGCGATCATTGACTCCAGTGTAGAGGAGGTCAGATTCATTCACTTTCAGCAATGATGCCAAACGGATAAACATACATACATACATACATACATACATAATGTGTAAAAAAAAAGTTAAACATAAAGATAAGGTAGATGACGAGTACAGAAGTTGCACGTATCCCTGCTTATACAGTCTGAAATGTCTTTATGGCAAAATACTACTAACATTATATGTTCTTCATATTCATTTTCTCCAACAAGAGCATCAATACGTCACATTTTAAACATTTTAAAAACACAAATCATGTGTCCTCACAACAGACTGGAACAGAATCAGTTTGATATACAGCATACTAAGTTTGTGCGCAAGATGCATGACATTAGACATCTACAGCAAGTCCAAATGTGTGTAAATATCATGCCAACACTGTGTGTAAGAGTTGTGAAACTGTGTTGTACATTCTAGTTCATTTTAAAACGACCTCTTCCCACAGATAACGCTTTTCTTCGCTGACCTATCCTTTATGTGTCTGAATGAAGCAATGCATGTCTGGGTCAAATTTAGAAATGCCAAAGTACTTTGTTCCTTTTTGTAAAGTGACTTTGGGGTGTTTTCCACTTCATTTTTAGGGGTCTGAAAGGTAAAATGTCATTTTACATATAAATGCTCCAAACAAACACTGATCCCTTTAAAAAAACTAAAAACTTGTATATGTGTGTGTGTATATATATATATATATATATATATATTGAAGAGTTCAGATGCAAAAGCCTCTAAGTGCCATCTGAAATTTTCTTCTAGAATGATAATTTTTATCAAGCTTGTATATTTATGTTCAATAATTTCACTTTAATGGCAATGAAAATGACTTATTAATTGTCATTAAAATGAAATTACTGAACTTAAATATACAAGTTTGATAAAAAATGCTCATTTTAGAAGAAAATTTCAGATGGCACTTAGAGGCTTTTGCATCTGAACTCTTCATATACAGTATATATACATACATACATACACATTATTTAAACAAAACATGTATATTTCAGTCCTATGATTTGTTTGATTCTTTTAAACTCGAGTGTAAAAACGCCCTAAAAACGTATAAATTCAATCCAAGTAAATGTAAAGTTGTATGTTTGCTTTTTCTGCTCTATTCTCGAGGCTCTGTGACCTTTCACCCTTGACCTCTCTTGAAAAGTGCTGATCATCGTTGTTTATTTGTAATGCACATCTCCAGCATGTCACATCAAAGCCTTCCAGCATCATAAATATAGCCACGTGTGTGTGTGTGTGTGTGTGTGTGTATGTGTACGTGTGCATATGCATGTGTCAGATGTCTATAATAGATAAAGGTCATGCATTTATCACCCGTCAGACCTTCACAGAGGATCCGAGGCTTTAGTCCAGGTCCTATTGATAGCTATGAGCAAACGTCTAATGGTCTCTCTACTCATGCAGTCCATCGTTTCTACACTAACTTCTCCTGTAGAAGTGGTTGTTTGTGGTTTTATTGAGTCGTTTGAGACGCCGTGACTCTGTGGTTTGTCTTCATGGGTTTGATCCTGCTGGTCCGTTGATTGGATGAGAACTCATTGTGCTAGTTGTGCAGGTAACGGGTCGGTTAGCTCTAGTAGAGACGGGACAGGCCGAGCGCTGTGCTGATGGAGGCCAAGAGAAGAACGACGCTGACCGTGAACGCTGGACAACTGGACCGATACACCACACGCCCGTTACGAGGCTGAACGGGTCTGAAGGTTTTCACCATTGGCTTCTCATCATGAAACTTCAGGGTGGAAAACGCCCGAAGCTGTATGAAGATAATAATAATAATCAAAGATAGTCATACAGATTTAAAGGGGTGGTATAATGCCCTTTTCACAAGATGTAAAACAAGTCTCTGATGTCCCCAGAGTGTGTGTGTGAAGTTTAAGCTCAAAATACCCCACAGATATTTTTAAGCATGTTCAAATTGTTAAAATGGTCACTTTTTGAGGGTGTAGCCCTTTAAAGGCAAATGAGCTGCTGCTCCCAGCACAGGGGGCGGAGCTTCAAGAGCTTGTGTCCTCTTACCTCACACACACACGCACTGAAAATTTCTAAAACTTTTAGCCTTTTATGTTCAAACCGGAGTCAGACAATGATGGAGAGACTCAAGAAGAAGTGACAACATGTAGAAGCAACAGGACATTTCTGAATGGTTAGTTGATGAATTTATGAAGCTGATGTGTAGTTATCTTCTAGTCATTGATTAGCATATTCTGTCTTGATAATCTATAAATCGCGTTCAGGGGGCGGGTTTATGCAAATTCTAGGGTTAGTGATGTCACTAACCCGGGAGGAATGTCGTGTAGTAGTCGTGTAAGGGAAAGCAATATAGATATAGAAATATGGGTAACACTTTACACTAAGGTTAATTAGTTAACATTAGTTAATGTATTAACTAACATGAACTAACCATGAGCAATACATTTGTTACTGTATTTGTTAATATTTGTTAATGTTAGTTAATAAAAATCCAGCTGTTAGTTCACAGTGCATTAACTAATGCAAACAAATAAAACTTTAGATTTTAATAATGTATTAGTAAACGTTGAAATTAACATTAACAAAGATTAATAAATGCTGTAGAAGTGCAATTCATTATTATTTCATGTTAACTAATGCTAACTAATGATACCTTATTGTAAAGTGTTACCAAAATATGAATACAACTAAACAGTCTCTAGTTCTCTCCTCCGCAATGTTTAAATTTGATTGTCCATCCAACTCAGAAACTACTAAAATTGTACGAGTTGAATTTTTAAAACTAGGCAACTCAATATTCCCGATCGCATGTGAAGTCAGCGTGTCGTACCTGTTCTCTGTCGAGGGGAATGGGGTTCTCGAACACCGTCCACACCACAGCCTCGGTGCAGCCCGGTGTGGTCAGGGACCCGTCGTACCGGTAATAGTTCGTCATGTTCCCTTCAGACAGAATGAGCTGATTCAGAGAGATCTTGCGAAGGGTTGTGTTTTCATCTGTTCAAATCAAAAAGAGTTATTCAGAGCGCGTTCACTTTTGAGGCTGTTCATTCACACAGAACACGTTTTTGTATTCCTCTGCACATTGTTTTTCAATGTTAACACACACTAGACGGATGTCTTTAACCGCTGTGCTGTGTTTTGGCGGCGTAATTGTTTTTTAACACATCTTTAGATCACGCGTTGTTTTTCATTACACTAACCTGCGTCTCTTAAGTCAGTAGTCATTATTATTTGCTATCCTTGAAAACAATGCAAAATATACAGTCCTGGTCAGAATTATTGGCACCCTTGGTAAATATGATTAAAGGAGCCTGTGAAAATAAATCTGCATTGTAAATCCTTTTGACAAATCTCAAAGATCTAACCTTTCATTGAAGTATAACAATTGAAAATGGGGGAAAATCTCATTATGAAATATATATGTTTTTCTCTAATACACATTTGCCACAATTAATGGTGCCCTTTTATTCAATACTTTTTGCTACTTCCTTTTGCCAACATAACAGCTCTGATTCTTCTATAATGAAAAGAGTTTGGAGATCATCATTCCTCGATAGAGAATCTCTCCAGATCCTTCAGATTCCCAAGTCCATGTTGATATACTCTCCTCTTCGGTTTTCTATAGGGTTCAGGTCTGGGGAATGTTGTGTTGATTTTGATGTTTGTTTTGGATCATTGTCCTGATGGAAGATTCAACCACGGCCCATTATAAGATTTCTAGCAGAGGCTGTAAAGTTTTATATGTTGGTATTTGCTAGAATCCATGATGCCATATATCTGAATAAGAAGTCCAGGACCTCCAGCAGAAAAATTGTCGCATAACATTAAATATCCAGCAGTACAGAATATTTAACTGTGGGCATGGGGTACTTTTAGGGTGTGTTCACACTTGGCATGTTTTGTTGGATTAAAGCGAACTCTGGAGCGATTGCTCATTTAGGGCCCTATTTTAACGATCTGAAATGCAAGTATCAAACGCGAAACGCAAGTAACTTTGTGGGCGGGTCTTCGGCGCTGTTGCTATTATACCGGCAGGATAAATGACTCTTGCGCCCGACGCAAATCTAAAATGTGTTGGTCTGAAGTCGCTTCATTACTCATAGGTGTGGTTTGGGCGTAACGTGAAATAAACCAATCAGAGCGACATCTCACATCCCCTTTAAGAGCAGGCGCGCTTGTTCCATGGCGGATTGCTATTATAACGGCGGATTTGCCAGGAGCGGTTCACAGCCGAGGAGACCGACATTGGGGATGGAGAAACCCACCCAAATTAGCTTCGGTTAAACAGGCGTATGATAATTTGGGTAAATGTGTAAGCTAGATTTATGCTTATTTTTTCACATCTTCATGGACACCACAATGATTTCCCTCGTGTGGAATATTTTTCCTTGTAATAATGTATGGTTTGCAAAAATGAAAACTGCTGCTTCTGTGTAGATGAGATAAGCAAAGTGTTTGAGTGTTGAGCACACGCTACATTGATTATGGCCAAGCATGCGCCCTTAAAATAGCATCTGAATAACGCGCCACTGACTTTAGACGAGGTTTTTCCTGGTTAGTGGCGGAATTGTTTTCTGAAACTGCAAAATAGCACCAGGGAACGTTTGCGCCGGAACACGCCTCCTCTTTTCACTGAACCGCCCCGGGAGCACAAGTTCATTCCCTAATTTACCGACGTGCGTCTGTGGAGGGAAAAGTCCGCTGTGCGCGGGTGCAAAATAGGAATGATACATGCGTCGGTGTACAAAGTCAATTGCACTGGGTGCAAGATAGGGCCCTTAGTGCGGTTCATTTGAATAAGTGTAAACGCTGCCATCCGAACCCTGGTGCGCCGAAACAAGACGCTGAAAAGATGGTTCTCGCTCCGCTTCCAAACTAACTGTGGTGCGGTTCGAATAAAATATGAACGCAACACAAACTAAAGACTTGTAAATAAACCAAAAACAGGACATGATGTCACAAGATGCGCCCCTAAAAAGGACAGAAGGCTCAAGCACACCTGTTTTTTCTCGTCATAGTCGTGATGTTGCCCATCACAGTTCAGTTCAGGCATCAGAGCCGCGTCTCCTCACAGCAGATCTTCTTTTGTGTGTGACTGAGGGATTCCTGACGCTGTTTTGACTCATTTTATAAGCTCTTCAGGAGTTATCAGCTGGTCAAAATACCATCATATGGTATATACAACGCACATACAATGAGGGCATTTAGCCCAGAACACAGCATTGTTCTGGATGTTCTGTAAGTTCCATCGTGAAATATGTGACTCGAGTCGCACAGGTATATTTGTGGCAATAGTCAACAGTACATTGTATGGGTCAAAATTATTGATTTTTCTTTTATGCCAAAAATCATTAGGATATTAAGATCATGTTCCATGAAGATATTTTGTTAATTTCATACCATAAATATATAAAACATTTATTTTTGTGAGTGAATGCAGCACAATCGGCAATATAAATTAACAACTTTAAAGGAGATTTTCTCAATGTTTCGATTTTTTTGCACAAAAAACAACAAATCACTTTGCATTATCTAATAATCACACAATCGTGAACATAAATGGACAACTTTAAAGGCCCTATCTTGCACCCAGCGCAATTGACTTTGTACAGCGACGCATGTATCATTCCTATTATTTCCTATATAAAAACAACAGCACCCAAGATCCGCCCACAAAGTTACTTGCGTTTCGCGTTTGATGCTTGCGTTTCAGATCGTTACAATAGGGCCCTAAAGGCGTTTTTCTCAATGTTACGATTTTTTTGCACCCTCAGATTCCAAAATTTTCAAATAGTTGTATCTCGACCAAATATTGTCCTATCCTAACAAACCATACATCAATGGAAAGCTTATTTATTCAGCTTACATGTGAAGCATGCATCTCAATTTCAAAAAATGTACCCATGTGCCGACCAATCAGGTTGTGAACGTATCCCTATGTGATTTAGGTTTGGTAGGTTTGGGTCTTTATCCCTGTTCAAACCAAACCCATATTGAATGTTTAGTGCCAACAAGCTCTTTTTTTTTTTCATCTGACCATAAAACCCAGTCCCATCTGAAGGTCCAGTCGTGTCTGACAACTGAATATGCTGGAGTTTGTTTTTGGATGAGAGCAAAGGATTTTTCTTGAAACTCTCCTAAACAACATGAGGAGATGTAGGTGCTGTTTGAGTTTTTTATGAGTTTTTCGGGCCCCAAGACTCAACTAATTTCTGCAAATCTCCATCTGTGATCCTTGAAGAATCTTTGGCCACTCGAACTATCTTCCTCACCATGCATTAATCACACGATCTTCAATCTTAGTTGATTAGAACTTCTTAATTATGGCCCTGATGGTGGAAATGGTCATTTTCAATGCTTTAGCTATTTTCTTACAGCCACTTTCTATTTTGTGAAGCTCAACAGAACTATATTCTTTGGTTTTACTTGTTGTGATGGATGATTAAGAGAATTTTGCCTTTGAGTTTCCTCATATTTATACTTCCATGAAACAAGAAGTCATGACTGGATAGGTTTATTTTCACAGCCTTCTTTGATCATATTTACCAAGAGTGCCAATAATCCTGACCACGAGTGTATGTGGAAAGTTTCCATGTAGATAGCATGCTGTTTTTTCTTCTAGGTATTACATATCAATTAATTAAAAAAAATAATAATTGATCGACAACTGTTGGTGAAGTGTGTGGTTTCTGTGCCACTAACAGCATCAAACGGAACTATATAATGAAAAATAAAGATAACAATGATTTACAAATCTTTATATTGTCCCTCAAACGCACGTCATTGGTTGAGTCATAATTGGCTCAAACAAACAGATCAATGTTTTGAAAGCGTCACAGCGCAAGTCAGACGACTAATAACTGACTGAGATTCTGAACATTAAACCGACACACCGCAAACTAGTTGAACATTGAGCAGATTACTCACTTTTAAGAGAATATTCCAGGATATATTTATTCTGACGTCGATGTGCATCATCAATCTGCTATTGTCCTTTTGTTTATATTACATTTTGTTGTTTATATTATGCATTTACAGTGATGAAAGAGGGAGCATGGAAATTAATGCAAGAGTATCAAAAATACAAAGTGCACATATTTAAACCAAGTCAAAATGATTGTCTGTGCTAATCGACAGCATGCCACAGATTAAATATTCCTGTAATATTTCAGAAGTGTTTGTTCAGAACTTACTTGTTTTCTGGACGCTGCGCAGGGCGGTTGTGAAGAGGTCGTACTTTTTGTTTGAGCTGCTTGACTCCTGCCGGGTAGAACTGACGTTATTGATATTTTTCATCATATAAATTCAAAATCATTTCAATTTCTCTTAGCAAACTGCATTTTAAAGCATGTGCGTATCAAACCTCATAGAAGAATCCCAACACAGCGATTCCAGAAGGATCTTTGAGTGCATCTTCAAGTCTGTTGTATCTCTCTTTCATGTGCACAATATGCAGCTGGTGAGAGAATAAATAATGACATTTATTTATAATAATTAATCACTGTAAAAATGTATCGTAATTTTAACAATTTAGGATACGTTTACATGAGGATGTACTAAAAATTAAAACGTTTTTCCTCTGTGTTTTTCGCGCTGTTCACACGGATCCGCAAAAACGACTAAAAACGCTGTATTATTCATGCCAGGCCAGTAGATGGCGATGTAACGAAACACTACGCACCTATAGACTGAACACGTGATACGCATGTCACCGTTTTCACAAATTCACGTTTTTGTTAACATTATAGTTTTAAAAAACGTGCATTTTGAAACCCGTTTGCATGAAAAAAGTTTGCAAAGTTTGCATTAATAAGTTTTCCGTTTTTTAACTCTTTCCTCGCCAGCGTTAAAAAAAGAAGAAAAAGATGCAGACACTGTCAATTTTCACAAAAATGTAATGTCTCCCAGAATATTTTGTTGTATGAATATCTGAACATGCAATATGTAAATAAATAAATAAGCATCTGCTTTTAAACCAAAATAACCGTTTTGAGCTTTATGCAGTTTTTTTTAATCAACACTTGAATGTGGGTATAAGATTCATAAAAGAGCAACTTTTTGAACATAAAGCTGAGAATTTGTTTTATTTCAAAGACTACAACGTGCATAAGCAATGCTTTTATTGCTTGTTTCTGCTCTTTTTTCACCTGATTATTTGGAGATTGTGCACTCTTTCAGAAGTTGTGTAATATAGCGCCCCCTATTGTATAACAGTGAAAACACGGAAAGCCGTATGTCGCACCTCCATTGGATACTGCTCTCCATCGATGGTGTGTTCAGATCCAGGCCCTCCATCTGAACCCCAGTGAAGGTGAAACTGCACAGCCTTGTACGTTTCTCCCAGGTTTCCTCCGGACACGGTGGCTTTGATGGGAATACTGACCTGAACTGAGGTGGAAAAGACAGTAAGTTATTATTACGAGAGTGATTTTAGTGTTTGAGTAAAGATGCACATTTCTGCTGATACAAACACAGACACAACTTTCTTCTCCTGCATCCTATTCTTCCAAAAACTGAACTTTTTTTTTTGTAACTAAAAAACAAACAAGCTAGCCAAGCCCAGGTGAGAAAAAAGTAACGTTACATATTACTTTCCTTAAAAAGTAACTAAAGCCCTATTCGGACGGGATTAACTTTACCAGGGTAGATGGAGTAATGTAATTTTACCACAGGACGTCTGTAATATTAATGGCCAATTCGCACGGGATCAGAGATCTCAGTAAAACCAGCAGAAGTGGGAGAACTCGATTTACACACCGCCGTCACTCCTGTCGTCATGTGTGTGTATGGAGACGCTTGAAAAAGCATCAGTTGTGTTCTAGACGCTGGGACGAGTCTGTGGCAAAACTCAAGTGTTTCACACACACCATTCAGATCAGAGAGAAGATCGACAGCACTTGTTATAAACATCTTTAGCGTTAGATAAGTGCCTATTACCAACACAATCCAATATGAAGTTAATTAATACATCGTTCGACCGGACATAACTGTTTTATATATATAAATATAGGTTATGTGTGTTTGTGCACGTGATATCAGGAAGCAGCGTAACACACACATGACGACAGGAGTGACGGCGGTGTGTAAAGCGAGTTCTCCCACTTCTGCTGGTTTACTGAGATCTCTTATCCCGTGCGAATTGGCCATTAATATTACAGACGTCCTGTGGTAAAATTACATTACTCCATCTACCCTGGTAAAGCTAATCCCGTCCGAATAGGGCTTAAAAATTTGTTACTTTTTTAGGGAGTAACGCAATACTGTAACCCATTACTTTTAAAAGTAACCTTCACTAACACATATCTGAGATTTTTTAGTTTTATTTTTTGTTACTTTAAATACAAAATAAACATGTCTGTGTTCACTGCAAAAAAATATTTTCTTGCTCAGTGTTTTTGTTTTCCAGTCAAATATCTAAACATTCTTAAATCACGATAGATTTACTTGAGAAGAAAAATTACTTAAGATAGTAAGTCTTGTTTAAAAAAAAAAAAAAAATAGGTGTATGCTTAAAAAAGAACATAATTAAAAAAAAATATATATATATATATGAATCAAGTTTATTTTTCTTAAGTCTGCACTGACATATATATATATACAGTGAGGAAAATAAGTATTTGAACACCCTGCTATTTTGCAAGTTCTCCCACTTGGAAATCATGGAGGGGTCTGAAATTGTCATCGTAGGTTTTGACTTAAGAAAAATAAATAAACTTGATTCAAAGGGAAAACAAGATTATGTCTCTTCCCCCTTGGCAGATATTTTGTCTTGTTTTACGTATAAACTCGCTTAATTTTTCAGAAAACATTTTCCTTCTCAAGTGAATGCATCTTGATTAAAGTATTTTTAGATATTTGAAAAACAACACAAAAATACTAAGTAAGCAAATCATTTTTAGCTGTGTTGGCAATATATTTAAGTTTAGTTTTTTAAACAATGGTATAAAGCATGCACATCAAAACTGATGATAATCAGATGCATGACCAAAACATAGATCCTAAAATGTGGTGCACTGTTGCTTCACTGAACACTGAATGAGTTGACTAAAGTGTAACAGAAGTGGTTTGATCTGCGTGCTGTTCATCAGTCATGAGCTGTGAGGTGTGTGTTTTCTGACCCGAGTGGCCGTTGTTCTTCACGGTGCTCTCGAATACTTCCTGGTAACCGGTGAACTTGAACGGCGTCAGTCTCTCGTCCAGCTTGGTTTTCTTCGTCACTATGTTGATCGGTGACTGTTTGCTTTTCCCACATTCTGCGTTCACTTTACTCCATTCGTCTGGTCCTGAGAACAACACAGAGACGCTCCGTTAGATTTAGTTTAGATTTTTAGCTTTAGTTTAGAGTGACGTGTCTAGAAACGGCACATTAAGAGACTGGTGTTTCTCCAGAAACTCACCTTTACATTGGGAATCACAGCTGAACTGCGTCTGGTAGCACCAGTCTGGATGAGGAGAAAGGATTAGTTAGTTCATTAAAATGCTTTATTTAGATTTATTTTTATTTTTTTGCATTTGTCTTTTGATCCTCTGGGCATTTGTGGTGCAATGATTGGAGTTTGGAATCATTTTTTGTATTTTTTAAAATGTTTTTGAAAGAAGTCCGTTCTGCTCACCAAGGCTCCATTTATTTGATTAAAAATGCAGTAAAAACAGTAAAATTGTGAAATATTATTACAATTTAAAACAGCTGTTTTCTATGTGAATATATAGTAAAGTGTAATTTATTCCTGTGATCAAAGCTGAATTTTCAGCATCATTACTCCAGTCTTCAGTGTCACATGATCCTTCAGAAATCACTCTAATATGATGTTTTGATGCTCAAGAAACATTTATGATGATTATCAATGTTGAAAAAACTTGTTGCTGCTCAATATTTTTGTGGACCATGAACATAATTTAATTCAGCAAGGATGCATTAAAGGATTAGTTCACCTTCAAAAAAAATTTTGCTGATAATTTATAATGTCATCCAAGATATCCATGTCTGTCTTTCTTCAGTCGAAAAGAAATTAAGGTTTTTGAGGAAAACATTCCAGGATTTTTCTACACAGAATGGCAACCAACTATATCAATGTTCAAAGAAGGTTCAAATGTCCGTCTCAATGCAGCTTCAAAGTCTCGACACGATCCCAGTCGAGAAATAAGGGTCTTATCTTGCGAAACGATCGGTCATTTTCTAAAAAAAAAAATATATATACTTTTTAACCACAAATGCCCGTCTTGTACCATCTCTGAGATGTGCCACGCATTGCGCCATCACGTTGGAAATATTATTTCACAGTATTACTGTTTTGACTGTATTTTTGTAAGAGCAGAAGACTTATTTCAAAAACATAAAAAAATCTTTTTATTAGTTTATAAAAAAGATTTTTATTGTTTATTAGCATATTAAACTAGTTCTTATGACTTCATTCTATTGTCTCGTCCAACAGGAAAACCTCTCCCGGTCGCTCACAATGAACACAGATTATATTAAACTGTTATGAGAATTGTTAATAATAAGACAACTATCTTCATGGACTCATTCAGAAATAACGAACGGGATGTTTTGAAGTCTATCTGGCGACTTCTGTGAGAAGTTACTCAGTCGTGACTTGATTTCATGACCCTACATCTCCCTTTCCCTCTCAATGAGATCCTGTTATTTTAGGAATTAAAGAGAAATGTCACTGATGACCCAAATGTTATTGCTTGGAAATTGCACTTGGTTCTCATTTGTTTAACTTTTGAGCCTTAGATGATGTAGTGATTCTCTGAAAGTTTCTTATGGGAGAAATAAAAAGACACAAACGAGTCAATTAAAGTCATCCAGTAAGAGTAACACATGTGAAGCCGCTCCGTTCATTGGATAAGAAATGATCATATTGATCATATAGATCATATTGAGATCTCTGAGTTTTGAAAGCAGACGTTGATAACTTGGCAAATCTGAGACACTTTTGAGATCTCTCTGAAATATAATCTGAAATAGATAATAGCCGTCCACACCTCTTTAAAGACCCTTACAAAAAATAAGTACACTTCAAGCTCATTTTATTAGATATTGTAAGAAAAGACGTCCACATCAGTTTTTCTTACAATATACTTTAGTAAAGTTTAAGTAGGCTATATTTAAGCATACTTAAAGATACTAATGTCAATGTACTACACTGTATAAAAGTATTGTTGGTTTAACTTAAAAAGGTAAGTTACCTGGTTGCCTTAAAATTGTGAGTTCATTGAAAAAAAAACCAAATTGAGTTAATACAACAAAGGAGACTGGTTTAATAAATAGAAACTCAAAATATTGTGTTATGGGAACCAAATTAATTATCTAAGTTGATTTGACAAAAGATAAAATGTTGTGATAACAAATCATGAAAATATTTTTTACAGTAATTGTCCCACTTTTTTGTGTAGAAAAGTATACTTTTAAGTGTAAAAGTATAACTATACTACAAGTGAACTTATACTGATAGTTTACTAGTTAAATACTTTTTTAGTTTATAAAATTACACTTTTTTAAGTGTACTCTCAGTTTAGTAGGTTTAAGTACTTGTTTTCTTTAAGATAACTTCATATCATACTAATAGTTTTACTATTTATGTTACTTTTGCTCTTTAAGTATACTACTATGTTCCTATTAAGGTATTAATTTTTCATACTTAAAATATACCTTTAACTGTACTAGCCTTTTTGATCATTTTCACAAAGCCTCATCAAGCTTAATATAGTTCACATGTTTGGCACAAAACTTGTTTTCAGTCACGGTGTCAATCAACTTTATCATTTCATGTTTATGAACTCGTCCTCGATTGTTAGGTTGTTTAGTTTTTCTCCCTCACAAACAAAGAGCTGTTCCCACGTCTCCAATCCATTAGCTGTTATTCTCCGCCATTCAATCGCTTCTGATACACAGGAATTGCTTTTCTATTGTTTGAGAGCTGGAAAGACAAATCTCTCTATCTGTCCTCTGTTATCTGCTCATAGCATCGCAAGGGTCGCATTCTTCTTATTATTTTATTAATATTTCACAATGGAGACGCACGACTCCACCTTGGTGGTGGAACAAATATTTTGACCCTATCTCCAAAATCAAATATTAAAAAAAAACACGCATGGCATTGAAACGAATGGGTCGGGTTGTTATTTCTAAGTTCGGTCCCACAGATTGGAAGGTGAAGGAAGTGCCAGTAAAATGGCACCGCTGGCAGGTCTTTCTACCTCATCTGTGATGCCGTTTCCTTCTGCGGGCACATGATAATCGTCTCACAAACAAACCCAACGTGTGAACAAGCAGCCAAAGCCAAAGCATCCCAGTTTCTCCACATGAGGCCAGGAATGTGAGGACATCAGCGTAAGACTGTGATCAAAACACACCCGTGTTTATCATCTCCCATTGTGTGATGCAGACGATGTCATTTCCCTCACAGTAGCATCCTCTTGAGAGAGAAAACTTTCATGCTTATTTGTGAACTTATAAACATTGCATATGTTCAACTTTCACATTTAGAGGACCTGTTACAACTACTTGAATAAATGCAAAAAGTGAGTTTCTTCCTCTGTATTCTTGTCTTGTTTTCTAAAAAATGTTTAACCAGAAGACATTTACACAAGATAACAAGTCCTGTTTTCTGAAAAAAATTTATGATTTATGCTTAAGACAAGAAAAAAAAGTATAAAGCTTTAGGGTCAGAAGTTAAGTTTATTTTTTCGACCCCATTGGCAATTTTTGTTGTTGTTTGTTTTAAGCATAATGCCGGTTTAATGTCTATCATAATTTTGGCTGATTGTAAATGTATTTTAATTTAAGAATGTTTAATGTTTAAAAAAAAAGAGTTAAAAATACAAATTTGTTGATTTAATTAAACCTTTTAAGTTGCAAACCTTATTTTGATGCGTTCTTTACAACTTAAAATTGTGGAATTTTTGCAATTTGTTTTTGTAATCGAGTTGTTGTAACTTAATGAAGCTGTCTTGATAACTTTGGATTTCTACTTCCCAGCATGCATTATTGTGTTTCATTAATAAAGGGAAAGACCTGTGAGTATTTAATGCAGTGACTTTCTCGTGGTTTTTGGTCTTTTGGGGACAAGTTTATATGTTATTCATTCAATTTAAATGTTATGTAAGTTATTTTGAGTAGGCTATGTGCTATACTAGCTGTTGATTTTAACTGAGACAAGATTATTGGTTCCAGGGCAACGAATCAGTTAGTCGGAGTAATCAACCTAAAAATGTGTGTTAATGCTGTTTCTCCAACTCAGTGTAGTTTGTTATCTGCATCATTTCATTAACTCATATAGATTGATGCACACTGTTGCATTGAGCCTTAAAGCTACAATATGTAAGATTTTTGTAATAAAATATTCAAAAATCACTTGCACAGTGTGATATATTTCCTGCAGTTGTGTACTTACAATATCCCAAAAGTTCCCAAAGATTTTTAATTTCAGAGAAATTCCCATTTTAAATAATGGCTTGTCCCTGTTCACTTGTCTCCTGTCAATGACATAATATCCGCGTTATCCCTGGTTTCCGCTCGTACTGCCGTAGTAACCATGGCAACAGACGTGGACAACTGCCTTACGTCTAGCGGCGCGCTCACGCTGTTGTTGTTTCGTTCAAACATTATGGACCATGGCAAGCAGACTTTGGGACAAAAGGAGAACTAAAACGAGGATCAATATCAGCGTGGCGTTTTCGAGATGCCGAGAGCTAGCGTCCGCGGCTAACTTCGACTTGACAGAGACGTGCGAGCAAATGTACCATGGGCGTCGGAAGAAAAAAAAAAGGGTCCTCCCCCAGAAAAAATACCAAAAAGTAAATACCATTTCATGTATTCTGGTGCCTTTTAATTAAAACAAGTAAACTAAACTCCACTTCACGTCGGGCGGTTCTTTGCCTCCACGTCGTGCATTAAATGCACAGCTATCCGTGGATTATCCCGATAATACCATGGTCATTTGCCAGCAATGACAACTTAAAGCTGTTATTGATGTTTGCGACGCAGTATTTGACTGAAGGGTACAACGGGCGGTTACTTTCGTCAGTTGCGGCTCGTTGAGAAATATAATGCAGCGATTCAGCGGAAATGGAGTTTAGGGAATTCCTCAAGTGGAATGGATTTGACTGACGGCGAACAGACAAATGTGAAATAGAGAAATTTGAAATAGAGACGGTAAAAGTAAGTGGGTCCAATATCATTGGTCTTAAAAAGTGGGTGGGTCTTGTCCCACCCATATACAATGGTTCCGACGCCCATGAAATGTACATAAAACTAATCAATGTTATATAGCTCAACATGATGAAATGTTAGAATATGATCAGTGTGTTATTCTAATGTATATCTGCTAGTCTCTTACAGACAAACTAACACACAGAATAACATTATAACGTTAACACACTCAAATGCAGTTTAGTGTGATAGTGTAGAGCAAGTGAAACAGCGCTGCGTTACCTCACAAGTTTCATTCGTCTAATAAACTGACCTGTGCGAGTATTATTCAGCACTAGCGGGTAAGTTAGTTTGGTAGAATTATATGTCCTCATTCCTTTATATCCGCGGGACTCGCGTGTGGTGCTGATATCTGTCTCTCATTAGCACTCGCACCCTGCTTTATTCCACAGTCATGTTAAACACATCAATGTATTCACTCATCCATAAACATTATAAGATCCTTCGGCATGACGGCAAGCTTCATAATTCCACTTATGCGTCATCAACCGACGCCTTTGTTATTGTAAGAGGTTAACGACCACTAGCGGCGAAATTTTTTTTTACATATTGTAGCTTTAATGAAGTTTGCATCATTGATTCTGTCATTTTCCAGTTTATCACGGTGAAGCTGCACTGAAACAGTCTGTATAAAGTGCTGTAAAGATGACTTTGACGTCGTTTGGTATCATAAGCTATCATAAGCGTGCGGTCAGTGGAGATTGAGAACAATACCTGACTGATATGAATGAACACACAGCTTTTGATCTTCAGAGCCGCAAGAGAAACAAAGTAACATGTAATGCCAAAGACTCACGCTGCAGCCGTGGAATAAACACAAAGCTAAGAAAATACGGTTTCATGCACGTAAACCAAAACACAATTCCTGCCGTGATATTATCTGCTGTGAGTCACACACTCGATCGGTGTGTGTGTGTGTGTGCGCGCGCGCGCGATAAATATCATCTGAACACGGAAAAGATTTCAAAATCTGCTAGTTACAGAAAGAGAGTTTCCTTATTTAGACAGCAAGATTGAGTTTTACCTGATCTGGCATTTTGCCACTTACTGTACAGGCAAATATGTTAAGCCGTTTGTAGGCTTTGTCTGCGTTCAGGCTTCTGTTTGCTGAGGTTAGCTCATACTGACTGCAGAAAACACCTTCACCAAAGTGAACTGCCCACTTTACAAGACAGCATCCTGTCTCTGTTGTGGTTAAGACAATCTCATAATGCATTTTGGCAGAGAAACATTCAAAAACACTTTTTTTATCCATCTATTGTTTATTTTATATTTTTATTAATGCATCTTTTGGATAATGTTACTGTCTTTTCTTTTATTATTGTTATATTCCCTTTTTACTGCCTTATCCCTATGTATGTCCGTACTCTTTTCTGCTCTGGAAGCTTCTTTCTCCAAGACAAATTCCTTGTGTGTGTGTGTGTGTGTGTGTGTGTGTCTCTTATTATTAGCTTATTTGTAAAGCATTTCTTGTGTCAGTCGTGGACTTCATGAATCAGAAGGTTAGGCTACTTGAAGAATATTTAAAATCAGTCACTTTTCCATTTAGCTTTTTTGACAGCACTCGTCAATGTCAGAATGACTGAAAGGGCCAATCAAATCAAGGAAGGCGGGGCTTTACTGTTCACATTTTAGCAGTGAAAGAGTGTGAGGTAAAATCTAAGTAAACATTAAAGGGATAGTTTACCCAAAAATGAAAATTCTGTCATCATTTATGAATTTCTTTCTTCTGTTGAACACAAAATAATATATTTTAAAGAATTTGGTTAATCAAACAGTTGATGGGCTCCACTGACTTCCATGATATATATATAAATAAATAAAATAATTTTTTTTTTTTTTTCTTACTATGGAAGTCCATCAACTGTTTGGTTACCCATATTTTTCCACAATATCTTATTTTGTGTTCTGTAGAAGAAATAAATTCATACAGGTTTGGAACAGCTTGAGGAATTATGACAGAATTAAACATTTTGGGTGAACTGTCCCTTTAAATATCTGACAACTGTTTTATGATAGGAACGTTAAACAGCCAACGGTAATGTGATGCATGCTACTAAATATTCTTGGGCATGTTTAGCCATTTCGATTTGAAAATATTAGCTAACATTTACGTAGCCTAAATAATGTAATTCACAAACTTAAACAGAGATGTTTTCGCATATTAGGCGTTTGATTAGAGTGTGTATTTTGAAATAAGAATACTGTTTGCAAATAGTTATTTCATTGATTTAATTCTCTTTTTATTTTGGTTTTGGTCCACGATGTTCGAGGCTACTCATGCAGTTTTTCCTTCCAGTATGTAAATATTCCTCTCGGCTTCATTAGTAGCACTTAAGGTGCCATTTAGTTACAGATGCTTTAATGAAAAGTCATTTACAGTCCACTTACCCACTAAGCAAAATGATGTCCAAAAGACGTCTTTTCAACGTCTTTGTCACAAAAATCGGACGTTGAAAAGACGTCCACTGAGGGTCTAGAATGAAAGTTTTTATGACGTCTTTTTTTGACGTGTTCTGCACGTCCGATATAGACGTTCATCGAACCTTCGTACAAGGTTAAAACTAGTTCAGATGTGGGCATTGTGGACATATTTCAACATCATTTATTGTCTTATTTAGACATAATTACTTTGACTATTGCTGTCAGATGATCTCAGTGAGAATTAACAGAGGTTTAGATGTTGATATTTGTTTAATTTGAAGTGTCACCATTGTGGTGATCAGTGTTTGCTTTAGTTGGGCTCTTGGTCCCCGTTCCTTTTACTTTAACTTTTATTTGACTGCTTTATCTGTGTTTGTGTAACACAATTGTTGTGGCAGAGAAAGCCAATAATAAGTAAGATCAACTTATGGTTGATGATGGAATCATCACAAAAAAAGCATTGGATGTTGTCAGATGTTTCGGTATTCATAACCACCAACCTTGTGGAACTGCAATATTGGTGTGAATAGCATTAAAATGATCACTTATTTGAAGGTAAAGCATGTGCACATGATGTTTTGAGCAAATGTATCATATAGTCACACATAGACATCAAGATTTTGCACATGAATCACAACAATGGTGACAATTAAAAAAAAAAAAGCTTCATGCTGCAATGCATGATGGGTAGCTTTCATAGTACAAAACTCATCCTTGATTCTCAAGCTTTTTTGTTTTAATTGTCACCGTTGTTGTGAATCATATCCAAAATCTTGATGTCTGTGTGTGACTATATGATACATTTGCTCAAAACATCATGTGCACATGCTTTATATACCTTCAAATAAGTGATCATTTTAATGCTTTTCGCATCAATATCGCAGTTCCACAAGGTTGGTGGTTATGAACGCCAAAACATCTGATAACATTTGATGCTTGTTTTGTGATGATTTCATCATCAACCATAAGCTGATAACAGCTGATCTTACTTATTAATAGCTTTCTCTGCCACAACATTTGTGTTTTACAAACACAAAGTTAAAGCAATCAAATAAAAGTTAAAGTAAAAGGAACGGGGACCAAGAGCCCAACTAAAGCAAACACTGATCACCACAATGGTGACACTTCAAATTAAACAAATATCAACATCTAAACCTCTGTTAATTCTCACTGAGATCATCTGACAGCAATAGTCAAAGTAATTATGTCTAAATAAGACAATAAATGATGTTGAAATATGTCCACAATGGCCACATCTGAACTAGTTTTAAGCTTGTACGAAGGTTCGATGAGCGTCTATATCGGACGTGCAGAACACGTCAAAAAAAAGACGTCATAAAAACTTTCATTCTAGACCCTCAGTGGACGTCATTTCAACGTCCGACTTTTGTGACAAAGACGTTGAAAAGACGTCTTTTGGACATCATTTTGCTTAGTGGGTAACCTCAGGTTCCTCCACAGGGACTGAAGCTGTGATAATGTGTTGATCAAGAGCACGATAGTTAATGAATCAACAATGAAGAAGACCTTTCAGTCCTGGCTCTTTAACCTCTTCACGACATTACTAAGTGATTGATAAGAAGATAATGATGGTGATATGAAGAAGATTAAAGTGTTTGTTTGCACTTGTCTAATTTTAGCTCTTGTATGGAGACCTTGAGACTTTTGATTTGTTATTGGCAGGCATTCATGTGCCCTAGAAAGTATATATGGACACTGAAGTCACACTTATAACATCAGAATGTTATGCAAATTATATCAAATGCTGTCGGATCTTTCCTCTTCATCAACATTAATATCAACATGTTCAACTAAGAAAAAACAATCACAAAGTCACACAATACTTTATCAATCAATCAATCTTCAGTTTCAACACCAGAATGTTGTGCAAATTATATCAATTATCAATTTCAAATATCAATTTCAGTTTCAACATCTGAATGTTATGCAAATTATATCAATTATCAATTTCAAATATCAATTTCAGTTTCAACATCAGAATGTTATGCAAATTATATCAATTATCAATTTCAAATATCAATTTCAGTTTCAACATCAGAATGTTATGCAAATTATATCAAATGCTGTCGGACCTTTCCTCTTCATCATTTTCAACGTGTTGTAATCACATTAATATCAACATGTTCAATTAAGCACAAACAAACACAAAGTCACACAATACTTTATCAATCAATCAATCTTCAGTTTCAACACTCCTCATTGTTTTGAAGAGTGTTTGTCAAGTCATGTATATGCTTTCACAATACACTGTTTCAAAGCGTCAGTGTTTAAAAATGTCTTTAGATGCTACAGTGAGCAGGAAATCTAACATCTAAGCAAGAGATTATGTTTTAACATCTTTAATCCAGAGGCATTTGTGTCGATTATTCACAATAATTGACACTTGCTTTGAAATTGGGTTATATAACACTGAGGCATTTTTTTTTTGAGAGTGACTTCATTTTCCAAATACATTCTTTATGCATAATTTTTGTTGCTCGTTTTACGTCGTTTTTACGTTTTATTAACCACAAACGATGAGCGCGCGTTTTCACCTGGCAGGAAATAGACGCGTAATCGCATTCGTCTGTGGGAGGTAACCATGGCATTTTGTTTCTGAAAACCGAACCATAACTACAGTCATTATCACTTCATTGTTCAATTACATATCATGTCACTAAAACTTTGCGTTTTGCGAAGCTTACTGTACAATTGTCGCCAGAGGACACATTTGGGTTGCGCGTAATGAACCTCATTACGCGCCGCACATTTCGATGTTCCTTTAAAAAGTCTAGCTTTCTGATAGTCATAGAAGGCTGTGATTCGCAGGTGTTTCAGAGCTTCACTCGTTGGCAAACAATCCGGACGCCCTCAGGATTTCACGCGCTCCTCCTACACAAGGAACGGGAACACACCGAGTGTCCTTGAGCAGAAATACAGAATAAAGATGCTCTTTCCTCTGGGAAATCAGCCAGCGCGCAGGAACTATTCATTGCTTTCCGATGACGGACTTTTCTAGGGGTTTCGAGGTTTTTCTAAATGTATAAGATAAATAACCACCTGACAGTCTGCAATTTAGGTGAGAAAGCGTTTGAATCAACTAAATATTTACTGAGAATTACAAAAAGTTAGACTAACTAAAGACAAGCTTTGCGCATTAATGAATGGGGTCATCTTTATTTTTGGTTTGGGATGAAATTATGTGGTTATTCTTAGTTGTGGATATTCAAAATAAATAAAATGAAAAACGTTAGAAAACATCATGCGTGTGTTCTTTTGAAAAGCTCGATGCTTTACTGAAATTACCAAAGTTATTATTGTTAGGTATTAATCAGTGACAGTGTTTTACGCATAAAACAAGTGACTAAGAAACTGTTTACGAATAGCCTGAATGTAAATCTCTATACATGTCAATGTCACACAGGAGTCAGTCTGCTCACCTTTAAATTATGCACATTACTTATAAATAAATGAACACTTATAAATGCAATACGAGGTTTAAGTTCATTCTGATCAGTGCTTTGTCACATGAAATGTCCTTATGTATATCAAACCCTGTGGATCAGTGAATAAGCTTGAATATGAATGATGCAGTAGATAATGAAACTCACCTGCAGCGCTGCATGAATGCAGAAGCAGTGGCAGAAGAAAAGCTGAAAGCAGAGCGCGCATTGTGACTGTCCTGGGACTCCAGCAGTGAGACTGGACCGAGTGTGTGTCCTGTGTGTGTCCTGGGACTCCAGCAGTGAGACTGGACCGAGTGTGTGACCCTTAGAGAGTCTGATCGGCTCTTATATACTAATAAATCTATCAATGAACGGATGGAGTGTGTTGGCCCCGCCCCCTCCCATCATCACATTCCTCTAATACAGTTATAATGAGAGCATCACTGGAACACTTTACATGCCATCCATTCATCCATCCATCCATCTATTGTTCAATTGTTCTATCTATCTATCTATCTATCTATCTATCTATCTATCTATCTATCTATCTATCTATCTATCTATCTATCTATCTATCTATCAATTGTTCTATCTATCCATCCATCCATCCATCGTTCAATTGTTCTATCTATCTATCCATCCATCCATCCATCCATCTATTGTTCTATCTATCTATCTATCTATCTATCTATCTATCTATCTATCTATCTATCTATCTATCCATCCATCCATCCATCCATCCATCCATCCATCCATCCATCCATCCATCCATCCATCCATCCATCCATCCATCCATCCATCGTTCAATTGTTCTATCTATCCATCTATCTATCTATCGTTCAATTGTTCTATCTATCTATCTATCTATCTATCTATCTATCTATCTATCTATCTATCTATCTATCTATCTATCATCCATCCATCCATCCATCCATCCATCTATCTATCTATCGTTCAATTGTTCTATCTATCTATCTATCTATCTATCTATCTATCTATCTATCTATCTATCTATCTATCTATCTATCTATCTATCTATCCATCCATCCATCCATCCATCCATCCATCCATCCATCCATCCATCCATCCATCCATCCATCCATCCATCCATCCATCCATCGTTCAATTGTTCTATCTATCTATCTATCTATCTATCTATCTATCTATCTATCTATCTATCTATCTATCTATCTATCTATCTATCTATCTATCTATCTATCGTTCTATCTATCGTTCTATCTATCGTTCTATCTATCTATCGTTCTATCTATCCATCCATCTATCCATCCATCCATCTGAATTTGATTATACAGTGGAATTTAATATTGTAAGTATATTAGTTAATAGTGATGATATTGTAAATTAAATGATCAACAATGCATACTATTATAAGTGAGAAGATACTTTCTCATCCAGATCAACTTACAGTTAAAATAACTTATTACAGAGGAAATTCAGCTGCACATCAGAGGAATCATTCTCTGATTCATGATTGACTGATCTAGAGGTTTCAACCTGAATAACTCTCTGAATAACTGCCATGATATATTACTACATTACCTTCGGTCAGCTCAGTCTTGACTAGCTTTAAGGTAAACTGTTATTGCAGCACATGACAAAAACAAGTCCTTTACGTCTCAGCTCATCTTATTCAAACTATATATTTGTATTATTTCTTATTTTATTACTACTTAAAGTTTTCACTCATCAAAGCTTGAATAACCTCAAAAATTGCACTTGTTATTAGAATATTTCAAGTGAAATCCTTTAATAATGATTCCTTCAGTATTTCTGGGAAAGGGAATTTTATCATTAAAAAAAATGAGTAAAGTTCTGCCAGGAAGTAGGAAGTGTTGAATTATTGTTATTGTTTTACTTTTATTGCCTTTTAATGTTAATGTTTACCGTACTGTAATCATAAGTGCTGTAAACATTATTTGTGATTTTCAGATGAATCTTCAACAAATCTTCCCATTGTTTTATAGGTTAGTTGTTTTTATATTATATCTTGTGTAAAGTTCATCCGAGTAAACACCTGCTTTATCCACAAACTACCGTTATAAATAGTTGACCAGTCGAGAGCAAAATAATCATTCATTTGGCTTTGGTGACATCTAATGGCCAGGGAAGACACGACAACACAATTCAATCAAAATTACTCAAAACTGTTCAATAGCCTATTATACCATATTATAATAATACAGCAGTATAGGCTACTAATAATAGTACAATTAATTTAAAATGTGTTTATGTATTTATTGTTAAAAGTTTCTTTCTTCAGGCCATCTACCTCATAAACAATGTGCACAATAGCCTACAGAACACTATGTATAGCTTAGGCCTACTTATATTTGTTTAGCACACCATAACGCTTATTTACATTCACTTAAATTTGTAAATGCTATAACATACTGTACATACACAGAGCCCATTGTCTATTTTGTATATTGTGTATTTTTATATGTTTATTATCTGTTTATTTTCGCTGTCTGTGCATAATTCATGTATGTGTAAACATAGGCTTGGCAATAAAGCTAATTGATTTATTTTCTATTACATCAAGTTTTGTGAGCACAACAGTGATCGTCCACTTGTTTCGAGATGTATTTTTTTCCATTCACTTTTTTCTCAGGGATTTTAACAATTCTTTAGTAAAGTGGGTGCAGGTATGGCCTAATTTTTGTAGTCCAAAACGCGGAAACGAGTTAGCATTTTTGCACTTTCGGTTCTATTGCCCCGGAGTCAATGGGTTTTTGGTTAAATGGCTGAAATAAGGTCCGTGGTGGACACAAGCTCAGTATACTTCTTCTCATAAGTATAACTTCTCGACGTAAAATACATCAGTAATACCCCACTCATATTTTTTTTTTAAGCTGTTATGTGTCTTGAAAAAGGTTGCTAACAAGTGTCTAAATGGGACTACGGAGGCTGTCGAGGAGAGTAAACGTCATCACGCCAAACAGGTAAACTCAGTCCGCTTTTACAGCCTTGCTATGCTTATATTTGTGCTCTTATAAACTTATAAACATTCGGTGTTCACTAAAATTCATCAGTCTGTGGAGAAAATAGGTGTATATGTATTTGAATACTAGCTTGCTTGATTTACGTTAGTTACGCGCATTTACGCGTTAAGGCCTCATTATACTTCTGCGTCGGACCTACGCCGGAGCCTATACGCCGTAGGCAACGTGTTGGTTTTAATTTATACTTCTGTATCGTTGTCCTCGTTGACGCGCACCTAGGGAGCATGTGAAACCCCGCGGGAGGGGTTCTGGCAGACCAATCACAGCGCTTGTGTCCGCGTAGAATTGACGCGTTGTTACATTTTTGGAGAGGTGCACGTCAGGGTACGCCGTAGGGTACGCGCGCTACACACAGCCTACGACGTAGCTACGGCTGCAGTTCGACGCAGAAGTATAAATAGGCCTTTAGTTAAGTGTTTCCCACGTGAGTACGTTGAACACAACAAATGTGTTGCCACATTAAAGGAACACGCTGACTTTTTGGGACTTTAGCTTATTCACCGTATCCCCCAGAGTTAGATAAGTCCATACCAGAGCCCGTCTACGGAGAGCCTGCCCACTCCCTATTAAGTCCTATTGTACCGAATTTTGGTTGTAGTTCCACCAGAGATCCACTGGGGGTCGATCGCCCATGAGTGCAGAATGAATGGGAGTCTATGGGGCTAGACGGCTAAATTTGTCTCTTTCATCCGATTGCCATTGAGAATTCTCAGATTTGATTCTAAGTTTTGCAAGTTCAACATGGGTTATAGGTCGAAAGTTGAATGAACGAGTACTTATGTCCTTTCGATTTCTTACAAGTTGAGTTGTTGTTGCCCATAACACGCTAGCATTCTGCTAATGAACGCTGATTGGTCAGTGAAGGACTGATTACGACCAGAGATACCGCTTGATGGCATCGTGGCATCTGAAGCGGGACCAGAAACAAACAAAACAAAAACTCTTCTAGCACGTGTATTTACCTGTGTCAGCTGTGTTGTGTGTTTGCCTGTGTCAGCTGTGTTGTCGATGCCTCGAGTGAAAAGAAAGTGCAGAGCGCTAAAGCACCAGAGTGACTGAAGGATTGCCGTAAAGCAGTATCTCTGGTCGTACGATGTGTATGACGTCATTGACACTTTAAAAGACTTTTTAAAGCAAATAAGTGACTCTAAAAAATCGAACACCCCGCAGTGTGTATTTTCTTTTCATCTCCTTTCGAATACAACATTCAAATTACTAGACAAAAAATTATATCCTGAGAAAAGTGGATTTTGATGTGTATAGCGCCATAGACCTCCATTCATTCTGCACTCGTCCTGTGAGCGCCCTCATATAGAATCAGAGTGGAACTGCAACCAGTTCAGAAGCCGGAAGTGTACTGAGAGTGAAACTTCTCGCCTTATTAGACATTCTCTGTCCATACTTACCCTTTTCATCTCCGTGCGTGCCGTAAGTCAGACGCACCCACCGCTAGCCTAGCTTAGCACAAAGACTTGAGGAAAACGGCTCCAGCTAGCATACTGCTCCCAATACAGCTGCGTGTCGGACGGTTCACGCCTCGCCGTCGTCCATTAATACCTGACAATGGACACCTCGAAGGGCATTAACCCGCTTATTATACCATGGTCACTTGCCAAATAACACAATTTTAAAACATTAGTTTATATTTTAATTAGTTTTACAATCGAAATCTAAAGTTTTTACAAACAGTAACTTGGTTTCCCTGGTTACGCCTGACGGTTTATTTACTAGGTGTCCTCTATCACTTTTTAATGGACACCCTGCAGCCAATCAGAATCGAGTATTCACCCAGACCATGGTATAATTAAGACATAACACATAGCCTAAGACACTCTTTTTATGGAACATGAACAAACTGAAAATGAATGAATAATTCAATAATTCTATTGGGAAAACATGAGAAAAAGGTGAAGACTGAGAGTCAATGTTCAGAAATTATTAATTATTATTGTTTTGAACTATGTTGTATAGCTGTGTTTTCTGGTGTGTTCATTGTCAAACTCAAAAATTTGTTTATTTTTAATTATTAAAAAATGCCATTATTTTATTTGAAAAAGTTAATAATTGTATTTTATTGAGAAAATATTTTAGTTTGTGTTGTATTTTTATTTTTTTAATTACATCAGATAGCATTTTAAGCTGTCATATGGTCATGTTACAATGTGCACCACCTATGGGGCATGTTGTCACAGTTCACTTCCATTCTTTCAGGGTATATCAAGAAAAAAGTATACACTGTATTAATAAAACAAACCACATAATTGTACTAGACATGTGAAATTAATGTGGGAAAAAATAAATACTCTGAACCCCAAGTAGATTTACACAAACTGAGAAAGTCAAAAAGCGTTCAGAACACAAATGAAGACACTTTTAATGAAATCTGAACGATTTTTGTCCCTCCATTGACAGTCTACGCAACTACCCCTTTGACGCTTCAAAAAGTTCATAAAGAGATCGTAAAAAAAAGAATCCATATGAACTGAGCAGTTTGGTCCAAACTTTCCAAAGAAGAGACTCGATCACTTTATATGTTGAACATTTAGAATTTAGGATTTTATTCACAAATGAACATTGATCAGCGAACATAAACAGAAGCTCAACAACATACTTGCCTTAATGCGTGAGAACAAACCTCATTGGTTCTAAGTGAAGCTCAAACGTGCTCATTAGCCGCGTTTCCACTGTCAGGCCAGAAGCTCCACAGCGCTTCACTAAAACACACCCATAACACGCCTCTCTGGAACAACGTCACACAAACCCATCATTTCACCAACAAATGGAAGTTTTATCAGAAAACTAATCAGAAAGAAATCACTGGAAACCGCGTGATCGCGAAACAAACATGACAAAGGCGACCGTTTGCTGCCATTTTTGTTGTTTACTTGAATATTTAAAACCCAAGAATCAATGTTTTACCACATGTTTACAATAAAAAGTGATACATTGATCATAATGAATTAATTTGTGTCAAAATTGCACATTAGTCACAGAAATAAAGTGGTTTACCATTAGGTCTATTTAGACTTATTCAGTCACGTCTGTTTCTGTTTATTTGGTAGTTACAGGACATATTTACATCACATTTAGAAAGAATGATCATTTCTACAAATATGCCACTATAAATACGACCTGATGAGCTTTAGCACTCTCTCCCAGTAGGCTATACAGTTATAATTTTCAGCCAGAGAAAGAGGTATAAAGAGACGAGACGTTGGCTACTGACGGATAAATTAAATACATAGCCTTTATGATTTGTCTGATTTCTTCAAGTGTTCATATTTACCATGTTTACTATGGTAATGGTTAGCGTGCATAGTCTTTTGCATCGCGTATAAATATTTCTATCTTATACAGTGATCAGAATCCACATCGGACCACAAACAGAAGGCATTCAAACATGAAAGTGAGTTTTGAGGTAAATGATTTTAAAAGTCTTTAATGCTGACAGAATCATCCAGTGCTGCCGTCTCCTGACTCAGGTTAACCCCGCCTCTGTTCGTAACCACTCCTCTAGCCCGAGCTGGCCCGCTTTGGACCAAGCTATTTGGCGGGCCAGAAACCCTGTCCGTTGGCCCCGACGAGGCCCGATCAAGCCCCGGAAGTGACAGTGGAAACGCGACTGGTATGGAGCGAATTATGTGCCATAATTAAACAAACAAATCCAGCATTTTGCAAACAAGCTCGATCTACTTCGCAAAGGAAAACTCGACTCGCAAACAAACAGAAAGCAATGTGCAAGTACAAAGGTCAGTTTGAGTGAAAATGCAGTGGAGTAACAAATATGTATTGTGTTTTACAAATATAAATAAATGAGCCAAGATAATACTTCACAAATAAATACAAACCATCCTACAAATTGCATGTAACCTTTGAACAAATACCAAATCTAGTGCATACAAATGCATATCTGTCTGTTATGATTGTGTGACACTTGGCTTTTTATGAGATCTCTCGGCTCGATATTCTCACAAATGTGTCCAGGCAGATTTTCTCACGAATGCAGTTGAGCAACTTCCCCTTCTAAAACAGTAGATGGCGCTAAACTAGGGGATTAATTTAGTCTCCCGGGAGAAGCACTGATTTGAAACTTGCCTTTGCCTACAGCTGAGGAAAATGACCGGTGAACGGATGTGTTTCTGTCTTATTTGATCTATAATTAACCTTTTTGGCACATATTTAATTATGGCACATAATTCACTCCATAGACTGGCCCTGGCACGCACTAGCGGCCCGCTTTTGGCCCGACAGTGGAAACGCGGGTATTGATTCATCCTACTGTATGGCCCTTTGATAATAAAAAAAGGTATATGTTGCCCTTATAATGTTGATAAAATGCAACACACTAAGAATGACGTGTCTCAAGTTTACCAGTCATTCTTTCTATCAGACAGAAGCGAAACCAGAGATGATCTTATTATTGGTGAAACTACTTCGCTTGTACATTCACTGTCTAATACAGCGAATCCTTCTGCTGAATCACTGGTACAACAATGCGTATGAATGAACAATAACATCAAAGATGCATGAGAACTGCCAAACAATGAAACATAATGGCATAAATGAGAGAAAACAATAAATAAAAAAATATAGGAATAACATCAAAGAAACATGAGAACTGCCAAACAATGAAACATAATGGCATAAATGAGGGAAAACAATAAATAAAAAAATATAGGAATAACATCAAAGAAACATGAGAACTGCCAAACATGAAACATAATGGCATAAATGAGGGAAAACAATAAATAAAAATCACATAAATAGCATCAAAGAAACATGTGATCTGCCAAACAGTGGCATAAATGAGAGAAAAAAAAAAAGTCTCATTCCCTCTATACCATTTTTAAAATGAATATAATACATAATATGAATTAAAAATAAAATAAAGATAGGGTAGGCAATGTTTTTCATTAACACTTTTTGTTATACTGGTTGAAACTCTTCACATCCTGATAGCAATCAATAATAGAAGTGTTCTAAATTAAAATAAAAATGTACATATATCTTCTGTGGAAGTGCTAGGAACAAAAAATGTTCATCCAATCATTGCTCTCGGTCTGAATGCAATGATACGATGTCCTACTTCGCCTGTTCACGTTACAAGATAGCAACCCGTGACGTTCTACCCGGAGTTGTTCATGTCCTCAGACTCGCATTTATGCGTTTATATGTCGACACTATCAACGGCGAGATGAATCTGCAGCAGTCAGGTGGTACAAGTAAGAGCTCTGTGAGTTGTTAACGTTCATTATTATTGTACTGTTATGTGCTTTGAGACATGAGGTAGTTTAACGCCGTCTCTCATCTCCTTTGCAGACTCTGCTGTGTGTGTGTGTTCTGAAGGAGGCGTGGCTTTAGAGACGCTCTGAAGGAGGCGTGGCTTTAGAGACGCTCTGAAGGGAGGGCGGGATCTCATGCTTTCAAAGCTAGCTCGCTATTGCTAGCCTCTCTGAAATTGCTTACCCTGCCTTTAATTAATTTATATCACCTCTAGTGCCATCTCATTTACAGTGGTGTGAAAAAGTGTTTGCCCCCTTGGTAAATATGATTAAATATGTCTGTAAAAAATAAATCTGCATTTTTAATCCTTTTGATATTTTATTTAAAAAATGTACAAAAATCTAACCTTTCATTGAAGTAAAATAATTTAAACTGGGGGGAAATTCACATTATGAAATAAATGTTTTTCTCCAAAACACGTTGGGAACAATTGTTTGCCCCCTTTTATTAAATACTTTTTTGCAACCTCTTTTTTCCAAGATAACAGCTCTGAGTTTTCTCCTATAATGCCTGATGAGTTTGAAGAACACCTGACAAGAGATCAGAGACCATTCCTCCATACAGAATCTCTCCATCCTGTTCTCCGTTATAAGATTTCTAGCACAGGCTGTCAGGTTTAGATTTTTTATCTGTTGGTATTTGATCGAATCCGTGATGCCATGTATCTGAACAAGATGTCCAGGACCTCTGGCAGAAAATTAGGCCCACAGCATTAAAGATACAGCAGAGTATTTCATTTTATACATGGGCTACTTTTTTATCCCTGTGTGCACCAAACAAAAAAGCGAATGTTTTTGTTTCATCTGACCATAGAACATTTGAAAAGTAACTGACCCTAGTGGAACTTCAAACGGGACGGGTTCTATGGTCAGATGAAACAAAAACATGGTGTCAGGTGTTCTCCAAACTCATTTCCCCCCCACTTTCAATTATTTTACTTCAATGAAAGGTTAGATTTTTGCACATTTTTTAAATAAAATATCAAAAGGATTAAAAATGCAGATTTATTTTTTACAGCCATATTTGATCATATTTACCAAGGGGGCAAACACTTTTTCACACCACTGTACATTTCTGTCTAATCTTTCTCTTATGTTTTAAATGTATTATTAGCACACTAAGCAGAAATGTAATTCTAAAAAGTACTAGTAGCTATTAAGGATATCAGGATATCTTTAGTCTTAAAAGTTACCAGTAACTAAAAAATAAGTGCTAGTTCGAATCTTTCTTGACAAGTAAAGTATAATTAAGACACTATTTGAATAAGTACTAAATAAGAACTAGCCTAGTATCTAATGAATATGTAGGCTACTAGTATCTTTAAAAAGGTACTGGTACCTAAAGAATAAACACTAATAGCAAATAAATAAGTACTAGTAGCATGAAAATACTAGTACATTATAAGGATTAAATGTTAAAACGGCTTGCCATAGGTTTAGGAGTTAGTATCTGACTATGTAAGCTAGGCTAGACACTGTGATTAACACGAGTAATGAAAGCTTTAGATAGGCAAGATACTAATAGGTCTGTAATTACTAACAGAATGAGAATCTCCACTGTTAAACGTCCAGCTCATGGGACGTCCCCTGAGAAACTGAAAGGTTGTTAATGTTGGTGGTAAGGTTAACTAGCGACTCACTGAGCTCTTCAAGCATTGCTGCATCCATACCAAATATATCCTTTGCTCTGGATGATTTAAGAGATGCTATTGTTCGCTTGACGTATGATTCAGTGACAGCCTTGTTCCACGGTATTAGCTGGACACACTTCTGTTTACTCAAGGGGAAAATTGTGACTACAGAATCAATAAAATAATGATTAAGTGCTTTGGCCACTTCAGCCGAATTGTTAGTCAGCTTCCCATTCACTATCAGTTCACGTGACGTCTATCTTCTTCTTTTTTATTTCCTTTTAATTAATTCAAAAATAGTAAAGTGTCTTTACCACATTGTTCCTTAACATGACAAAATGTTGTCTATCATGACTTAACTTTGATCTATGCAGTTTTTAAAGCAGGATCCAGTTCTTTCATCAGTTTTTAAATATCTGAATTTATCCTGGGAACTATATTTTTTAAAAATATATATATTAATGACTAAATTTGCAACTAAAATCTTTAATTGTGTTCTCTAATTTTTTGGAGAATATTAGACTGTCTTTCCCTATTAATAAATCACCACATTTAATCTGATGAACCACACTTCTGAAATCATCTAGTTTATGTTTTGGGATGCCATAATAATCATATTTCCTAGCTAATGAATTCAATTTCTTACTAGATTACTTTTCTGGCCACTAAATCAAATTGTGAATTTATTTCATAAATTCATCAACTAACCATTCAGAAATGTCCTGTTGCTTCTACATGTTGTCTCTTCTTCTTGAGTCTCTCCATCATTGTCTGACTCCGGTTTGAACATAAAAGGCTAAAAGGTTTTGAAATTTTCAGTGCATGTGTGTGTGAGTGCAAGCTGTTGAAGCTCCGCCCCCTGTGCCGGGAGCAGCAGCTCATTTGCATTTAAAGGGCCACACCCTCAAAAAGTGACAATTTGAACATGCTTAAAAATATCTGTGGGGTATTTTGAGCTTAAACTTCACACACACACTCTGGGGACATCAGAGACTTATTTTACATCTTGTGAAAAGGGCGGTATACCACCCCTTTAAAATAGTCTTCGCTCGATTTCTAAAAATGAAATCAATTTGAGTCCTTGTTGAGTTAGTTATTCTTGTTGGCCCATTAATCAGCTGCTTCAGACTGAAATGACCCGTTCCCTGTTATTCTTTCTAACTATTTTTTCATCTCAGATAACCAAAGAAAATCTCACCTTTTGATATTATACTTTGTATGTTCAAATGACCACCTAAGAGACCCTTTGGCTTAACTTTAGGATCCCAAAAAGTTCTTGATTTATTTGATTTATTTTTTTAAGATAGCTTGATTTATAATGTCCTTTTTACGTTTTGCATAGACTTTAAGCACGTAAGTAGTAGAACTGGAAATGATCCGTTTGGGAAATAAAAAAGCATGCATCCACTAGACATTGGATTTAATGCAGTACGTCATCTCAAAATCCGTCAATGGCGGGGAAAGAGTTCATGTATTTAATGTTAACAAATGAAACCTTATTGTAAAGCGTTACATTTTTTAATCAAGTTTTGTATCCTTTATTATTTATAAATGCAGTGAACAAACCGTAAACAGCTGTATTTTTATTAACTAACATTAACACGGATTAATAAATGCTGTAAAAGTTCAGAACCTGTACAGGTCTTGATGACAGGATTGTAAATGTTAAAAATAATAAATGGCTGCATTTAAAAGAAAAATGCTAATAGCTTATTTTAGTATTCAAGCTCCATACACAGCATGATTTTGAACAAATTCATAATGGAAAGAGGATGAATAACCTTACCTCACCGCTGGCAAAATGAGATTAATAAAACGTGGCTGCCTATACAGTAGAAAGGCGAAAACGTTTTTGATATCAGTCCTTCCTGACTACAGAAAACAGGAAAAAAGGACTAGTTTCTTCCTTTTTGGCAAATAGATAGGAAAACTTCAACACCCATAATGCACTGGGCATGTTCCACGCGCACCAGTCTGCTATGGATACGCTTAACAGAGTCAAATACCACCTTGCTTTAGTAGGAAATACTTCTTAATAAACTTTTAGTCATAATGCTGTCGACTTGTATCGTTCCTGGATGCAAGAATAAACTAATAAACGTTCTCTGAGACGCTCATGGGCCGAGAAATTCACGAGTAAATCATTTTGCATTTGCATTGTAATAAAAATCGGTTCTTTAAAGTTACACTGGACACAGATGGCTGATAAAGACGTATCTTTTTATTTAACCCATGGGATTGAACTTGTACAATGCATATCTTTACAACAATTATTCACTAAGTGACAGATTTTAGCCACTATTACAGACCAAATAACTATACATCACATTTCTGGGTTCCTTTTTAAATGTTTTAACTCAAAATGTGTCCTTCATTAAACACAATGAAAATGAAAAATTAAACCATCAGACAAAAAAAGAAAAGTGTTTTATCCTGTTTTATCCCAACATCGATTCTCAACCAAATCATTTTCTCACTGTTAAGCATCTAGCTATTGTACCACTGAACATGTTAAAGTTACATGGTGAATCCATAAGAAAAAACAAAACAAAAACACATGGCACTGTTGAGAGGTTCACCATTAAAAATACACGATCAATGAAGGGAACCGGGCCTGAAGACGCGGACGACGTGAAAGAAAGGGCGGGAAAATAAATCATAGCACTTATTTTGAATATGCATTTCTACTGTGTGATGTTCACAAGACACATTTTGAGAACAGGAGCGAACAAAGATGTAACCGTGAAACCCTCGAATGCAAAAGTCCGTTTTCAGTTTCCAATGATCCACCCGTTCCAACTCGTGAGATTAAATCAAAATGTAGTAAAATTACTGTCATTGGTTTATTCAGATGAAGTTGTAGAAAAGAAACTAGTACACTAGTATTCTGGCTAAAGATTCTGAAATAGAGCAGTGCAACATGGCTATAGTTTTACCGTAACGTACAACAACAACAACATACACATTAACGGTGCATAAATGTTCAGCTTGTTCTGCTTTTCTTTCTTTCTTTCTTTCTTTCTGCTACAGACGCTCAACCAGCCAGATGAACATGATGGAAGTCTATATATTACTGACATGTTGGGAACTTGAGTTTGGCATTTAAAGTTAGTTGTGTGTGTGTGTTTCACATAAAATGAGAGTGAAAAGAACATTTCACAGTTCAGCTGAAGCGCCGTTTTGAAGGGAGTGGCTGAAAATAAAACAAAAAGGACAAGAAAAATACATCCGTTCTGTGCACTGCCCCATTAACACCACAAAACTGCAATCAAAGCAATGCAAACCGGCAGCTTGTTCAGTAACGGCAGCCCGTAAATCTCTCCAAAACAATACAAATGAAACGAAATTATACATTCAAGCTTCATATCAGCAGACAACAGCAAGTAAACAACTGCAGATTTCTCCATTTTGGTCTCGAATCCCCTCCATAGTGCACAAAATAATAAGGATACAAAAGTAGAATTATTTCATTTTTTAAATAGTGTAGCAGCTTGATTTTCATCTTAAATAGTGAGCCTCTTGATGGACACGTATGGGGCTTTGAGGGAAGGAGGTGATTGTCCTATGTGTGTGTGTGTGAGTGTGTGTTTCATTGGTGATGTATAGGGGGCCGTGTGTGTGTGTGTGTGATAAGATGATTTTTGAGATGAAGAAACGCCTCTCTGTGCATCTGAACCGCAGATGGGTTCGGTTTATGTCCTCAACCAGAGAAGCTTTCAATCAGTTCACTTTCTAAACGCCCCTCCATCACAAACCGCGCTCGTTTTTTTCAGGACTTCATCCATCCTCTTCCTCAAGTCGATCAGTCTCAGCGGATCTGGACTCAAAATCGCCCTCCTCGTGCGTCTGGGGGGGAGGAGGCCGAGAGCAGCTCCTCCTCTAAATGACGGGCATCTGTCTGCACACGCGCGCTGTGATTGGCCGTCTCAGCTGGACGCAGTGGCGATGGGTTTCTTGAGCTGTTGTGAGCGTAGTTCTCGCGTGCGGGACTCCAGCAGGAGGTCGTAGCAGGTGTTGCACACCAGAACCGGGTCGTAAAGCTGCTGGTCTGGGATGGGCAGCTTCAGGTGGCAGCAGTCTTTACAAAACACGTTACCACAGTTCCTGCCAGAATACCACACATTCAATCAATCAACCAAGCAATTAATCATATGTGCCACACATGTAAGTAGTGTTGTTCTTGTTAACTAACATTTTTCCAGTAAGCAAAAACAAAATATTAGATGAAAAACTTAAACTTCGTTCAGTTAGTAACCAAGTAGCAATGTTTCTAATTGTATTTTTTTAAGTTGAAGAACTAAAACTGAAACAAAAATGAAAAGCTAAAATGGAAATATTTAACAAAACTACTAAAAAAAGCAAGCAACAAAATTGCAAAACCTTAACGAAAGCTAAAAAAAAAAAATAGTAATAATACTATAAATTATACTAAAACTAACACTGGCTATGAAACTAAACTAATATTCTATAAATTAACCAACCGATTACATATAAATCTAAAAAAAAAAAATCCAAAATTTAAATACAGTAAACCAACAAACTAATCAATTACATGCACTATAAATAGTGTTGTTCTTGTTTACTAAAACTATTCAAAAATGTATTTGGAAAATTTAAAAAGCTAAAATAAATTCTAAATATTACATGATAAACTTGCACTTTCAACTAAGTAATGACTAAAAATAAACAATAGAAATATTTATTTAAATATTTAGATATTAAAAAAACTAAAAATGTTCAAAGCAAGTAACACAATTACTAAAAGCTAAACAAATTAAAGTATATAAAAATAAGAGCTAATTTTAAATATTTGTAATACTTAAATAGTATATAAATAGTATTAATAATAAAATTAACTAAACAATCAAATAAATCTATAAATTCTATATTTTATCAAATACGATGCTATTAATCCAATCAAATATTCTATCAAAGTTTAAAATCAAATCTGACAAATGTATAATAAAAAACAACAACGCACAAGCATCAAAAACAGACTCTTTAATCTTATAGGCACTGATTAAATGAGCTATTTTAATTATATGTGATAAATCAATTGTTGTGAAGTTCAGTACATTTACTACATATTTAACATGACTTAAAATCTCAGTTAATAAATGTAGGTCAAGGTTACAAAAAGCAGCTCGGCATCCCTTTACAATCAACACAATCAGCAAGTCATGTTCAGCTGATCCAATCATTTCTCCTCCTGTGAGGGGTGTGAGGTGTGTGAGGGGTCTGAGGTGTGTGAGGGGTCTGAGGTGTGTGAGGGGTCTGAGGACGAGACCCACCTGCAGTGATGCCGACGCTTGGCCATCCAGAACTCGCAGTCGCAGTTGAAACAGTGAGAAGCCATGTGATCCGGGACCCATCTGGTGACCTGAGACACGGGAACCAGGCTATTAGTGTCACTGAGAACAACTGAGGGGCATTACGCCCGTTTCACACACACTCTGTTTGCAGTGCGCAACTGATCCGCTGTATACCACAAACACATTTATTCACTATTTTTATTTCAAATCCAAAAGTTGTTACAACATTTTTTTGTCAGAATTGCAATTCTCTTTTTGTACTATACAGTCTTTCATAGACTTATTCATGTTTAAACACTAAATTTAAAAACAACGTATTATTCAATAAATTACTTCTATATAGATTTATATATTAATTTGCTCAAGCAAGTGGCAAAAACATTTAAACATACCTTTCTATTCACAAATATTAAATTAAAACTTACAATTGACAAAAACAGCTGACTCTCATGCTCATCTCTTTAGCATTTAAATCTTTATATAAAAAGACTCGCTGGTCGTACAGAACTTTGTTTCTCCACTTCAATGACGAATGTCATCAATTGTGCAGCGTTCTTGTTCGGTGTAGTTCTCGCACCATCGGCCTGTCACGTGATTATCACTTTATGCGGAGATGCCTTGCCCACACATAATAACAAACTGTGTATTTCACAATAAAAAATATTTAAACTTTGACCGCATCAGTTATTTTTGCTACTCATGGTAAGTGTTTGGCCTTTCTTTGCTTTACCCCAGGCTTAAAGTAAAAAGATGACTGTGGAAAATAGTAGTATAATTTAATTAAACGCATTTATGGTGAGATAACTACATTTTAATGTCAAACTGTGTTTATTTTGACCACGGACCATGTGCTGTCACTTTAAAGGGATAGTTCACCCAAAAATTAAAACTAGCCCATGATTTACTCACGCTGAAGCCATCCTAGGTGTACAGTATATGACTTCCTTCTTTCAGACGAATACAATCAGAGTTATATTAAAAAAATGATAAAGTTTTAAATATGGATATTTCTTCTTACACCAACCGTTTGGGACACTTTTATGATGGATAGATGCACTTGAATGGACACAAAAAATGATGCCCATTCACTCCCATTATAAAGTGAGTAAATCATGGGCTAATTTTCATTTTTGGGTGAACTATCTCTTTAATTTAGCGCGTGCAGCACAGCAGAAATAACGATCTCTGCACTGCTGTATACACACCGGTCCTGGAACGCATTGACGGACCGTATCCGTGCGCAGTGTGAACGCTCTAACCGGTTAACACGGGTGCAGGAACGAATACGCACTGCAAACGGAGTATGTGTGAAACAGGCGTTAGGAAAGAGTGTGGATCCCTCACCTCGGTGTCCTTCCTCTCGACGCGGTCCCAGCTGCCCTCACTGAAGCGATCCTCGCTGTGATTGGACAGAGAGTCTTCCTCATCACTGCCGTCTGACTCCCGCAGGCACGTCTGGAGGGGCGAGAGACAGAAGACACTCAATGCAGACCCTGTTTACACCTGGTATTAAGATGCATGTGAGCATCGCATTTGCAGTGAAAACACGAATGCATCCTAAAGGAACAGCTACACACCCGTCAATCAAACACTGCACTGTAATATTTCACAATATTTTACTGTATTTATTAAATAAATGCAGCCTTGGTGACCAGAAGAGACTTTTCAAAAACATGACAAATACATTAAACCTGCAGTCACAAATGCATAAATGTTTGGGTTGCACCAATATGAAAAATTAAGCCGATAATTCTTTATATTTGAAAGCCGCTGACCGATATATTGGCCGATAAACCTAAATCACTTCAAAAAATGAAAACACAGTTAAGTGCAACAAGTCTGTCAAATAGGCTGTATAAAATGATATAGGACATCATTATAATTGTGTGCTTGGGGCATGACTTTTAATGGTGAGACTTTTGTTTTTGTAATCAGACTCTCAAAAAATATAAAAAAATTGGATTTATCAGCCAATAAATCCCCAAAAATTCTTTACATATGAAACTAAAACTACCAGTAAGTGGCGGCAAGTCACTGTTAATGGTCGATTCATTACATTTAACATTCATTCAAATGGACTGATTCATTCAGTGATGAAACACTGCTCAGAGATGCACAACAGTTCTGCTGTGGCTTTGTTTGAAACTATTTTTGTTGGCAAAATAGAGCAAAAACAGGCGATATTGTGTCCACAATCCGCTCTGTGTGATTCAAGTGGTCGACCTAGGAGTTCAGAGATCTGTTAGCAGGTTTTTTTTTTGTTTTTTTTTAAATATAAATTTTTTATATTATTTTTTACTCTGAAACGCATTTAATTAAATCATATAACAATTAGTAGGCTGTTTCATGTTTTCACATTCCCAAATTTAAGACCTCTTAAAATGATATTTAAGATTTCTGTTATACCATTTAAGATATTTAAGACTTTAAAAGGGGTGGTTGATTATGATTTCACTTTTCTAACTTTAGTTAGTGTGTAATGTTGTTGTTTGAGCATAAACATCTGCAAAGTTACAATGCTCAATGCACAAACTGTTGCAGCTCCGCCCCCCGTGCCGGGAGCAGCAGCTCATTTGCATTTAAAGGAACAGACACAAAACGGTGCATTTTTGCTCACCCTCAAAAAGTGACAATTTTAACATGCTATATAAAAATATCTGTGGGGTATTTTGAGCTAAAACTTCACATACACACTCTGGGGACATCAGAGACTTATTTTACATCTTGTGTAAAGGGCATTATACCACCCCTTTAATACCCTTAAATTTTATTCAAATTAAGTGTTTTCTGGACCCACAGGGACCATGATAAATTCACTTTCATTGAAATCAGTTTGTATGTCCATACACCGGTCTGATAGGAAACGTGCATATGTAAGAACATAGACTTACGATATCATCCTCATAGTCGACGTCCGGTTCGGAGGGTGGCGTGCAGAACTGTTTGCTCTCTAGTTTGAGCTGGAGCTGTCGAACCTGCCGCCTCAACACCTCCACCTCCTGTTTGTAATTCGATTCGATCTGTCGCAGCCGCTGCTGCACCGCGTCCACCGCCACCGGCAAGCCGTCATCGTCCAGGTACGCGGGCGTCTGAGATGGAGCCAGAGATCCGCCTGAGGAGGGTGAAGAATGGGAGGGTAGAAGCTGCCGGAAGGACGGTCCCATTGCTAATGAAGAGGCGGCTGAGGAACAAAGCGCGGCGTAGCTTGAGTTCTTCACGGCGGAAAACCAACCCGACTGGATTGGACTTCCAGGAGTGCGCAAAGGGTCACGACGACAACATGGCCCACCGTTTGCACTTCCGCCATGGGTGCGAAGAAGCTTGTTTGCCAATCGACGGCCATGATAGCTCCCGTGTTGAATGGCGCCACCGCAGGCCGACTGGACAAGGCCCTGGACGCTGTCCCATTGGGAGCCAAGTAGGGAAAGATCAGTCAACTGGCTTTGGGAAATAAGACGCCGTGCTGCTTTGGCGTAGTCGGCAGGGGGTGGCCTTTCTCTCACAGAAACAAGTTCTCCATTTCTTAACGCCTCAGTCTTTTTTGCTTCAACAGGGATGTGCGATTCAATCCTAGCTGGAGCGATCGCGCTTTGCTCCGTTAGCGTCTCCACGGACGCCTCCATTGGAGAAAAGTGTTCGAGCTCCGAGTTCAAAGAGCTACTAGTGTTTTCTACATTAAAGCCATTACAAAGAGAAGGTGAATTTGAGGGTGTGGAAGTGATTTCTGCAGTCCTGACTTCCTCTTCCTGTGGTAAAGGTGGGAGGGGACTGATTGGGATTGGAGGCGGGGCTTGATTTAAAACAGGTAGAGGCGGGGCCTGATCTAATGCTAAGGGGTGGGGCAAAGACGGCAGTGGCTGGGTTGTCAAACAAGTCTCCACCCTTACATCATCCTCATGTTGCTCACAAGATATCGAAGAACCTAATTCCTCACACGTCTCCAACTCCTGCTCATCGCTGACCAATCCAGTGATCGACGTGTCCTGGATCGACAACGGCTGATTGGACTCCAGCGCTGGCCGTCCCTCCTGGCAGTGCTTGTTCAGGTTAGGGTCACTTGAGGTGCGAGTGAGCGTCACGCCGTTCTCACAAGCAGACACCAAGTTGTCCATCGACCGTGTTTTGGGGAGCCTGAGTGAATGGGAAAACACACAATGTCAATATGCTTCAGTTTTCCACAAGAGGGCAGAATATGAACACACAACTCAATGCATCTCAGTATAGTGACTCATTGATAACTGTTTATAAAAAATAAGGTTTATATTTCATAATGTACCATAAACAAACAAGTTTTATATCAACAATTTTTTTTAAAGGAAAATAGGTGTTGTTTTTAGACTTAAAAATACTGACACTTGAAAATATTTTTCAAAAAAAAAGGCAAGTAAAGCCAACTAAATGCATTATAAAAATAAAACAATAATATTTGATAAAAATATTTAATGCTTCATAAAATACTTTGCTTTTTGTTTAACAAAAATACTGGCTCTTAGTGACATTTTTAGCAAAATATTTATAAGGCAAGTAAAGCAAACTTAATATTTTATAAAAATAAACATTATTTAATGTTTTATAAAAAAATATTTAATGCTTTATAAAAAATAATTTTGTTTAAGTTTTTTGTTTAACAAAAATACTGACACTTAAAATGATTTTATAAAAAAAATAAAACTCAAAATGTCACCAAGGCAAGTAAAGCAAACAATATTTTATTTAAAATTAGTTTTTTGTTTAATTTTTATAGATTATAATAAAGCTTTATAACAATACTTTGCCTTTTATTTAATAAAAATAATGACACCTAATATTTTGCGTAAAAACAAAAAACACATTAAAAATGTCACTAGGACAAATAAAGCAAACTTAATGCTTTGTAAAAAAAATACATACAAAAAATGCTTTTTAAAATGATTTAATGCCTTATGAAAATAAAATATTCATTTACTGGTGATTTACTGGCAGAAAGTCTGCTGAAACCTGAAACCTTTGCATCACAATATTACTTTCAGGAAAGCTGTTTGGAACTTGGCCAAATACAGATTTCTCGAAGCAATATGCGGACAAGTGTAATTGTGAAGCAGTGTAATCTGCAGTTAACTGAGCTGCGCGCGAGCGGTCACCTGTCGAGCGAGCGCGAGGTGAACTCCTCTCCTTGTGCCGACGGGCTCAGGTAGATCTCCATGGCGTCTTCGGCCGCGGTGCACGGCGATGATGTCGGCAGATAAACGGCCGTCCACAACTGAAGAGCCCGTGTGTGACATACGGGCTGCAAAACCTGCAACACAGGCAATCACAGATGTCACACACACACACACACACACACACACACACCAACGTCTTCACAGTGACTGTGGCATTAAATCCAAGACATTTATGGTCACTATGGACATTATACGGTCTTTTGAACGGTTCTCTTAAAATATCTGCGATTTTCCATGTTTGGAAAAGGCACAGAAATGAATAAAATCGTACAAAGTTATAGAAATTTCTATAGTAAATATAAATTGTTCAGCTCTAAAATACTTTAAAATATACAGTCAAACCAAAAATTATTCATTTTTTTTACTAGTGTGTGCAGGACACTATAGTTAATTTATGTGAGTGAGGAGAGCAAAATAAAGTAAACTGACATATTATACCCAAAAATTCTTCATAGAGTGACTACCAGTAAAATTTATAAAAATTTGGGACCAAAAATGATTCAGACTCTTTGACCTGATCATGTTTTGCTGAAGTGTTTTTTCTTTACACACAGATTGTTACACATAGACTGAACAAAATGAAGCATTGCTTGGTAACTGGTTGAGCTAAACTGGTATTATCTAATTGTGTAGTTAATTTAACAGCTGACAGATATTCAACATAATTCATGTGTGAGACAGTCTAACAGAAGGACGGACAAAACCAGTCAAATATCAACTGAGTTCTTGTCATATTTTATTACCATTTTCTAAACTATAGTGAATAAACTGTAAAAATGTGAGAAATGTTGAAGGTGTCTGAATAAATTTTGGGTTTGACTGTTTATATTTTAAAATATATATTGAAAATATGTTATATATTTGCTTAAGTTAAAATAGCCTTTTGAGAGTCTCTAGTTGGAAGCTTATAATTACAATTGTTAACTAAAACTATTAAAAACATTTCTATTAATTGAAAAAAAGCTGCCTGACTGAAATAAGTTTAAGTTGAAGCATTACAATTATTAACTGGAAATAAATAAATAACTAAAATTGACAATCTAATCAACCTAAATAGCAATATTTAAAAACAACAACAACAAAAACTAAATGAAATGACTAAAATTGAAACTAAAATTAACATTAAAACTAAAAATATAAAAATAAAAGCCAATTCAAAACTTAAATAATTAAACTAAAATAACACTGCTTTACTCTTTTCTGCAGAGCTGCTTTATTGCTGATTTGTTACTAGCATCTCATTTCACAGATAGTTTGTTTCTGTGTAGTTTCTATATAAAAATGTCGATAGAATGTAAAGTATTTGCTCTGGCTCTCGTTTTAAATTAGGTAACAGTGATGAGCGCTGCGTTTTACCCAAAGTTGAACATTCTTCAACTCTCGGCGACCAGTAAAAAACGCCAAACGCTCCTGGCGTTTTAAAAACGTGCCGTTCCCATTAAAAACAATTGGAAAAATACGCCAGCCAAAGATGCTAAAATGCAAAAATGCTTTGGTGGACACAGGGCCTAAGTATCATAATTAACAAATTTTGCAACATTGACCGCTTACAGCTGATTATAGCTGACCTTGTTTCATAATTGATGAACTTTACACCGTTATTGAACTGAACTGAATCAACACTGAACTGAATAATGACACTATTGTCTTTTTAGAGCTGCTTTATTTGATGACGTTTGCATCATTGATTCTGTTATTTTCCTGTTTATTACTGAAACAATCTGTTGTGTATAAAGCGCTGTAGAAATGAAGGTGACATGACTTTATATGTGTGTGTGTGTGTGTGTGTGTGTGTAGTGTTGTTTTTGGCGGCCTGTTTTAATTTTAGTTTTAGTCTAGTCTTTGTGTCAAGCTTTCGTTTTAGTTTTTATTAGTTTTAGTCACGTTCATACTCTTTTTAGTCTAGTCAAGTTTTAGTCGACGAAAACTGATGACATTTTAGTCTAGTTTTAGTCAACGAAAACTGATGACATTTTAGTCTAGTTTTAGTCGACGAAAACTGATGACATTATAGTCTAGTTTTAGTCAATGAAAATTGTATTTTAGTTTCTTTTTAGTAATGTAATTCTATTTAACCCAGTCAATATAGAATTTCAAACAAGGTTATCTTATTATATTTAGTATAGGGCTGTGACGGTGGCAGTTTTTTTTTACCACCGCGGTAATGGACCAACTACCGGCGGTGGTTGGGGGTTATTTAAAAAAATAAAAACTCGTTTTATATTTCCACACAAAGACGCGTGATAGCCTACCACTCTGCGCTTTGAGAGGGATGTGGGACACGAGCAGGAAAGAGACCATCGATCTCTTTATGATATCTTCGTGTTTTCTACTTGATGTAAATTGGTCTGAAGAGCGAATTTTATTCTCCACAAGGGCGAGATATTTAGGCTATGTTTGAGATTGCGCTGCCAGAGAAAGTGAAACTAAAAATCACCCGCGCGTGTGAAACGCGCTTTACAACTAAACTTGACGCGCCCTATGTCTAATATAACAAGCACAAACTGTGTTAAAAATAATTTGACATGCAAGTACAAATGTAGGCTATCTGTCCTACAGTGTTTTTCTACTTTACCACAGTAAAGAATACGAATATAATAGGCCTAATTAAAAGCAAACCAATGAAGACACGTTTATAATCCCTTTAGAAAATGGGTGTGACGTGAGTGAAGATTTGGGAAAAGAAACAAGAGATTCCATGCAGGGATGAGTCACGATTTTTGGATATTCGATTAGTTTATTTAATTCTAGAATATTGAATAGGTTGTGCGATTATTCTCTAAAATAAAATCTCCATGTTCTGGTGCTGATGCGGTGACACGTTCATGTAACCAGAGACACTGCTAATAACGCACATAACAGCTGTCACAAAGAACCGGCAAAAGTAATGATTATGAATGTGTCAAATATACCAATGAGACATTTTAATGGAATAACTAATGGAGTAATATTGTTAAATTCGCTGATAATCGGGTCGGGTGACCAGATCGCAAACCAGAATTTAAAGCTGACAAAGCTGGGTTCACGCACAACGTTCTCATTCGTCGTGACGTTATAACATTTCGTCTCGTCTCGTTTTGGTCAACGAAAATGAAGAAACATTTTAGCATAGTTTTTATTGTGTAAATCACATTTAGTCTCGTTTTTATTCGTCAACGATATTGCATTATACATGTATTTTAGTCATCGTCACATGACCAGCATTTACGTCTCGTCTCGTTTTCGTCAGGTGATAACGGTTCGTTGACGACAATATTTCGTCATAATTTTCGTTGACGAAAGCAACACTATGTGTGTGTGTGTGTGTGTGTGTGTGTGTGTGTGTGTGTGTAGGTGTGCTGACCATATCATGGCAGGGGATGTAGAGGAAGTTCTGGAAGTTCTTGTTTCCGGTGCGAAGGAGAGACCAGACGGAGCATGTGCGTTTGTAGACGTTACGAGCCTCTCGCTCTTTTGCATTATTGCACAGGAATGTGCCGTACAGACAGGAGTACGTGTGCTGAACCAGCTTCACCTAGAACAACAACAGAGTTAATCAGAACAACAACATCTGGATGTGACCTACAGATAATATAAACTGATCATTTATCCTTCCTGCATGATCCAGCCAATCAGGCTTCAGAATCTACAGAATGCTTCATTGATTATGATGGGAACCATGTAGTCTGGCTGCATTGAATCACGCCGTTTATTTTTTATAAACTCCCCCTTTGGTTTAAAAATAATAACAATCCAGCTTTTAATGTTGTTTATGTGTCTATGTGGTGTTTTTAATATGCTTTAAGACAAACCATGTGTAAATTCATAAGTCGACGCCATTGCTGAGTATTTCCTCCTTAAAACTGCAGTGAACCAAAGACAGTCTCAAAAACACGCTTTGAAATCGCTGGTGTTTCTGACGTCACAAACTACCTTGTAACCAATCAGATCAACGTGTGATCGTCAACCAGTGGATCTCTGAGCTGAGTGAGTGAGTGGAGGCGGGGCTAATTTGCATATTCATAGAACCGCGAATACTAAATGAGGCAAGGGTGTCGAGTAACATTCAAGATATTTTAAGGCGTGAAGAAATTTTTTTAAAAGGAAAAAACATTTAAATGTCATTTTGGTGATCAAAGATGAGTTTTAATAAGGGATACAGTTATTGACGACGGGGGACTTTAACTAAAAATATAAGTGTAGCTCAAATTCTGAGGCTTATTTTCTTAATTAAACCAACGTTTTGGTCTTTCTTAAGGTATGGTTTGCCATGTAAAACAGGCAACTGATGTGTTGATTGGCTAATTACTTGAGTTATTTTTCAGTTGTTGACCAAATATACAGTATATACACATGCCATTTGAGTCAATGCCCAGCCCTACTGTAGATAAAGCAAAGGTTTGGTACCAGAAAGGCCTCGTTGAACTCGAACAGGCAGGGGAACTGCTTCAGGAGCTGATGAACACAGTCCAGCCACTGCAGGAACACCGGGCACTGCTCACTCACGTCATCACTGTTCTCCTGATGACCACAGCGGTCCGCAAACTTGTGGCCGTAATCCAACCACTCGGTCTCCACCAGCACCTGAAAACCCTGCGGACACATCCCGAAAGATGACTGGAGATCTAGAGGATGCAGCAAATGTAATATTATCGACTTAACCACACTGACACTATCGGATGAGAACAAAATGAACTGATTATACACTATTTTCTTTTCTACTTACTATATTAATGCACTGTAAATGCATTTATTTATTTATAAATGTAATACAATTTATTTATTTATATTAATCAAAATGTTTATTTTTTATCTAATTTAATAGATAAACTTATTCACATTTATTTATTCACCGTTTTCTCCAGAGCGGCTGTATAGATAAATGAACTAAATTAACAACTATTTTTCCAACAAAAATGAACCATCACTGAACTGCTGTAGTATATAGTCGTCATTTTTCCATTAATAAGTAATTTTCTAGAAATTTGATGTCTCAAAGAAATGCTAGCATACAATCAAATAAGGGATTTTAAGAAAACAAAAACCTAAAACCTGGAGAAAATAAATGCACATGTTCACATAGGACACTATTAACACGACTATGCATGAAACCATTCAGAAAAATGTGGCCACAAATGGGTTAAGCTGGACTTTGACACTCAACTTTGTTGCATTATTCTCCTGTTATCTCTGTAAAGCTGCTTTGAAACATCTGTATTGTAAAAAGCGCTATATAAATAAAGGTTACAGGTGACATTTTAATCAAATTTATTTATTTTAATATTATTACTATTATTATTATTATTAGTGGTGCTTTTTTAAAAGCATCACTATTGTTATTGCTCATACTTATTAGTGGTGCTTTTTTAAAAGCATCACTATTGTTATTGCTCATACTTATTATTTTTCTTCTTCTTATTATTATTCTTCCACACAAAAGTTTGGCGCGAAACTCGCCCCGCACCGTTTGTCACAGACCCCTGAGTGAGGCGTCAAATCGAGCGGCTCATTGAGGAGAGGTGTGCTATGACTTTAAGCGATCGGGTGTACGATGTTCGCACAGCGGACGAAAAAGCGGCCAAAAAAGTCCCATTGACTTTACATTGGGAGTTCTAAAAATATTTGAATCCCAACCGACGTTTTCACACACACACCACTCCAAAGGGCCTGACACCCCTGCATCTCTCCCTCTCTCTCTCCCTCAGAGGATTTATATTATCAAGCAGCCAATAAGTTATGGCCCAAAATCTTCATAGCCACACCCTAGCAACCAGTTTCAGCACCCTAGCAACCACTAAGAGCTCCCTAGCAACCACCCTAAACCAAAAAAAAACATTTTTTAATTTTTTTAATATTTTTTAAAGCAATTTTACTCTCGTGGCCTTGCGATATCGCTCCATGCTTGTGCCTATTCGGCCATAGGCACGAGGCCGCAGGCCGAGTGCCGTACAGAAGGCACTCGTTATTAAAGATTTTAAGAACTCTATAAAAACTCCATAGTAACCATATTTGACAACTACCAACCACCTAGTAACACCATAGCAACTAACAAAAACACCTTAGCAACCACCCTGAACACCCTAGCAACGTCTAGAAATGCTCTAGTAACCACAAAAAACTTTAGCAAGCACCCAGAACACCCTAGCAACTGCCTAGCAACCACCTAGAACACCTAGCAACTGCCTAGCAACCACCCAGAACACCTAGCAACCAACCAGAACACCCTAGCAACTGCCTAGGAATGCCCTAGTATCCACCCAGAATACCATAGCAACTGCCTAGCAACACCATAGCAACCACCCAGAACACCCTAGCAACCACCTAGCAACGCCCTAGCAACCACCAAGAATACCCTAGCAACTGCCTAGCAACCACCCAGAACACCTTAGCAACTGCCTAGCAACACCATAGCAACCACCCAGAACACCCTAGCAACCACCTGGCAACAGCATCTTGCTAAAAACATGCTGGCAACATGCTAATCAAGCTAGCATCATGCTAGCAACATGCTAATCAAGCTAGCATCATGTTAGCAACATGCTAATCATGCTAGCAACATGCTAATCAAGCTAGCATCATGCTAACAACATGCTAATCAAGCTAGCATAATGCTTGCATCATGCTAATCAAGCTAGCATCATGCTAGCAACATGCTAATCATGCTAGCATTATGCTAGCAACATGCTAATCAAGCTAGCATCATGCTAGCAACATGCTAATCATGCTAGCAACATGCTAATCAAGCTAGCATAATGCTAATCAAGCTAGCATCATGCTAGCAACATGCTAATCATGCTAGCATTAGGCTACCAACATGCTAATAAAGCTAGCATCATGCTAACAACATGCTAATAAAGCTAGCATAATGCTAGCATCATGCTAATCAAGCTAACAACATGCTAATCATGCTAGCATTATGCTAGCAACATGCTAATCAAGCTAGCATCATGCTAGCAACATGCTAATCATGTTAGCATCTACTTAAAAACATGCTAGCAACATGCTAATCATGCTAGCATCTTGTTAAAAGCATGCTAGCAACATGCTAATCATGCTAGCATCATCCAACCAACATGCTAATCATGCTAACAACATGCTAATCCTGCTAGCATCATTCTAACAACATGTTAATCATAGTAAATCATGCTGGAATATGTTAAATCGTAATAAATCATCTTAGAAACATGGTAAATCGTGGTAAATAATGCTAAAATATGGTATATCATGGAATCACAACATGTCAATTGTGTTAGCATCTGCCCAGTGGCGAATTTTGCCACTGCAAGCACCACTTCACATTTTCTTCAGGAAATGTACATTCTAGTTATTATTCTTTTTCTTATTATTATTCCGGACAAAAGTTTGGCGCGTAATGCGCCCCGCATCGTTTGTCACAGACCCCTGAGTGAGGTGTCAAATCGACCGGCTCATTGAGGAGAGGTGTGCTATGACTTTTCTAAGCGATCGGGTGTACGATGTTCGCACAGCGGACGAAAAAGCGGCCAAAAAAGTCCCATTGACTTTACATTGGGCATTCTAAAAAAATTCAAATCCAAACCGACGTTTTCACACACACACCACTCCAAAGGGCCTGACACCCCTGCGTCTCTCCCTCTCTCTCTCCCTCAGAGGATTTATATTATCAAGCAGCCAATAAGTTATGGCCTAAAATCTTCATGGCCACACCCTAGCAACCAGTTTCAGCACCCTAGCAACCACTAAGAGCTCCCTAGCAACCACCCTAAACCAAAAAAAAACATTTTTATATTTTTTTTATATTTTTTAAAGCAATTTTACTCTCGTGGCCTTGCGATATCACTCCATGCTTGTGCCTATTCGGCCATAGGCACGAGGCCGCAGGCCGAGTGCCGTACAGAAGGCACTCGTTATTAAAGATTTTAAGAACTCTATAAAAACTCCATAGTAACCATATTTGACAACTACCAACCACCTAGTAACACCATAGCAACTAACAAAAACACCTTAGCAACCACCCTGAACACCCTAGCAACGTCTAGAAATGCTCTAGTAACCACAAAAAACTCTAGCAAGCACCCAGAACACCCTAGCAACTGCCTAGCAACCACCTAGAACACCTAGCAACTGCCTAGCAACCACCCAGAACACCTAGCAACCACCCAGAACACCCTAGCAACTGCCTAGCAATGCCCTAGTATCCACCCAGAATACCATAGCAACTGCCTAGCAACACCATAGCAACCACCCAGAACACCCTAGCAACCACCTAGCAACGCCCTAGCAACCACCAAGAATACCCTAGCAACTGCCTAGCAACCACCAAGAATACCCTAGCAACTGCCTAGCAACCACCCAGAACACCTTAGCAACTGCCTAGCAACACCATAGCAACCACCCAGAACACCCTAGCAACCACCTGGCAACAGCATCTTGCTAAAAACATGCTGGCAACATGCTAATCAAGCTAGCATCATGCTAGCAACATGCTAATCATGCTAGCATTATGCTACCAACATGCTAATAAAGCTAGCATCATGCTAACAACATGCTAATCAAGCTAGCATAATGTTAACATTATGCTAATCAAGCTAGCATCATGCTAGCAACATGCTAATCATGCTAGCATTATGTTAGCAACATGCTAATCAAGCTAGCATAATGCGAATCAAGCTAGCAACATGCTAATCATGCTAGCATTAGGCTACCAACATGCTAATAAAGCTAGCATCATGCTAACAACATGCTAATCAAGCTAGCATAATGCTAGCATCATGCTAATCAAGCTAGCATCATGCTAGCAACATGCTAATCATGTTAGCATCTAGCTAAAAACATGCTAGCAACATGCTAATCATGCTAGCATCTTGTTAAAAGCATGGTAGCAACATGCTAATCATGCTAGCATCATCCAACCAACATGCTAATCATGCTAACAACATGCTAATCCTGCTAGCATCATTCTAACAACATGTTAATCATAGTAAATCATGCTGGAATGTGTTAAATCGTAATAAATCATCTTAGAAACATGGTAAATCGTGGTAAATATTGCTAAAATGTGGTATATCATGGTATCACAACATGTCAATTGTGTTAGCATCTGCCCAGTGGCGAATTTTGCCACTGCAAGCACCACTTCACATTTTCTTCAGGAAATGTACATTCTAGTTATTATTATTATTTTACAGTTTTCCTCTAGACTTTTCTACGTCACTCCCTTGCAGTCCCAAAACCCCTGTTTTAAAGGACAGGAGCAGCACGTCTTCACATGTACCTCTATGGTTCTGTAGAAGGGATCCAGGAGGATCTTTGCGAGGGCCACGATCTGTGGGGTCCGATCCCATCCGTCTGAACAGTGGACGAGCACCGGACGTCCCTCGCGCTCCACCGCAGAGCACACCAGAGTAGCAGCTTTCAGCATGACGGACAGATGCTGGAGCCAACGGGTGCTTTCCAGAGCCGAGAGCCAGCTGGACAGAGCGAACCGAGACTCGGGTTACACAAGTATATCTGGTGTCTGAATAATTTTTGGTTTGACTGTATATTTTAAAGTATTTTAGAGCTAAACAATTTATATTTATAACTACGGCTGCACAATGCTGAAGAAAAATGCAATGTGTGACCCTGGACCACGTCACCAGTCACGAGTCGCACGGGTATATTTGTGGCAATAGCCAACAATACATTGTATGGGTCAAAATTATCCATTTTTCTTTTATACCAAAAATCGTTACGATTTTAAGTAAAGATCATGTTCCATGAAGATATTTAGTAAATTTCCTACCGTAAATATATAAAACATTTATTTTTGTGAGTGAATGCAGCACAATCGCCAACATAAATGAACAACTTTAAAGGCGGTTTTCTCAATGTCTTGATTTATTTGCATATATACATATGCATATATGCCCTCAGATTCCAGATTTTCAATCATGCATTAATTGAACTCGATGCATTTTAACTTTAATGCATACCTTTTCATAAATAATTGTTAGAATGTACATTGTAAATACATTTATAATGCATTGTACAAAAAGATGAAAGTTAATGAAAACTGCTATGCATTCGATGCTTTACTTGTCAGCCACGATAATGCAATGTCTTTGAATTATCTTCATCTAGAGGCTTTTATTTTTATTTTCTCAGCTAATGTTTTTATATATATATATATATATATATATATATATATATATATATATATATATATATATATATATATATATATATAAATATATAAATAAAATCTATATTATTTAAATTTAATATACAAACAAAAGTTTGGGGTCAGTAATTTTTTTTCAAATTAAGACTATTTGCATTAAATTGATCAAAATCAGCAAATCATCATATTAGAGTGATTTCTGAAGGATCATGTGACACTGAAGACTGGAGTAATGATGCTGAAAATTCAGCTTTGATCACAGGAATAAATTACACTGTATTATATATATATATATATATATATATATATATATATATTCACATAGAAAACAGCAACAGTTTTACATTGTAATAATATACAGTCATGGTCAGAATTAATGGCACCCCTGGTAAATATGATCAAAACTGGCTGTAAAAAATAAATCTGCATTGTTTATCCTTTTGATCTTTCATTCAAAAAAATTGCAAAATTCTAACCTTTCATTGAAGTAAAAGAATTGAAAGTGGGGGGTAAATCACATTATGAAATAAATGTTTTTCTCCAAAACACGTTGGCCACAATTATTGGCACCCTTTTATTAAATACTTTTTGCAATCTCCTTTTGACAAGATTCCAACTCTGAGTCTTCTCCTATAATGCCTGATGAGTTTGGAGAACACCTGACAAGAGATCAGAGACCATTCCTCCATACAGAATCTCTCCAGATCCTTCAGATTCCCAGATCCATGTTGGGGCAGCTTCTGTTCAGTTCAGCCCACTCATTTTCTATATGGTTCAGGTCAGGGGACTGGGACGGTCATGGCAGAAGCTTCATTTTGTGCTCCCTAACACATTTTGTGTTGATTTTGATGTTTGTTTTGGATCGTTGTCCTGATGGAAGATCCAACCACGGCCCATTATAAGATTTCTAGCAGAAGGCGTCAGGTTTGGATTTTTTTATCCGTTGATATTTGATAGAATCCACGATGCCATGTATCTGAATAAGAAGTCCAGGACCTCCAGCAGAAAAATAGGCCCACAACATTAAAGATCCAGTGGTATATTAAATTGTACTCATGGGGTACTTGTTATCCTTGTGTGCACCAAACCCATCTAGTGTGTTTGCTGCCAAAAAGCTCTTTTTTTTAGTTTGATCTGACCACAGAACCCTGTGCCGTCTGAAGATCCAGTCGTGTCTGACCACTGAATATGCTGGAGTTTGTTTTTGGAGGAGCGAGGAGCATTTTTCTTGAAACCCTCCCAAACAACATGTGGTAAATAAACAGGTAAATAAACCTGGTAAATAAACAGGGTTTTTTTTAGTTTTTTTTTTTCTTTCTGACCCCCAAGACTCAACTAATCTCTGCAATTCTCCATCTGTGATCCTTGGAGAGTCTTTGGCCACTCAAACTTTCCTCCTCACCGTCCATTAAGATAATATAGAGACACGTCCTCTTCCTGGCAGATTCATAACATCTTTAGTTGATTATAACTTCTTAATTATTGCCCTGATGGTCAAAATGGGGATTTTCAATTCTTTAGCTATTCTCTTACAGCCACTTTCTATTTTGTGATGCTCAACAATCTTTTTCTGCACATCAGAACTATATTCTTTGGTTTTACTCATTGTGACGGATGATTCAGGGAATTTGGCCTTTGTGTTTCCTCATATTTAAACTCCTGTGAAACAAGAAGTCATAGCTGGACAATTTCATGTTCCTAGTCACCCTGGTGTGCTAAAAAAGGTAAATATTAATGGGAATATACTTCAGAGATATTTTACTCGTAAAAAATTCTAGGGGTGCCAATAATTGTGGCCGACATGTTTTGGAGAAAAACATTTATTTCATAATGTGATTTCCCCCCCACTTTCAATTCTTTTACTTCAATGAAAGGTTATAATTTTGCAATTTTTTTTAATGAAAGATCAAAAGGATAAACAATGCAGATTTATTTTTTACAGCCATTTTTGATCATATTTACCAGGGGTGCCATTAATTCTGACCATGACTGTATCATATTTTTACTGTATTTTTGATCATATAAATGCCACCTTGGTGAGCAGAAGAAACTTCTGTCAAAAACATTTAAAAAATCTTACCAACCTCAAACTTTTGAACGGGAGTGTATATTAATGTCACTTACTTGCCGGGATCTGGGATCTGACTGCAAACCGCTCGAAGTGACTGAAAGCTGTTTCTGATGGAGTGGATGTTGGCCATGCCCATAAACATCACCTCACAGTTGGGATAGTACTCTGAAAACACAAGAGAGAAAACAGACTTCAGTCAACAAACAAACATATATATAATTTTTTTTAATATATATATATATATTATATTTTTGTGATGACGCAATATGTGGCGCATCTCAGAGATGGTACACGACGAGCATTTGTGGTTAAAAAGTATATATATATATATATATTTTTTTTTAAGAAAACGACGATCGTTTCACTGGATAAGACCCTTATTTCTCGACTGGGATCGTGTCGAGACTTTGAAGCTGCATTGAGACGGACATCTGAACCTTCTTTGAACATTGATATAGTTGGTTGCCATTGAAGTCCATTCTGTGTAGAAAAATCTTGGAATGATTTCCTCAAAAACCTTAATTTCTTTTCGACTGAAGAAAGACAGACATGGATATCTTGGATGACATCGGGGTGAGTAAATTATCAGCAAAATGTTTTTTGAAAGTGAACTAATCCTTTAAATAAACAAATATTAGATTTTTATGAGCCCGAATATTCAAATACAATATTTTTGAAAAATGCCCATCGCTAGCACTGACCTTCACACTCGCAGCCTCCTCCTTTGGCACGGTTCGCCACGGCGGCGGTGTATGAGCGGGCATCGAGAATCAGCAACTTCTGGGCCGCGGCGCTGGCGTCAGGAACGGGACATCCCGTCAGAGACGAGTCTGAGGACAAGACAGAGTGGATGAGATTAGAAAGAAATACTGACACACTGCCTACTACACACTACACTGCATGAACGGCATACAGGGGGCAGATATTAACAGGGTTAGGGGCAAAAATCAAAATGAACAAAAATATCCCCCAAATCGAAGATAAGGGGACAAAAAATATATGTAACACTTTACAATAAGATCCCATTAGTGAATGTGTTATTAACATTAACTAACGACAAGCAATACATTTGTTACTGTATTCATTAATCTTGATAATCTGTTAATGTTAGTTGCCAAAAACATTTTTAGTTCAATGTTTACAAATGAAACCTTATTGTAAAGTGTTACCAAAATGTCAATTTTACAACATCAAGAGCAATCGACAATAATGATTTTTTTTTTTGTCATAATATTGCAGCCCTAGCCTTTTAATGAGTTCCTGTTTTTTTTTTTTTATAACTTATATACTTTATGTAGGCTATTTACATCATGCAACTGTTGTGTAAATACAAGTATGCCAATATGAGCAGCATTAAACAGTAAATTAAACATAAATGCACGTCAGCCTTTGCCGTATAAAGATAGCTTTTGTTGTTGTTGGTAATCTATAATTGTGAAAGTATTTGACATAAGACAACACAGACACAATTATTAGAACTGGTAAAAAATGCAAATATTATACTATCAAAAACAGTGTGTGAAACAGAAACTGTCTAAACAGATGTTAATGAAAGTGAAGTGAACCACTCATTTGATGCAGCTTTTATTATTATGATTATGATAGGACACAATTATGATTATAATCATTTCTACAACACCCCGCAGAAATAAGTTTTAGTATGGCAGAGAGGTGAACACAGCAGGCGAATAAGAGTAAGCCGCCCATAAGACTCATTTTAATGCGGCACAAGTGCAGATATAATTCTTCAGTCTGTCCCGCTGCAAAAATCGAAACTTCTGGCATCACGACAGCACTGATTCTTCCTGCACATGACAGCCAATTCACTTAGAAGTATTAAAATGAGAGACACTTTACAGAAGCCAGCCAAAACTCGACCGGAAGAGTCCAGAGATGAGTCTCGACTCAGCAAAAACACTGCATTCAGTGGAACATCCAATTAAAAAGAGTGATCGCATAAAGCAATGCGACTCGGGATAAATGATTATTGGAACTGAACCACCATGCAATTAATTAACAACTGAATTAATTACATTTTACATTGAAGATAAGTAACTTGTTCATCCAAACCTCCCCTCTGTGCACAATACAATAAATAAATAGATAACATGGAATATGAATGGTTTTCAAAGAGTAATGCAGCAAATGCACGTTACGTAAAGCCTGTGCATTAAATTAAGCAGAAGCTTTTATACAAAGCCACTTGTGGTTGTGGAAAATCACAAGCAATTTGTCCTAGAGCAAACAATATTCATAGTTCACGATGCCAGCTTCAGTATAACAAAAATAGGTTATTAAATAAGCTAGAGCAGAGGTGAATGAGTTGTTTGTTTGCGTAATGTAAGTGCCTTGGTTAATGGCTATGGATCAGAACTGAGTTGAGACCATTTTTATGTCTCATTCACTCGGACGTACATCATTTCTCACATTGCATGAGCGCCCACTACTGGCGAAACCCTTGCAATATAACCGACTTGTGATGAAGATGCATTAAAATACTTATTCATCTGCTACTTGTTGCCAATCAGCCCATTTCACTGTGCCGTTACTCAGCCACCATAGAGCGTGTGTTAAAGTTAACATGCAGGCTTCATACTAGTTGCAATGGACTACAGAAATCCAAAGTTGTTACCATTTTACCATACCAATGCTTTTTGCACATATTATTGGCAATTCCCGGGCACATAAACAAAGCTTTTAAGCAAAAATTTGTGCTATAGATAATAATGGTCTAACAAAATTAAAAAGCTTTTAGTGCACCAATCTTTTTAAATAACACTTTAAATTCACATCGTTATATAAAATATATAAATAATTTCAAAACCAATAAATGCAGTTGAAGGTTATAAAAAAAGTTTGGAACTAAAGTAAAAAAAAAAAAGTCCAAAATTTGGATTTCGTTAGACCATTACCGCTAGTAATAGCTTTGACGCAATCTCTATAGAGGCCAAGAAAAGAACGAGAGCATTTCCGTGGTATTTTGCTGCGTTTCCATTGTGTTGTGTCTTGATTCTGCAGTGTTGTCAACCTATATTTGCTTATCGAAATTTTGTTGTGTCATGCACTACTGCCAGCCTTACAAAAACATGGTCCAAAATGGGTAGCGCTTTTACATACACATACACACACACATACATACATGGGTAATGACTAGGTAGAAACCCTGAACCTACCCCCAAACCTAACCTTAACCCATATTGTTACCTTATATTACCCAGTACTTTCTTAGGTAAGTTTACTGTAAGTACATGTACTGTAAAATAAAAAGCAACCTCAAAATGTGTGTTCCGTCTCCATGTAGCAGGACACTCATTCACGCTTACAAATCAAAGATTTTACACTTCTAAAAAGGACAGGGGTGACAAGGGAATCAAAACAACTAGTTGAAATGTAAAATTGCCAGATTTAAAGGGGTGGTATAATACCCTTTTCACAAGATGTAAAATAAGTCTCTGATGTCCCCAGAGTGTGTGTGTGAAGTTTTAGCTCAAAATACCCCACAGATATTTTTATATAGCATGTTAAAATTGTCACTTTTTGAGGGTGAGCAAAAACACACGGTTTTTGTGTCTGTCCTTTTAAATGCAAATGAGCTGCTGCTACCGGCACAGGGGGCGGAGCTTCAAGAGTTTGCACTCACACACACATGCACTGAAAATTTCAAAAACTTTTAGCCTTTTATGTTCAAACCGGAGTCAGACAATGATGGAGAGACTCAAGAAGAAGTGACAACATGTAGAAGCAACAGGACATTTCTGAATGGTTAGTTGATGAATTTATGAAGCTGATGTGTAGTTATCTTCTAGTCGTTGATTAGCATATTCTGTCTTGATGATCTATAAATCGTGTTCAGGGGGCGGGGTTTATGTAAATTCTAGGGTTGGTGATGTCACTAACCCGGGGGGAATGTGGTGTAGTCTCTACCAGCCGTTTGTTGTAGTCCTTAAAAAGCGATTTCTTTAAAAGCAAATATCTCCCTTTGCTTTGAACTTTGAGCGTTGTAACTTTGCAGATGTTGTTTATGCTCAAACAGCAACATTACACACTAACTAAAGTTAGACAAGTGAAATCATAAATCAATCACCCCTTTAAGTTCAGTTACAGTAAGTAAAGTCTTCTAGAAAAGTGAATCATCTAGACACTTCAATTACACCGCGGCCATCAGGGAGATTGTGAAATAGAAGCAATCTCTGGTCTTGCCGTTGTAAGACAATGGAGAAAATAATGCACCATCTGCATTATAACCAACCTGACATTGTCTAACGCATTTCCGCAGAGCGTTTCATCCATTCGCGAAGCATCTGATTGTGAGGATGTTGGCATCGGCTCTCGACTCATTAGATGGTGCGGTCACGACCGTAATTAGAGCGCGCTTACTCTTCAACTGCGCAAAAAAACCTCCTGCCAAATTCCCTCTCAGACAACAGCCTGCAAACTCATTTCCAGGCGCTTCTGCAGTCGAGTCCGTGGCACCTCGGCCCGCCTCATTCCCAGCACACATTGGCAGTGTCAGAGAGGAAACGTCCGTAATTGAAAAGTTTTCCCATGGCAAAACCCATGATTCTTAGCAATCAGGTTGGCGCGAGCCGTTCATCTGCAGTCCAACACACTTAATTGTCTCTAGACGCGTTTACGCTCTTCATTTGTGGGAAAGAACGAGGGTGAGAACACATTTTAAGACAGAAACTAATTACTAATGACATTTCCCCCCCCAAAACATATACAGTAATTATCTGACAGAGGAAGGATTCAATGGTCTAAAAGACGATTATTTGGAAAACAAAACATGTTTGTTCTTACAGGCTTTATGTATTTCTAATGCACGGAATAACTCATTCACAGACTCACTCGACACAATTAAAATTCCACAATATTAATACCCCAATTAATAAAACCCCAACCAATTACATATGATAAACAGAAATCAGAACGTCTGATCTTAAAATGTATAAGTAAATGCTGAGTAACATTAACTAAGATTAATAAATGCTGTAAAAGTATTTTTCATTGTTATTTCGCATTAACTAATGTTACTTATTGTAAAGAGTTACCATCATTTTCAATATACTTTTAATTTCATTATTTTCCTAATATATAATTATAATTACACAAGTAATTTAATAATGCACGAATTAATTAGTTATTTAAAGTCTGTAAACTCTCGAATTAATAATAAAAATCATTAAAGGATCGAAATGCGATTCAAAAAACATTTTAATTATCTCTTTTTTTGTCAGTGTCTGAAACGGTTCGATAAAGGATTCAGCGTCTCTAAACTCCGCCTTTCAGACAGCCTGCTCTGCTCTGATTGGTCAGACGGCCCAGTCTGTTGTGATTGGTCAGAAACCAAATGTCCATTAGCATATCTGAACATCAGCTCGAGACACTGAGATACATACAGTAACGATGGTGTCGGTTTTAGCGTATTAATCTCATCAAAGTGGATTTGCTTTGGTCTTCTCGACATGAACAACACGAACCAAACTCGTCCAGTCTCAGATACAACTACAGTGTTTGAGGGCGGGGCAAAGAGTGTGGTCTGTGGTTCAGCCAATGAAAACCACAGGCTGGCATTATGCAAATTTCTTACATAGGTTCGTGCAGGAAATAAGACTGGAATAAGACTGGAACTCGTTTCAGCAGTTCAGTTTGGGAGACAATAACTTGATTTATCGCTTGATTTTTGAAACTTTGCAAAGCTTTTACATTCATAAACAGCCGTATTACACACTGCATTAAAGAGAATATCTGAAAAAACATCCTTTAAATAAACGTTCTGTGTGTTGTCAGCGTCTCACCGAAGTCACTGTCGCACGAGTCGGGTCCGTCTCCCCTGCTCCTGCAGATCTGTGGCCCGGCGTCCAGCTGACAGGCCTTCGCTATCGACGTCACCAGATACTCGTCCTCAGTGTTCCTCCAACCCCACCAGCTGATCTCCGGCTGACTGCAGCGAGCGATGACCGCCCCGTTACGCTGGTGCCTGACGGACAGAGCCAATCAGAGGACATCAGTCACCCGGCAGGGGCGCGTTCTTAAAGGGATAGTTCACCCAAAAATTACAATTAACCCATGATTTACTCTCCCCGAAGTCATCCTAGGTGTACATGACTTTCTTCTTTCAGACGAATACAATGGGAGATATATTAAAAAATGTCCTGGCTCTTGCAAGCTTTATAATGTCAGTGAATTGCAAACCATTAGATTGAAGCTCAAAAAAGTGCATCTATCCATCATTAACGAACTCCACACGGCTAATAAAGGCCTTCTAAAGCAAAGCGATGAGTTTGTGTAAGAAAAAAAAATCATATTTAACACATTACAAAGTAAAATTCTAGCTTCCGGCCAAACGAACATATGGATTCCACTTATGCCTAAAGCGCAACTTGTGACGTCAGAAGTAGCGTAGTGCGTCATGGCGGGGCGTAAATATCAAGCTCGCATCAGTGACTCTCAGCTGATCCATGTCTACCTATAGGAATACGACGCCTATATCACTGTATACATATATAAGCTCCTTCAGTGTTATCAGCAGCGATCACGTTTCTCAGGAGCGAATTGCCCTCCTCCCTCCCCAGCTCCTCCTCTCGTCAGTCAGGATTTGGCTTTCTGATTCCCCTTGAATCAGAATAAATTCTCGAATTATGTTGTACTTTAAAATCTTGAATTAATGATATCTGCAATACATTCATGTTGGTTCTGTTCTATTTACCCCAAGGGGGGTTATTTACTTCAGAAGGCCTTCATTAACACCCTGGAGCCGTGTGGAGTTTGTTTATGATGGATAGATGCACTTTTTGAGCTTCAATCTGATGGTTGCAATCCACTGCCATTATAAATCTCGGAAACGTCAGGGTGTTTATTAATATAACTCTGATTGTATTCGTCTGAAAGAAGAAAGTCATATACACCTAGGACAGGGTTCCCACACCTTGGTTAACTTCAAATTCAAGAACCTTTCAAGGACTTTCCAGGTCCAATAACCTCAACTTCAAGGACTTAATGTGGGACACATATTTGTGGTGTTCAACAACAAACATTGAGGTTCCATCGTAGTAGTTTCATGCGCGCGTGAACGTCATGGTATCTATGTATCTCTATCTATATGTGTTTATTTTCCAAAACTTTCCAGGGAATTTTTTTCTTTCAGATTCACAAACTTTCAAGGATTTCAAGGACCCGTGGGAACCCTGCTAGGATGGGTCGAGGGTGAGTAAATCATGGGGTGATTTTCATTTTAAAGTGAACTACTGCTTTAATTTGACAGAAGAAAAAGGGCTGGATATAAGGCTGAACTGACTGCGATAGGACTGGACATGGACGAGCTGCTTCTCTCACCTGTAAACCACCACAGGAATCCTCTTCCAGGACCTGAAGGAGGCCACGCTCTCCAGCTCTTTATCTGTGATCCAGACGGGCACCAGCAGTTTCTGAGGGTAACTCGAACACAACCTGCAAGACAGAACGACGAGAGTTTGACACTGAAACTGACAGACATGAACACAACCAACAGTCAGAAACAATTTAAAATTACACAGAAAACACTAATTATTTTTTATAATTTTATAATACACACTATATCAGCAGCAAAGGCTATTATCATGGCAAACAGAGTAGTAGAAATTAGCATAACTAGGGATGCACCAAAATGAAAATTCTGGGCCGAAACAGAAAATTCTGGATGCACTTGGACGGAAACCAAAAATGACTTAAAAAAAAAAAAGAATCATTAATTTCTTATTTTATATTAGTTTTTTGTATAATTGTATTATTATTAGACTTTTTAATTAAATTCAATTATTTTACTGAATCTGAATAAAAAATAAATAAATACAAGGCAATAAAATAACCACACCTTTGTTTAAAGTAACACAAAAATTGGACAGAAAATAGGCCTATATTAAAATAAGATTAAATATCAATTTAATATTTAAGGGGCGGGGGATGTTTTCGGCCGATATCGAAACAATTTTCGGCCGATGATGTTCGCAGGCCAAAATTTCGATGAATCCCTAATTATAACCATGACAACAATAACATGTCAAGAAATAAAGACAATTATATACAATAATTAAAACCATTTCTTACAACAAATACAGTAAACATTATGATATTATATTAGCGACAGCAGCAAATGTATTCGCCATTTCAGTGTGACATCTGATTAAAAAAAAATATATATTTTTGAAAATGTCCATTAATGACATTTCTGAATAAAACTATTGGCAAATATAATTTAAAGGAGCATTTTAATAAAACATGCTTTATATTATTTATTAAATAAATAAATAAACAATACAATAAAATTGTATTGTTTTATATTGGTATCACATACTAGTAATTCTCCATATTTTACCATGTTTACAAACCCAGATATTAAACATCATATAAAATCACATTTTAAAACATTGTGTATTGTGAAAAGAGCTATACAAATAAAATTGACTTGACGTGTATTTATGTATGACCAAGTTAATTTAAAACAATGTCACGTATTTAACTAAACATTGCTTATGATTGTAATTGTTCAAGTGAGTGATTTTCTCTAATATTAACATCATAATTTTACAGCAGCAAGACCAAATGCACAGTATTTTGAGAATTCTGATTTCTGTCCTATCAGTTTATATTCATACAACAAACACCAACAAACTTAATACCTTTTGACCATGAAGTGCATTAAACTGCCGTACATGAAAGTGTTTGAACATCAAATATATCGTCACACATGAGGATTAAAGTCATTTTCTCTTATTCTGCTGTTCAGATCAATCACACACAAACACTCACTTCAGCTCGGTCTCATTCACGCTGTGTGTCTCACACTCAAACGACAAAACTCAGTCCAATTATTTCCTGACGTCCTGAATGACCGACCTTACAGATACACACACACACACACACACACACACACACACACTCGAGTGTGTCTGACGTGACTCATGTGGCACAGCAGGTTCAGGCTCGCTTTAATTATCCATCTCTACAGCACTTCTCACACAGCAAAACACTATCTGGTTATTTTATGAAAAAATCTGAAATCTGCTCAACAGGTCTCACTTATCAAGGACAAATTAAAGAGGACGTATTATGTAAATTTCCAAAGTGTTGATGATGTTTTTAGGCTCTACTAGAGCAGGTTTCCTGCTTGAATGTTGATTATTCTCCTCATATTCTCCACTGTTTAATCTCCTCTCTTCCCAGTCTGTCAGTAACGCTCTGTTTACTTCCTGTCTCTATGAAGCCCCTCCTTCTGAAAAGCACACTGTGCTCTGATTGGTTGGCTGGAGCAGTGTGTTGTGATTGGTCGAGCGCTTCGAGTGTGTTTGGGAAATGTCCCGCCCCTTTCCATAACCGCCAGTTTAACACACTACTAACTAACTCAACCAGGCCCCGCCCCTTTATTCTGCGCATTAATTATTTAAAGGAGGAATATTGTGACGTGTTCGTTCCCGGAAGAAACTCAAGACTACAATGGAGGCGTTTCAGGAGTTCAGAAACACTGACACTGATATAGAGAAGAACTGGAGCTTTTTCATGCGCAAACAGCAACATCACACACTATAGAAAGACAAAGAAGGGAAAAAGCTAAATATAGGACTGTTACTAGGTCTGGGCTATGACGATAGAGATTTTGCTATATCGTTTATGTAAACATTAGGGGTGTAACAATATATTGTGTCACAATATATTGCAATACAAAAATGCAACAATATGTATTGTGTATAGTTCACCCAAAATTAAAATTAATGTGTGAGAATTTTTTTTCAAAGTTTTAGTGTCAGTACTGCATTAAACTACTATATATAATGTTGAATATAATGTATAATAATGCAACGGGGGAATATTTGTGTAAAAAGTGGCCTACATTATATTAAATATATCTAGTCAGTGACAGAGATCAAGCATATTCGTCTAAAATAATTCTGTATTTTCAGCTTCAGAATCATGAATATTGTTATTCTGGCGTCTCTATTGTCCTGTGCTTTGGGTTTCCAGCATCAAGTCCAAGCCTGTTCATTTACACACACAATGTAATATCAAATTCAGCATTTTCATCAACAGTTCATTTTCTTTTAACCTTTTATCATATGTC
>NC_139967.1:2987244-3074744 GCF_963993115.1 Abramis brama | reverse complement strand
TGTTGGGTGCAATTCGCAACCTCACCACTAGATGCCGCTAAAAATCACACACTGCACCTTTAAAGGAACTAATACTGTCATAAAGTGACATGCATTGAACACCAGAGTTAATTTAGTATTATTTATATACTATTAGTATTTATGAATATTTGATTGTTAACAATATCAACACTGTTGAAACATGTAACATCCCTTTAAACATGTCCGCTGGCCATTCAGATGTCAGAGCGACACGATTATCAGCGAGTGAACGTGTGTGTGTGTCGACGAGAGCAGAGAACCGATCATCAGCAAGATCAGTGACGGTCAGATCAGACAACTGAACAGAAACAGGTCAAAGTTCAACCCTAAATCTCCCTCTCCTTCAGACATGAGTCGCCACAGAAACAGAGAGAGGGTTTGAACACGCGTATGAGATAAGAGGCTTTTCTCTGCACTGATGATGCGTTTACACTGACAGACATCAACCAATCACTGCAGATCCTCGACTACAGTGTCCCGTCATCACAGGATCATCCACTCTCAGTCTCTCGCTACACATCGTCACTCATGTTACAACAATTATATTATAGTATGCATGTATGTGTTTATATATGTATACAATTTTTGCATTTATATATTTAAATTACATACATATATATATATATATATATATACACATATATATATATACATATACATATATATATATATATATATATATATATATATATATATATATATATATATATATATATATATATATATATTAACTACTACAACATTCTCTCTCTCTATGTGTGTGTGTATACAAACATACACATATATTAGATATATAAAATATAAATATATTCATATTTAAATATCTATTTAAATAGTGCATGGCATTTTGATTATGACGTCTGTATATATTTTAAATAACAATTTTATACATAAAATATTTTAGTATTAGGGTATATGACTTTAAATATAAAAATATAATTTTAGATATTTTTTATTTATATTTTAAATAAGGTACATATTCTAATATGTATAAAATATTAATATTAATATTTACATATTTAAATAGTTTAAATATTACATGATATTTCTGATATATATACACACACATACTAATATACACTCACCTAAAGGATTATTAGGAACACCTGTTCAATTTCTCATTAATGCAATTATCTAATCAACCAATCACATGGCAGTTGCTTCAATGCATTTAGGGGTGTGGTCCTGGTCAAGACAATCTCCTGAACTCCAAACTGAATGTCAGAATGGGAAATAAAGGTGATTTAAGCAATTTTGAGCGTGGCATGGTTGTTGGTGCCAGACGGGCCGGTCTGAGTATTTCACAATCTGCTCAGTTACTGGGATTTTCACGCACAACCATTTCTAGGGTTTACAAAGAATGGTGTGAAAAGGGAAAAACATCCAGTATGCGGCAGCCCTGTGGGCGAAAATGCCTTGTTGATGCTAGAGGTCAGAGGAGAATGGGCCGACTGATTCAAGCTGATAGAAGAGCAACTTTGACTGAAATAACCACTCGTTACAACCGAGGTATGCAGCAAAGCATTTGTGAAGCCACAACACGCACAACCTTGAGGCGGATGGGCTACAACAGCAGAAGACCCCACCGGGTACCACTCATCTCCACTACAAATAGGAAAAAGAGGCTACAATTTGCACGAGCTCACCAAAATTGGACAGTTGAAGACTGGAAAAATGTTGCCTGGTCTGATGAGTCTCGATTTCTGTTGAGACATTCAGATGGTAGAGTCATAATTTGGCGTAAACAGGATGAGAACATGGATCCATCATGCCTTGTTACCACTGTGCAGGCTGGTGGTGGTGGTGTAATGGTGTGGGGGATGTTTTCTTGGCACACTTTAGGCCCCTTAGTGCCAATTGGGCATCGTTTAAATGCCACGGCCTACCTGAGCATTGTTTCTGACTATGTCCATCCCTTTATGACCTCTGATCCTCTGATGGCTACTTCCAGCAGGATAATGCACCATGTCACAAAGCTCGAATCATTTCAAATTGGTTTCTTGAACATGACAATGAGTTCACTGTACTAAAATGGCCCCCACAGTCACCAGATCTCAACCCAATAGAGCATCTTTGGGATGTGGTGGAACGGGAGCTTCGTGCCCTGGATGTGCATCCCACAAATCTCCATCAACTGCAAGATGCTATCCTATCAATATGGGCCAACATGTGTGTATATATAAAAAATACAGATTTTTTCCATTTTTATCCCCATCATCTCATTAATCTAAAAAAAAATTTCTGATCAAAGTCATAGATTGCTCTGCTAACAGCGCTAAACAATAGAAAAAATACGTCTGCTTCAAAACAGCTTTCCTGAACACGGCAATTAAACTGATGCAGGAGAAAGTGTTTTATATTTAGATTACACTAATCACATTTTAAACTATTCTAAACTTCAGCTGCACTAATGAGGGAACAGCGGCAGCTCCCTCTTGAAGTCCAGGGAGGCTGTGGGCGGAAAGAAAGAGAAGAAGAGTCTGGTGTGCCAACATGAGCTCAGTCTCTGTTCAGACCTCCCAGAGCTCTGGGGTCAAAGGTCACGGAGATCAAACCGTGCCGAGCAGACAGACTGTGAAAGGACTGAAGTGTGTGTGTGTGTGTTGTCGGTGCTCTTACGTTGATGATGGAGTCTTTGAATTTGATGTGAAGTCTGTAGTTGGAGATGGCGATGATGGCATCGTCCGCTCGGCCCAGAAACTCCACACACTCGCCCTGTAGGACAGGGAACGGGACCTGGACACATTTATAGGAGAGAACAGTTGATTAGCTGGCATAGAAATGAATACGTTTTTAAAAGCAAAATCGGGTTTGTTTTTATCCCACACATCTGCATCTCTTGGTCTGTCGAGAATGTGGGCTTTCTCAGCTCTTCTGGAGTTTGAAGCTGTTTTTCTGTAGCTATGCAATCACCTCTGCTTCCAATTTTCCTTTCCCATAATGCCATCTGTGCCAGAGGCTTGTGTAGTTGGCCAGTTAAAGCCCAGCGCTGAGCCTGGCACACTGGCTCTCTGTAGAAACGCTTCAAACACTGGAGCGGTTCAGGCTGGATTTAAGAGGTTCTTACTTCAGTTAACAAGGGAACGTTTGTCTTTCCAGCTCTTTCTGAAGGTGAGATCAGGGTTTACATCCACTGCATTAAACACAAGTGTGTGTGTGTGATATCTGTCACTAAATAGAATTAATACATACACATACATATATAGAGAGAGAATGAATACATACACACATACATACATATATAGAGAGAGAATGAATACATACACACATACATACACACATACATGTCTTAGGCATGTTAATATGGGGGGATATTAACATGCCTAAGACTTTTGCACAGTACTGTGTGTGTGTGTATATATATATATACAGTGAGGAAAATAAGTATTTGAACACCCTGCTATTTTGCAAGTTCTCCCACTTAGAAATCATGGAGGGGTCTGAAATTGTCATCGTAGGTGCATGTCCACTGTGAGAGACATAATCTAAAAAAAAAAAATCCAGGAAACACAATGTATGATTTTTTTAACTATTTATTTGTATGATACAGCTGCAAATAAGTATTTGAACACCTGAGAAAATCAATGTTAATATTTGGTAAAGTAGCCTTTGTTTGCAATTACAGAGGTCAAACGTTTCCTGTAGTTTTTCACCAGGTTTGCACACACTGCAGGAGGGATTTTGGCCCACTCCTCCACACAGATCTTCTCTAGATCAGTCAGGTTTCTGGGCTGTCGCTGAGAAACACGGAGTTTGAGCTCCCTCCAAAGATTCTCTATTGGGTTTAGGTCTGGAGACTGGCTAGGCCACGCCAGAACCTTGATATGCTTCTTACAGAACCACTCCTTGGTTATCCTGGCTGTGTGCTTCGGGTCATTGTCATGTTGGAAGACCCAGCCTCGACCCATCTTCAATGCTCTAACTGAGGGAAGGAGGTTGTTCCCCAAAATCTCGCAATACATGGCCCCGGTCATCCTCTCCTTAATACAGTGCAGTCGCCCTGTCCCATGTGCAGAAAAACACCCCCAAAGCATGATGCTACCACCCCATGCTTCACAGTAGGGATGGTGTTCTTGGGATGGTACTCATCATTCTTCTTCCTCCAAACACGTTTAGTGGAATTATGACCAAAAAGTTCTATTTTGGTCTCATCTGACCACATGACTTTCTCCCATGACTCCTCTGGATCATCCAAATGGTCATTGGCAAACTTAAGACGGGCCTTGACATGTGCTGGTTTAAGCAGGGGAACCTTCCGTGCCATGCATGATTTCAAACCATGACGTCTTAGTGTATTACCAACAGTAACCTTGGAAACGGTGGTCCCAGCTCTTTTCAGGTCATTGACCAGCTCCTCCCGTGTAGTTCTGGGCTGATTTCTCACCTTTCTTAGGATCATTGAGACCCCACGAGGTGAGATCTTGCATGGAGCCCCAGTCCGAGGGAGATTGACAGTCATGTTTAGCTTCTTCCATTTTCTAATGATTGCTCCAACAGTGGACCTTTTTTCACCAAGCTGCTTGGCAATTTCCCCGTAGCCCTTTCCAGCCTTGTGGAGGTGTACAATTTTGTCTCTAGTGTCTTTGGACAGCTCTTTGGTCTTGGCCATGTTAGTAGTTGGATTCTTACTGATTGTATGGGGTGGACAGGTGTCTTTATGCAGCTAACGACCTCAAACAGGTGCATCTAATTTAGGATAATAAATGGAGTGGAGGTGGACATTTTAAAGGCAGACTAACAGGTCTTTGAGGGTCAGAATTCTAGCTGATAGACAGGTGTTCAAATACTTATTTGCAGCTGTATCATCCAAATAAATAGTTAAAAAATCATATATTGTGATTTCTGGATTTTTTTTTTTAGATTATGTCTCTCACAGTGGACATGCACCTATGATGACAATTTCAGACCCCTCCATGATTTCCAAGTGGGAGAACTTGCAAAATAGCAGGGTGTTCAAATACTTATTTTCCTCACTGTATATATATATATATGTGTGTGTGTGTGTGTGTGTGTGTGTGTATGTATGTATTCATTCTCTCTCTCATATATGTAATGTGTATTCTCTCTCTCTCTCTCTCTCTCCCTCCCTCTATAGCTCAAAGATGACCTTGCCTAGAAAGACATCTGGACAAGATGTACAAATGCTAATACAGACATGAAAGACATATTAAAGATGTGAATGCACATAAAATCAAAGCGCATGTTTATTATATTTTGATGAAAGATGGAATAAAATGCACTAACTTGCTTTCTGAAATGACTTGACCTAGAGAGCCGCCATGATGTCTACAGCTACATATTAATAACTCGACGATGCTTTCAATCAAATCCTTATGAATGAAATCAAGACTTACAGCCTATCATTAAGGTTATGAGTATGCGTGCAATGTCATTTAAACCGCTCTATTCGTGTAAGAATGTGCATGTGTCTCGACCTTCAAGATAATAAACGACCAAGTGACTGATAACAGCATGTCAGGAGAATATACAGTCATATCGCATCCATCTTTCAGCCATTATACTCAGATTTACACCAGCCGCTGATGTAACAGCTCGTATTTAACAGATATTTATAGGCAATTTTATACTTGTACTCCAGTGTCCACAAGTGGACTTTAGGAATGCTAGAAACATGAAGAATGTGAACGGAGAAATAAAGCAAGTCTGTAAGCGCTGGTGCATTCTGCTGATAAATGGGAAAACTGCATCCATATTTCATGGAGCTGCGCGTCAACCGAGCGACACACAACGAGTCATGAAAGCAGTGCTGCTTCAAAGGGGTCAGGTGATCACACATCACTTAAAGTCCAAATACACAAAGACGGGAAGATGCTTGCATTAGCAACTGTGATACGCAATATACTAAATATATGAGCACAGATGCATGGCATTGCTGTCAGGATCCAGGCATGCACATCTTCACATTTGCATCCCAATGCAACTGGATGCATGTGATCATCTTTAAGGACAGATATTTAAACCCCCTTAAAAATCACACTTGCATGTAAAACTGCATGAGAGACTGTAAGGTCACCAAATACAGAGACATGTGGGATCATTTTTCATTCTCTTTTAATTCATTTTTAAATGCATCTAGACCATCAAAACCACTGATATTCTGCCTGAAAACTGAATCTTACAAATTACTGACAACTTGCACACGTCATAACTTTGCAACAACAAGGGGTTAAAAACACGACCCAGACACAAATGGGATTTAAACTGCAAAAACAGAAAAATGACCTGTAATGCAGATACTGAATATTCAAGTATTGTTATCATCTGCGGTTTATGTATTAATAATTAGGGTGACATTAAGCACTGCACATACAGTGAATCATAAATGATTTGTGTATCTGGGGATATAAACCAGGACAGAACAATCCATTCCCTACAGCAGGAACAGCGGAAATAAGAAAGTGTGTCAGACAAGCTGGGAGCTGCTTCAATTTAATAATTCAAAAAATAAATAAAATAAAATAAAATAAAATAAAATAAAATAAAATAAAATAAAATAAAATAAAATAAAATAAAATAAAATAAAATGTCAAACCTGTAGCATGTTTTGGAAGGTTATGAGTCATTTACATTAACATGTGTAATGAGGGACAAAATAAATAATAAATAAAATGGAATAAAATAATATAAAATGTCCCACCATTGTACCTTTGAGCACATTACTGGAAAAAAACTGGTTTAAAAAATAAATAAATAATAATAATAATAATAATAAAAAAATGTTTTTTAAATAAACTAATATAAAATTAAAAAATATTAAAGTCCCACCATTGTGCTTTTGAGCGAGATATTTTAGGTAAGCGTACTGTAAGAGGTGCAAAACTCATCACACGACGCTAGGGTGTCGAGGATGACTGCAATGCTGTTGCTAGGGTGTTTTTGATGGTTGCTATGGTCAAAAAATGTCCAGTCCCAAGTCTAAGGGATTGTTTTCCTTACAACAGTCCAAAACTGTTGCAGCGAGTTTTACACGCACAAACATCAACCTTACAATAATGTGCTCTGATGAATCGATCACAGTGAGACCAGGAACATGTGCTGAGAGTCCTTCATCTGGACTTTAAGTGCTGCATTTAGACTCGCAGGTTTGTGCAAAGTCACTGAGTAACAGGCAATGTCAAGTTCTCCCGCTCTTGTTCCCGTGTCTCGTCTCTGGTTGTCCCTGATGTATCGTGTCATTGCTTTGTCCTTTTGATTTATTTCACCCTTTTCACCTCCACTTCTGTTATTCACCATCTCCCCAACCATTCTAGATCTCTCATTTCATTTCCTTTACACTGATATTTCCTTTGTAGTCTGAGGTGTGTTGACTCATGTATAAGATTATTATATTTATACATTTAAAAATATATTTATTATATTTATATTATCATCATCATCATCATCATTATTATTATAAAGAATAATAATTATTAGAGATGCACCGACGTATCGGCCAATAATCTGTATCGGCCGATAAAAGCAATTAGAAACTGTCTCAGCTTTGAAATTTTGTCCATTTTAAATCACAAAATTCAGTGCCTCAAGTCTTTTCTTCCACTTTATTACAAGTTATAGCATGAAAAAACATGCATGAGCATCAAAGGGTTTGTTGAAAGATACAGTATAACTTACAAAAATGTATCATTTATAATGTAATCGCTCAATGTTTCAACCGCGGAAAGACGTCAATAAAACAGCTTATGAATAATATGTCACATAATGTTACATTTACCTCAGGAAGGTTCTCCAATGTTCACACTTCATTAGTTATCTATAAATAAACACTAGAGGAGATTATTTACTGTTAATTATATATGTATGTTTGAATAAATTGGTCATGAATACAAGCGTTTATGAAAACTAGCTTATGTGTTGTATAAGAACTTTTCAGTTTTAATTTGAGAGTAATTATTGTATCTGAAATTAAATAGCATGCGAAAATAATAGTTTGGACTCTTTTGTCAATTTTAACCTCTAATATTATAGTAATGTACCAAATGAGAGGGTTTCCTGTCTAGTTTACAGCATTAGTTGGGAAAGTGTTTTGTTTCCTTAAGAAAATCAAACTACTGATATTGACAGATTTCATTCTGAATAATCGGTATGGGCAGATATAGTTCTGAATAATCGGTACGGGCAGATATAGTTCTGAATAATCGGTACGGGCAGATATAGTTCTGAATAATCGGTACGGGCAGATATGTAATTCTGAATAATCTGCGATCTCTATCGGTGGAGAAATCTGTGCATCACTAATAATTATTATTAAAATTCACAATTATTAGGTATAATAATATCTAATTATAATCATTATACAATTATTTTATTATTATTAATCATTTTACAAATAAGTAATTTAGAGAAGGACATGAGGTGAAACTCGTGGTCTGGTGAGTGAAACTGACCTGTAGAGCGTCGTCTTCTTTGACCAGCTCTTTCTGGGGGAACAGGTCCCGGGCCTGAATATACTCCAGGCTGGGCGGTCCCTCCTCACCCTGAAAACACACACAACACACACAAACATTATTAGATATCAACTTCATAAAACAAACAGTTCCAAATCACATGAATGTACATGAACTTAATGCATGAATGCAAATGTACATGAACTGCATGAGATATGAATATAGTGGGTCACATGATGTGTCATTTAAACATGTCTGTGTCTAACTTGTGTAATGAGTTTAACTTCCTCCTCATGCACACATATGGACAGTGGAAACCTGTGTCTCTCATCTGACATTTACAGCAGTGACGTATCCGTTCTGCTCCGGTCAGAAAATACAATCAACCTGAGATGCATGACTGACGGCGCGAGTGCAGGACAAATTAACTATTAGAAAGAGATGACAGACAACCATAACAGCTGTCATCAGAGAAACAACAGCCATATTCAATGTATATCAGCGTGAGTTATGAGCAATTACTGAATAATTGTTCATATGACATGTACTAGGGATGAATGAACGAGCTCCAGGTTTACTATGATTGTTTGTACGGAATACAGATGCACAAAAAAATCTGATTATTATTGTTTTTCATTATTATTATTAAAACTATTTAGCAAATAAGAAATTACTTGTAAAATATAATTGAAAAAAATGATAAATTTTAAAATAAAATGTATTATAAAATAAAAAATAATTACATATTACATACAATTGATAATAATATTATTTACTATTATTAAAACTATTTTGCAAATAAAGTTACTTGTAAAAATATAACTGAAAAAATAAAATGATTATTTATCAATAGAACTATAAAATAACAACTATTATTATTACTAAATACAATAAACAAATATTTTAATTATTGATTATAATCGTTTTATTTAAAAATATATTTTTATTAAAACTATTTGAAAATAAGAAATTACAATATTAAAAATATAATTGAAAAATCAATTAATAAAAAACTAAAATGATTTAATTATTTTTAAAAAATCAAATTTATCTGTAGAATTACAAAACTAATATTTATGTCTTAATATCTTTATTTTCAAATGTTAACCATCAAGCTTTTATTTGGCAGAAAACCACAGCTTCTTTCCTTATTGGCAACAGGGTTTTTTGATTATACATTTCAACACATATAATACAAAAATCTGTAGTAAATAAAGTACTTGATGCGGTATATATGAATGGAAACACACACACACACACACACACACACACACACACACACACACACACACACACACACACACACACACACACACACACACACACACACACACACACACACACACACACACACACACACAGGACCGTGTCCTTCGACTAAGCCAGCTCATTTCACACAATATTCAAGCTTCAGGTGCGTCAGAAGTGGCTCTTCACAGGGTACGTGATCACCGGCATCTATAGTGGATTAAACATTGATCTAAAGAGACCTTGAGCCGCCGTTCACATCACAGGACGAGGTGAAAGACCATCAGATGCGGGGGAAGAAATAAACCACACACACACACACTTTACAACGTGCAACAATCAAAGCAAGACTGCTTCCAGAAGAAATTAGGAATGGTCCAGATGTCGTATTACAGCGTGAGAAACATCTGAAGACTTTCGCTCTGAACTAGAAAATGCAGGTTAACACAGTGTTCTGCCAGTTTCATCACTTCCTTCTACTTCGTGCAGCCGTTCAGGCATACATTGCCACACAGGACAAGTTACAGTTTACAGCCAAATTAATGTTTCGAGCGCACCAGCGCCGGGTCACTGGACGGAGGCGCTACGAAGAGAAGACAAACATTAGCATTCAGACGTGGAGAAAGTCATCGCATTTGGACATGATTCAGAAAAACTTCAGAACATGCACAATAAGACCAGGAGCTTTATTTAAGAAAGTACTTTAATGCAAAAATGACCCCAGAGGTCAAAAGGTCAAAGGGCGGATGAACGGCTGCGAAAAGACCAAGTGAAATTTTGCAACAAAAACAGTTACTAAGTTGATTTGAACTGGACTGAAATTATTTAAAGTCAAACAGAGTTTGACTAAATTCATATATTATGTGCCATGCATATATTATATTAAACAGCATTTTTCGCCATGACTATTCATAATTTAAGTGTCCAGATACTGTCTCAAACTTTTTTTTATTATTAAATTTAGTACCCACTCAAAAAAACAAAACGCAAGTATCTATATATTATTAGATTTTAACATTGTAAAATATAAATATAATATAATTTAGTTGACTTTTGAAAACAAGAGGTAGTAGAGACTTTCTAATTTTAGTAATTTTGAGGCATTACTGTTAAAGTAAACCAATATCCTGAATATTTTCAGCAGATTATATTTACAGTGGTTTGGCATTTGAATTTAGTGACTTTTAGACTAATAATCATGAATTGCATTCACACTTGACTCAAGTGAAAAAATAAAAAATCAAAAAAAAAAATCAATGTCTGTCTGATAGGGATAGTTCACTAAAAAAATAAAAAAATTAACGATCTTATTTACTCACCCGTGGCTTTCAAAGTCACATTAGAATAAAGGAAAATGCTACTTTTACTGTTAAATAATTGAGAAAGGACTGAAGTCACATGACATATTATATACTTTGAAGTCTACATGAAAGTGTAATGGAGTAAAAAACATTATTTTCACCTTGTAAATGTAAAATGTAACAAGACAAGTACAGATTCCTCAAAGTTATAATCCAGTATAGAAGCAAAGTTACACCTTTCATACCTTGCTCCTGAAGTATGATTGCTTCTGGGAATATGTTTCTGGGAAGGTTTTGGTGTGTGTTTACGTTATCAGCAGGGAGAGACAAAGAGCAAATGACCCAGACACACACTCCGTCTACGACGTCCCGCAGTCAGTCTCACACACCCCGTCTACCACAACCAGATGGACAGAGGACACCTCTGTAAGTAATTAAGTGTGTGTGTGTGTGTGTGTGTGTGTGTGTGTGTGTGTGTGTGTGTGTGTGTGTGTGTGTGTGTGTGTGTGTGTGTAAAAGAGTCTAAATTGTAACCCGACTGGCACAACAGCACCCGAGCCAGCTGTGCCGTGAAAGAAACACACACACACACACACACACACACACACACACACACACAGATATTCTCAAACTAGAGAGACTGGACAGATTCAATCAGACTTTTTAACATCACACACAACAGTTTTAATAACCAATACTTAAACGTTTAAAGTCGGCATGAAACTTGTTGTGTTTTCGTCCTTATTGTGGCGTATATCAGAGTGAGACGCTTCAGGAACACGAACAAATGTGGGCGGGGCTTGATTATGTCTGTGGGGAATTGATTGGATGGTTGTGGTTTGCTATTGGCTGATCTCGCGTGAGTGACAGGTTGCCCCGCCCTCACCATCAGAGAAGAGATGAGATATTTTGATTAAATATTGAGGCACATGAACTTAAAACAATGTTGTGCACATATAAATCATTTATAATAAATGCTGCAATATAAAAAAAAAAAAAAACAAAAAAAAAAAACACGAACTGTCATTATGACGAATATTTGGATACATCTTTGGATTCACCATAGAATAAATAGAGAATATTTAGATGCAACTTGATACGCAACATCATAAATGCTGAAATCAACTTCAGTTCATGAGATTTTCAGACACCAAAACACTGCATTAGATCAGAAATATGGATTTAAAGAAAAACACTGGGGCAATACTTTGATATAAACTGACATTCAAAGGTTTGTGGTCTGCATTTATTTGATCAAAAATACAGTAAAAAATTTGAAATATTATTACGATTTCAAACAGCTGTTTTCTATGTGAATATATAGTAAAGTGTAATTTATTCCTGTGATCAAAGCTGAATTTTCAGCATCATTACTCCAGTCTTCAGTGTCACATGATCCTTCAGAAATCACTCTAATATAATGATTTGATGCTCGAGAAACATTTATGATTATTATTTTAAATGTTGAAAACGGTTCAATAGAATCTTTTGAAACATTATAAATGTCTTTACTGTCACTTTTGATCAATTGAATGCATCTTTTAATGAATCCAAACTTTTGCACTAAATGGAACAGAAATCACAGTGTTATATATATACAAAATATATAAGATATAAAATGCTGCAACCACAAATATCAACAACATCCTAATATTCAGACAAATCAAGCTAAATCAGCCTTAAACCTACAGCAACAACATATAGTTAGAGGATTGAATGTGTGTCTGTTCCTCCACACCGGTCACATGACTGCATTTAAACGCTGTGTGAACTATTGCTCTGAATATGCCAGTCTGAAAGTGAAGAGGATGTTCCCTATGAACAGAGTGTCACACACACACACACACACAAACACACACGAGTGACGACGAGACAGAGGAACTGCATACAAAGATCATGTTTTAACGAAACGTTATTCAACTTCGGCTGCTACAGTTTCAGAATGTTACAAAATAACAACTAGCAGAATCTGACAGCATTTAAAATGTAACCTTATGATTATAAATCGTGTTTGTCACGTAAACAAGGCAGAGGTGCTGCTTTTCCTGACATTTAGCTTCATGTTTCACATCGCTTTGATATTTGCAATTAACGAATGAGAATGTTTATTTAAATGCACATTTAGAAACAGACATGAAAAAGGTGTGTGTGTGTATCAGTGCCCGCCTCACACAGCTGTATTAACACATGCCACACTCCCAGAATCCCTGTGGGTTTACTGTTACTCCCACAATTCCACGGGGCAGACAGTGGCACGTTGCTATGGCAGCACTGTTTGATAGTTGTGATGAAGACACAGAGATCATGATGTTCACACGACAACTGAACTGCCATCAGTCATCTTACATTATTTCTGTATCGATCTATATTCAAAGTGAAAAAAATAATAATACAATTCTTTAGAGCTGTTTCACAAGATAATGACTGAAGAATTTCATATTAAATATTTGATGTATAATTATTAAAATTCTAAAACATTGTATAATAAGTCTATCATCTCTAGAAATAGATATCTATCCATCTATCTATCTATCTATCCATCTATCGTTCCATCCATCCATCATTCCATCGTTCCATCTATCCATCTATCGTTCCATCCATCCATCATTCAATCGTTCCATCTATCGTTCCATCCATCCATCATTCAATCGTTCCATCTATCCATCTATCGTTCCATCCATCCATCCATCCATCCATATATCGTTCCATCCATCCATCCATCCATCCATCATTCCATATATCGTTCCATCCATCCATCCATCCAACATTCATCCATCCATCCCATATATCGTTCCATCCATCCATCCATCCATCATCCCATCTATCGTTCCATCCATTCATCAATCCATATATCGTTCCATCCATCCATCCATCCATCATTCCATCTATCGTTCCATCCATCCATCATTCCATATATCGTTCCATCCATTCATCCATCCATCCATCCATCCAACCATCATTCCATATATCATTCCATCCATCCATCCATCCATCCATCCATCCATCCATCCATCCATCCATCCATCCATCCATCCATCCATCCATCCATCCATCCATCATTCCATATATCGTTCCATCCATCCATCCATCCAACATTCATCCATCCATCCATCCATCCATCCATCCATCATTCCATATATCGTTCCATCCATCATTCCATATATCATTCCATCCATCCATCATTCCATATATCGTTCCATCCATCCATCCATCCATCCATCCATCCATCCATCTATCATTTCATATATCGTTCCATCCATCATTCCATCCACCCACCCATCCATCTAATCATTCCATATATCGTTCCATCCATCCATCCATGTGTCTGTCTACCTATCAATTTACAGGCAGTTTACATTTGGACACAATGAGTAAAAAGAGCGACAGGACTAAATAAAGGGAGAAATGGAAGCAGAACTGCTGGCGACTCAGAAATGGTTCAATATGCAGATTCCATCTGTGCGTTCCTGCAAAAATCAAGACGACACAGAAAATCTTCCTCCAGTGAGACTGGAAACCTGCGTATGAACGAGCATCAGATGCAGACGAGAGATTCTGCTGGAAATGTGACGAAAACTGCTGAAGGACTGAAGATTTAACAAAAAAATGATTAAGCAAATAAATAGATAGACTTGACCTGCGTCATGTTTAACCCCTACAACAAGAAAAACACTCCAAATGCTCTTCGCTTGCAAGGTATCAAAGTACAGTTTGCACTAGTGTCAAAAGCTAATATAATTAGTGACGGTCCGCTGCTAATTCTGTGCTGTATATCCTCATTAGCGTAAGGTGGCTAAAGAAGAGACAGGGTAAGTGCTTTTAAATAGATTAAGTCAACAGAATGAGTTACATGACGAACAGACAGTCATAATACAAACTCACACAGAACCCATTTCAGACAAAACATCATACATATTACAGCTAGTGTTACTCAAATGATAATAAAAGCGATTACATATTAACGTATGATTTTACAGTAAAACTGAAAATATATGTACACTGATTTAGGATTAGGATGTAGGATTTACTTCAGAAATTGCTAGTAAATTTTACAAATAATTACAAAGAAACTGTAACATTGAATTGCACATGAAATTTGGAATTAGAAAGACTGATATAGTATTTTCTTGTAAAACGTACTCAATTTTAAATTTACATTTCGAAGAATCGCTTTACTGTGCAAATTAATATTTAGTCTGTTGCTACATTGCTTATAATTACATTTACACCAGCATTTCTCTTGCTTCGGTCACCATCATGGATGGTTTGTCCAACCAAGCTCATTGCAATGAATTATGGGAGTATCTTCTCCAGATACTATGCATGCAAAGATGGCAAAATAAGATATCTTCGAAGAAAGTTTATGCGGTCTACTGTTTGGACTATAAGGGTGCTTTCACACCTGCCTCATTTAGTTCGGTTGGACCGCTCTAGAGTTCGTTTTCCCCATTGGTGCGGTTCGTTTGGGCAGGTGTGAATGCGGCAATCGCACTCGGGAGCGCACCAAAAGCGGACCAAACAAGCGTACCGAGACCTCCTCGAAGAGGTTTCAAACGAACTCTGGAGCGGAGAACGTGATCCGACCTCGAACAGAACCAACTGCCAAAGAACTGCGCATTTTTGGACTAAACCAGTTGCCGTAGTCTGCTACGCTGTGATTGGGAGGTGGGGGGCCTGATAGAAATTTGGTCTGATGACCATATGTCCCAACTGTCAAAAACAATTTTAAAGAGAGAAAGGGCACAACATTACGTGATGGATCGTTGGTCATTTTTTTTGGATGATGAGCATGTCACTTTAGCACAATTAATGCACGCCTCCTCCTGAAGTGACTTGCGATGTGCCTTCGCCGCGTGCAGTGCATTGACACATTATTTTCAAGCCGCATATCCTCGCTTCATTCTCAAACATTATTGTTTGTCTAAAGTGGTGTAGACAAACTATATAATAAAATCAGCTCACGCAGTCGTCTCTCCGTAGTAAACAGCGGCGTGTTGTCTGCCGGATTACTTCTGGGAGGTCTATTGGAATTTTCCTGCACGTTAATTCTGACCAATCGAAGTGCAGTTATGGAAATGCGTTCAAGACACATCTGGCCAACGAGTGATGTGGATGCGGTCACGTGACTGCATTTTGGTTAGTTTCATCAACTGATTCGGGCCAGAGCGATCAGTGTGGTGTGAAAAGTAACTAAAACCCCTGAAAAATGCTACAACGCATTATATATCGCCCTTGGTCCAGAGCAAATGAACCGAACTACAGATGTGAAAGCACCCTAAGTGCACCTCTAATGTCTTAACATGCTGCCTACGTAGTGCACTAGATATTGCAACAGAGTCTAAGTGTGTTTTTGGCTGGAATGGAGAATAGATGGGAAAAGTTCTGTCAGTTAAGAGAAATGAATGGTTGCGGAGCTCTTGTATTAGCCAAAGAAATCTCTTCACTCTTCAGCCGCCCCCTTTATCCCATGTAAATTATCCAGCACTTTCCCCATTAAGCGGATGAATGGAAAGCCATTGTTTCCGTGTCCCGAGGCGTGGAGCCAGCAGAAACTCTCTGAGGATTGCAATCGACAGGCAACGGGCCAGAGATCGGCCCTTGAAGGTGAAATCATACTGGAACCAATGTGAGGCTGACCGAGGAAGAACGTCATTTATGTTTACATGCACAACTTCTGTTTCAATCGGACTGAATTCATTCTGATTGATGAATCTGAACCTAGTGTACATGAACAGTACATGAACACTAAACAAGTGATCGGGTTGATGTGCACGTTTATATGTCACAAGCTTCAAATCGGAATAGATCTTTTGACATGCATATACAATTTCCTGGCGTTTGTGCATTATAACCATTCGCCTACATTGGTTCTTTATTTGTTTTAAACAGCAAGACTTAAAGGGGTCATCGGATGCAAAATTCACTTTTATATGTCGTTTGCATATAAATGTGTCTTTGCAGTGTGTGGACACAACTAACACACAATGAAACAAGTAATAAAAACTCGTTGAGTGTTTTAGCGCAATTTTCTGACCTCATGGGATCACAACAACACTAAGAGATAGTAAATCTTTTCCTGGATTTTTTTTGTGCGTTCCCGAGATTAGACCTTCCTTAACATAATGCCGAAAACCCGAAGTCTCTAGGTGGTCTGGTTGAGGAGTAGATAGAAGTGCAAGATTGGTGCGCACAGACAGAACAGAAATCATGAGTTAACAATCACAATTTTGTCCGGTGGAAAATTGCGCTAAAAATCCATTCACTCCTTTTTTTTTTTATCCTCAAAAAGTCTAAACACTCAATAATCAAGCCGTTTGGATTTTCTGAGCAATATGATGTCATATTGCTCATGCTCCGCCCACAACCGCTGACGGACTGTCCCGTATTAGCATATTTCCTGTATTAGCATATTGACAAATAGATTGAATCCACAATTTGGTGATAAGATATACCACAAATGTTATAGGGTTTTTAACACAGTAAAGGGTTAAAATGAGATGCAGATGCAGGAGGAGTTCACGTTGAGCAGGAGATGCTGTGTATTGAGACGCTGAAAACACCAGCGGATAATGAGCTGCTCACGTCTAAATGAACACAGTGCTGCGCTTTACTCTAAAACATGCAACATCTATTTATTTAACCGGCTGTGTCGTCGCTGACACATACCAGCAAGCTGTATTCATTTGACCATAACTCTTCAACCGTTTGCACTATCAAAACCATTCAAATTGCCCGACAGTAGACAACATATGCTTTTCGGCAATATACGGGAAGGAAGGATTTGAACAGAGAGATATGAAGCGCGGCAGGTTAGAGTGTTTTGGATTGCATAAAATAATAAAAGAAACTAACAAATACATGGCGAAAGAAGTGGTAGGCAGCAGAAGAGGGGGGATTAGGATGATTTTAATGAAACATGGGAGGCGGATGGCCGTTAATCTTTCACGTATCTAAGCATGTAGTGTGTGCATGTGTATGTGTGCGTGCCTATGTATGCATGCATTTATGTGTGTGCGTGTATGAAAAAAAGTGTCCTAAATGAAAACTGTGCAACCCAATGTCACAAAAAATACTTGTATATATGTATTATAGTTCATTTGCCAACTTTAAAGTGTTAGTTTCTTTCGTTCATGATTTTTCTGTTTTTTTTCTAAATAAAAATCAGTAAATTTATTCTCGGTTTTTTTTTTGTGTCTATTTAAATTCTATTTACAAACTCACCACACACAATAATGGTCAATAACTGTTATTTGTTGAAAGCTAATCTTTTTCTGAAAAAGATGACACCTTGCACATGAAGATAGCACATCCAGGTGTGAAAAACACCTATTTTAGCTTCAGGTTCTAAAGGGTTAATTAAATGGCAGGTTTTGCAATTTGATAATAGCCATATTGTGATTTCAGATTCATTTCAATTAACCGTGCAGCCGTAACCTAGAGACATGCATTGAAAATCAAACCAAAATTGACTAAATTGCAATGAAATAAATGCAGCAAATAAATTCCAAGCTATTGCGATGATGTTCGGATGTGGAGGCGCCAGACAAGAGCAATAAATCACAGAACTGAAATGAGAAAAGAGAGAGTGTGTGTGATAGATTTAAGATCAATCTTTCTGATGGGCTTGAGTTTTCAATCCATCACTCAGTGAATCCCATGAGCAATTCATCACGTTCTCCATCCTCAACCTATATCTTTTCTTTTTCAATAAGCCGACGGACCACTTTGCGTTCTGGTAAAAGACGGAGACATCATTGTGGTTTAGTCCAACACCCAAACCTCCTTAAACAAACGCAGGACGGCCTTAACGAAAAGATCTTACTCTCCTAAAGAGCCTCGGCTGCAGACGTGCTATAAAAAGCTCAGAGTGACACAGGGATCTTCAAACGCTGCAGTGAGAACACACAGACTCCTTCTTAAACAAGTTATAGGACAGAAATAGGACCGGGAACGAGGCCAAAACTGATACGAAAACGCAAGACAAACGTACGAAGTGACGACTAAATCTGAAAGTAGGAGGAGACGGTGATATTTTTAGCATCTGTCTGGAACATTGAGGCTAGAAACATTCTAACAACGCAAACCAAACGTTCAGACAACGTATTTCAAGAATGCAGTCCCAGTCTATTGTTAACTAAAACTATTAAAAATCATAATTGAAAAAAAGCTGAAGTAAAGCTGAAGTAAAATAAAATATAAATATTAGATGACAATTGACAATTGTGTCAACAAATTAAAAAAATTGTTGCCTAAAAGTACAAACTAAAAAAAAAAAAAAAAATCAATCACTAAAACGATAAAAAATAAAAAATAAAATAAAAAAAAAAGGTAAAAATAAATGCCAATTCAAATAAATAATGCTAAAATGACACTGGTCACATTATACATATTTAATTTAATTTATTTATTAAATATTTATGATTTATTTGTATTTTTTTTATTATTTACTAATACATATTCTTGCAATACTATACTATTCTTGCGGAACAACCTCCGCAGGTTCTTTAGGTAATAACTATAAACAAGTCAAGAGTTTAATTTAACTTAATTTTAATGACCGGATCAGCCAGATTCTCTTCAAACTGTTAGAAAAATACATTTTACATTGTATTTTTCATGCATTTTTTTTATTACTTAATTTGTATTTTTCTTGTATTTATTAATATATATTGACAGAAGTCAATGGAAAAGCAAAAACATGTGAAGTGAAGCTTGTGTAGTGAGAAACATGCATAAATAAAGTACATTTCTAGAAACAAAAAAGACAGCAAAAACCATCTCACTTAACTAACCATCACCTTTGGGCCGTTTACAGGAAACACAATGTACTTGTAGCTTCAGAGGGAGTCAGGTGACCCTGAGACCAATCAACTCATCACTTCAAGACGAACGCACGAACCCTCAGTGGAAGAGTGTCCGACGTCTCCTGTGGTCTCTGGGAACACGTTGATTGAGGATGCTGAGTTTTTGCTTCGTCACGCTCCTTCTCCCCATCCCTCGCTTTACCTCAGTTGTTTGTTCTAGAGTAACACTAGACGAAGCACCGAGTCAGGGCGACGCTGCACTAATGCATTAACAACAAGCGTCCGAGAGATTCTCCATCACAGTCATGGAATATTCATGATATAGTTACTTTGGCTGGAAAAGCAACTCAAAATGTTATAACTTTTAAATAACCATGAGAAATAATAAATAAAAAAAATGAAAAAGTTTAAGTACTAAGTAGTAAAACTAAAATTCAAATACAAATGCTATATTGAAAAATTATAAAAATTAAAAAAAAACACAAAAAAAACCCCACTAAAACTTAGGCTAATGTATAGATAAATGATAAGATCAATCAAAACTAAAGAATAGTGCTGAAATAAAAAAAATATATAAAATGATTTTTTTTATTGCATTAACAAAATTAAAGAGCATCTTGCAGGTAAAAATAAAATCTAAATGAATATATAACCGTGTATGAAAATACCATATAAAAAGATAATGCAGGATTTAAAATGTTTTAAAACGACATAAGGACACCAATTTAGTAGATAAAGTTGACTGCTCGTACAAACCGCTTTTTTTCAACATCGCGTCATTTTACGTCACACGAGGGAGACGTGTGCTGTGCTCTGCCGCAGCTCAGTGCAGAATAGGTTGGTATTCAGTAAGAGCGGTCGTGAGTCAGTGTGTTTTCAGTTGTTTTTGTATTTCAATTTATCATCGTCATGGTAAATTTATATGTTTGTGGAACTTGCAAAAACTCCAGCCTGTCAGGACATCGAGTACACCGGTTTCCTAACAAGAAAAAGGACGGTGCTATCTTTCGTGCCTGGGTGCGGTTTGTGCAGGTGAAGAGACGGGATTTCTCTTCCGCGTCGGCTTCGGAAAACGCGGTCGTGTGTAGCGTTCACTTCAGATCGGAGGATTAGGCTATCGTCCCGGCGATATGATGGAGTTCATCATGGGATACCGAAGTAGCTGGTGCGGTTCCTTCAGTGCACGCATCTTCGGGTTCTCCCGCCGGATGTAGGCGCGAGCACAACATCAACTGGCAAACGCAATGTAAGCAGAACGAAACTGAGCTACTCGTTGTTGTGTTTGTGTGGACCGTTTATCAGTTTGGACCAGTGCAGCGCGAGCCTGATCAAGCAACACTGTAACTGCGAGATCCAGTAAATAAAGCATTTGAATTCGCCACATTAGTAATAACATCGCTGCGAGATCTAGTGAGAAATATTCACATTTCTCCGTTATTAACGGATCAAACAGCGCTGACGTGGAAACCAGGAATAAACATGAACATGCAATGAATGAACGAACTATCCAGTGTCCACAGATCAGCAACATTCACCATGTCTTTACTGTAGTAACACTAACTGCAACCATGGAAGTTTGGCATTTTCCACTAAGGCCCAGTATGCATCCACTTCCCTGCAACACTGACTTTCCTCAGCTGTAAACATTGCCTCGCATTTCCCACACAAGCACCTATGGAACAAAAAATGTATCAGGAATAAATATCTCTCTGTCTCTCGATGAGAAACCGCTAAGTTATATCACGTAAGGTTAGTCTGGGCGGATATTAATGAGCATGACAAACGCCTGATCAAAGCTTAGTTTCTGACTGTTATTGTAAGTTCCAATATGTTCTGTCTAACATTAATCCTGGCCTGTCCCTGCTCTCTTGGCAGCTTAGCAGGCTCATAATTGTATGGCTGTGGTCCGTCAACAATTTCCTCAGCGTCCGAAATGTCATTGCGATCCACTTTTCCCTGTTGTTTGAATCGACCGCTCTCCCTCGTGCTACGTCACGCCCATTTTCAGATGCGGAAGTAAAATTCTCACAAAAACGACTCCAGAAGCCACTGTAGCGCATTTATAATTTTTTTTAAAAGAAAATCTAGTTCCTACATTATTTTTCTATACATTGACTTGTTGGGTCTTGTAACCTGCAAGATGCTCTTTAACATTGAAAAAAATATCAAAATTACAAAAAGACACAAAAAAAACTAAAACTTAAGACTAATGTATAGATAAGATAAATAAACTAAATAAATAGGACTGAAATAAATAAAATAAATACATGCATATATATGATGATTTTTTTTATTATTATTGCATTAACAACTAACTAAATAAGTTAAAAGCATCATTTCAGCAATTTTCAACCCGCTTTGTTTTGTTACAATGTCGGTAGTAAATGCAGAATTTTTACTCGTTCTCTGAGAAGTGTACAATTATTTGTCAAAAGTCTTTTGACAGCTCCAGGGGTTTCGTGAAAGCGACACATTATACTTCTGCATTCTTGCGTCCCTGCCCACGGACAGTCTGATCATCAGAGGGTTATTAACAGAAGAGTTATTGTAAGAATAGGTTTATCACTGGTAATTATATCATACTTTGTCTACTCTTTAAACAGCAGTTTGGTAGAAATAACAAGAGCTTTCTTACCAGAACACGACGTGTTTTGTTTTGTTTGTCCCTCCATTTGGTCTAAAACACTGTGTTCATGGTCATCCAGATTGAAATGTTGACTACAAATATGGAGGTTTTGCAGATTTCACTGCGCTCTCTTTGTATTTATGATTATTTGCAGCCTTTATCCACTGAATCCTTTACTGGAAACTTAAAGTAACTCACTCCCACTGAACGTTTCCTCTTTGAATTCTTGCATCCGGGAACGACACAAGTCGACAGCATTATGGCTAAAAGTTTGCTAAGAAGTATTTCCTACTAAAGCAAGGCGCTATTTGACTCTGTTAAGCGTATCATAGCAGACTGGTGGGCGTGACTTTGGACGGCAACATGCCCAGTGCATTATGGGTGTTGAAGTTTTCTATCTAGTTGGCAATAGAGAAGAAAACAGCCTTTTTCTATAGCAAGACGATATATTTTTTGAAATCGGTGCGACCTGACAATCGTATAGGCAGCCAAGTTTTATTGAAAATATTTTTTCAGCGGTGAAAAAGTCAAGGTACTAAAATTACTAAAACTGAAAGAAAAAAAAGGTAAATAGGAAAAATATATAAAAAAAAAATAAATAAATAAAAGGGCAAAAACACATAATATTACTAAAACATACTAAAAATAAAATGAAGCGTGAAGATAAAAAATAAAAGCCAATTCAAAATATGAATAAAAACTACAATAGTATATAAATAATACTAAAATAACACTGGTGCTTTGTGTCACTGGATTTATTTTCTGTCATACGAGCCAGCTCCAGTTCTCTATCGTGTCACAGAACAGACGCGAGCATGAATGAAATTACTGAAAGAGGTTTTTGGATCGGGACAGCTATTGGTTTAATTCATTAAAAACAATCATCATCTATTGTAATCCTGTGGGAAGTGCATGAGTTAGATTGACTTTTAGAGATTATTACAGGACAGCTATTGAGATTAAAACTCATTCAAACACTTCCAGACAAGCATTCATCCATGAATGAGTCTCGCTTCCATGGATACTTCAGGAATTCCAACTCCGGTTTACTTTTCCCACATATCCATGCACAAAAGGAGGAGAAAAAGTTCTTTTTTTCCACGAAGCGCCTGGTCTGGGTTAACAAATGATCAAGCAATAAGCCACTCATATATTGAGAGCATGTGCTGTGGATGCATGTCACATTTATTTGATCACTTCATTAATTTTAATTTATTTTTCTTCCAATGGGATGCCGGAAGTACCATATGGAAATAGATCCATAATGGATGTGACAGGCATATCTTACATAATATAAATTAGAAGCGTTTTGATACAATAGCCACAATTCATATTGACGTCAAGCAATTAAAACAAACAGGTTTGCAATTACTAAGTACGTCTGCAAAACACAAGATTACCCAACAACCTCAGGGAAAACTAGTTGTGCTTGAATAGACGCACGCATCTAACTTCTATTGAAACTAGTGATGCACAAGCTGAACTTTTAAACAAAACAGCAATTTAAAAGTATTAATTTAGCCAAAGACAAAAGCTGAAAATTAAGTTTAATTCATCTATTTAAACAATTAAGTCGCACATATGACAGTTTAAATATAAACTTTTTAATGATAAAATTATGTTTCCACTCCAATTAATTGTTAAAATATAATCATTTAAACGCTGGCTGTCATAACTTGTTTTCATGACAGATTTATTCAAACATGCATTAAAAAATATAAAAGCAGGTTTTATTTAAACTTATTTTTTATTGACTTATTTTTTAAGTCCCCCTGTATTATATTTTATTCCTTAAAACTCATCTTTGATCACCAAAAACAAAAAATGTATTTCCTCACGCCTTAAAATATATTGAATGTAACTCGACACCCTTGCCTCATTTAGTATACGTGGTTCTATGAATATGCAAATGAGCCCCGCCTCCACTCACTCACTCAGCTCAGAGATCCACTGGTTGACGATCACATGTTGATCTGATTGGTTACAAGGTAGTTTGTGACGTCAGAAACACCAGCGATTTCAAAGCGTGTTTTTGAGACTGTCTTTGGTTCACTGCAGTTTTAAGGAGAAAATACTCAGCAATGGAGTCGACTTATGAATTTACACATGGTTTGTATTAAAGCGTATTAAAAACACTACATATACATATAAACAACATTAAAAGCTGGATTTTCATGGGAGACTTAGTGGTTGATCTCAAAAGTATCAACACAAATGATGTTCAGTGCAGTTTTGCTCGCGCATCAACAGAAAACATCACAGACTAAAAGATCTCGTTCCATCATGAATGAAGACTGATCGCTAAACCCGTCGTAGTTCATCCATAGTTTCGCCCGAAACGGGAACATTTATTTTTGGGTTGCTGAAACTTCAGTGCATCACTAATTACAATCTGGGTAACAATCAAACCTCAGAGAGGAGAGAAGAAAAGACGAAGAGGAGGAACAGAGATGAAGAACAAACGCTTTGAGTTCAGTCTCTCCCGCTGCTAATGAATCTTTCAGGAGATCAGAGCGTCACCAGGAGCGAAACACGCGTGAAACACAGCGATACACAGAGACATCTGGGGCAGGACAGCACACACACACACACTCACATTGTGTTTCATCTTAATCTAATATGTGACCCTGGATCACGTCACCAGTCTCGAGTCGCACAGGTATATCTGAGGCAATATCCAACAATACATTGTGTGGGTCAAAATGATCGATTTTTCTTTTATGCCAAAAATCATTAGGATATTAAGATCATGTTCCATGAAGATATTTTGTAAATTTCCTTCCGTAAATATATAAAACATTTATTTCTGTGAGTGAATGCAGCACAATCGCCAACATAAATGAACAACTTTAAAGGAGATTTTCTCAATGTTTCGATTTTTTTGCACCCTCAGATTCCAGATTTTCTAATAGTTGCATCTCGACCAAATATTGGCCTATCCTAACAAACCACACATCAATGGAAAGCTTATTTATTCTGCTTTCAGGTGATGTATAAATCTCAGTTTTAAAAAAATGGCCCATGTGACTGGTTTTGTAGGCCAGGGTCACGTATATCTGCACGAGAGCTTGACTAATAACCAACATCATGTTCCACAGACGAACGCCTCAGGAGATCCTACAGTGTCCTTCAACACAGGACAGAGAAACTACAACATGCCAGAAGATCCTCTTTACATGCATGCGCACACACACACACACACACACACACACACATATATATACACATATACATTCACACAGCTGGAACCACATCAGCTTAACTACAGTATATTAATACACCAAGCTCCTTCAGGCAAACATTAACAGCACTTAAACTAATGAACTAGCCTATACTATATGGCAGAAGAAATATTTATTATGATTATTCATCAATTTAAACATCATTTACAAAGCTTTAGAGTCTTTATTATATTGCTGTCCACTCTGTGAGCCAACAACACGTCATAATTATTGCTTTAATTAGTGTAATTTTACTACAGCGATATAAACTTATATATTTTGATACAGTGTATTGGACTTTAACTAAAATTAAAGTGAAAACAGAAAATATAAATATAAAGTTAATAATTTTGTTGTGTTTTTGTCAGTCATTTAAAAATATTTCTGCAATTTTTATTTATCAGTTTTTGCAAAGTTAAACTAAACGAAAAAATGTTGGTGAAATAAAATACGAATATTTTTTATTTTAGCTTTCAAGTAATTAAAATGTTTGTTTTTTTAGTTGATAATACAAAATATCCATCGCATATATAAATTTAAATATAAAAATAACTACTTTTTCTTTATAAAATATATACTCATTTATATATGTATATATTTTATTAGACGCATAAAAATAATGCTGATATCCATCCATCTATATACATTTATATATAGAATTATAATAGTTAATATTGTAATAAGTGAAGGAAAGTGCATATAACCCACATGCTTTCATAATTTTCACAGTTCTGTTCACTAAACGCAAAATGTAGAGCGCTCAACATAAACAACACAACAGTATGTAAATATAACGTATTAAATAGTATGCGAGACTAATGAGTTTGCATTGTTAATTATGACTATGCCCTGTTTGAGAGTTACGTATATCATATAGAGCTGCATATCAAAATGATTTTCTTGATATAATTTGAGGAAAGCTTTGAGATTGCAGGAGTGTTAGTCACGACTCCACTTCTGCCCGCAGGGTTTAGTGCAGCTCCACACGACACACCTCATCTGAGGAAACACAGCTGCCAGCGTGGCTCCAGGAGCGACGGGTGTGTGACTCACGGGACGAGCGAACGAGTGTGTGACAGACGCATCTCTCGTACGGGACTACAAACACAGATCGAGTGTGCCGGGAAAATAAATGCAAAATATGCACATGCATGAGCCTGTAGAGAACAACACACACACACACACTACTGCTTAATCAGATGCTGAGAGGATGTCACATATATGGATAAAAGGCTTTTACTGCTCTCAGCCTCTCACTGAGAACACACACTTACATCGGGATCAAATATAGGAAAATCTTCAATCTAATGTAGGTGTGTGTGTGTGTGTGTGTGTGTGTGTGTGTGTGTGTGTGTAATATGACCAACATCTAACATCATGCATGAGTGATTCTGTTACAGTAACAGAAATTCAACTATCGTAATAAAAAGCTTTATATACTAAATTACAAAAGTTACTTTAATTATTTGTTATTTTTTATAGTAATTTTATATTAGTCTATAAAATATAAATGCATGCATACACACTGTTTTTAAATAAGTTATTTTTGCTCTAGTTATTTTAGTTAGTCTAGTTTAGTATAGTTAATATAGGCCTAGTTATTTTATATTAGTCTATAAAATATATATAAAAAAGCTTTTTGGTGGATTACAAATATAAAGTCTATATAAATGTAGTTATTTTATATTAGTCTATAAAATACAATTTAAAAAATAGCTAAAAATGTTTTTGCTTGATTATACATAAAGACTTTATAAATTCTATAATATATAAGTAAAAAAAATTGTTTTTGCTGTAAATTTGACTAATAAAATGCTTTATATACAATAAATACCCTTTACACATGTTATTTTTATAATTATTTTATAATTATGTATATATATTAGGGCTGTGAAATGATTAATCGCATCCAAAATAAAAGTTTATTTATTTTATTTTTAGTTTATAAAAAATAATTTTATAATAGACACTTTTGCTGGAAATTTCAACTAATAAAATGCTTTATATATACCAATGCATTAAATAAGCAATTTTTTATAATTATGTAATTTCATAGTTATTTTATATTATAAATTATATCATTGTAAAAATAGTTATTTTTGCTGGAAATCTGTAAAACATAAAATACATTATAACACCCATAACATATGTTATTTTTACATGTATTATATAATAGTTTATAAAATATTTTATAACAGTTACTTTTGCTGGAAATTTGACAAAATATAATAAGTGCAGATTTTACTTTTTCTTGTTAAATAAATTGTTTTGTCTCACGTCCAATTTGGGACACATCCCGTTTCTCTTAAATATAAATAACACTTAGTGCCAATACAGTCATCCTCATGCTTAGAAGAATGCAAAAATACATATTTTCAAAAAATTAAAAATAAACTGGAAAAGTGTCATGCTAATAACATGACATCAACTGCCTACAGTCCTTTATGCAAATGTATTCCTGTTGGACCAATCAGAAGGTCATCTTCAACACCCTGACCTCTGCATACACACACCAAACACCCCTGCATCCCCGTCTCCATGTAACACGTCCTCATTACCGTCAAGAAGGAGACGCTGAAGTGCTGAGTGAGCAGGAGAGACTCACCCTTCAGCACTCCTGCGATAACATCTCATCACGTTCCCATCGACTTACATAACACACACTATAGGAGACGCACTACACCAGAGTCATGTGATCTTAAACGCAAACTAAACAACTCAACATACAGTCTCAAAACACCACAATCAAACAAAACTAGAGGAAAGTTAAAGCATGTGTTAATATGGGAATCAAACCAAAAATGAATTAAAATAAAATATAATAAAAGAAATATTTCATTTCATTTCATAATTATTATTATTATTATTATTATTATTATACTAAATAATAATGGTAAATAATGATATTCTCATCAATAATAAATATTAATTCTCTCAATAATAATAAATCTTTGTTATTTATTATACTACATAATAATAGTAAAGTATAATATAATCCCATTACTAATACTATTATTATTATTAATTGGTTTAACAATGAAAAGTGTAGACCTATCATAATTTACCCTTTATTTAGTATAATAATAATAATAATAATAATAATAATAATAATAATATTATTATTATTATTATATTAATAATAATAATAATAATAATAATAATAATAATAATATAATAATAATAATAATAATAATAATAATAATAAAACAAATATCATACTTGGTTATTATTATTATTATTATTATTATTATTATTATTATCATCATTATCATTGAGTATTATTATACTAAATAATAATAGTAAATAATGATACAATCTTCATTATTATTAACTAATTAATAATAATAAAAATAACAGTGGAAATATATTATATTCTAAACAAAATGATTAACAAAAAACAACAATATAGTTGGTATATTATACTTATATTTTTTAATTTACTTCCGATACTACTACTACTACTACTACTACTCTCTTACTACTACTACTACTACTACTACTAATAAAAAATAATAACATTACATAATTATAATAAATAGTTATACCAAAGTAATTTCAATATTCTCTGTTATACCAAAGTTTTCAAAAATTTCGAATAAAGCGAGTCTATAGTGAGAGAGCCGGAAGGCCTCCAGATATTCTGAATCTCTCTCCTGAACTTGTGGAGCGGCTCATGTGCAGATCTCTTCACTCGTTTCCTCAGTAGAACACACACACACACACACACACACAGATAGAGAGCGCATCACTTACGAAGCAGTTGAGCATTGAGCAGGAGACGCGTTTGGTCCGGCTCATGGCGCGCTTGCCCAGGAGACACACACACACACTCGGATGAGAAACGCTGCAAGACCAGCCGGCAAAACCATCCTTCCCTCGGCGGAGAACAGCGTGTTTCGCCACCTCACACACACACACACACACCCCGATCACAAAGATGCACAATGTCCACTCAGAGATGTTCCTGTTGCTCAGAATATTCCAGAAAAATCGTTGGTGAAAAGCAAGACAGGAGGAGAGACAGTGATACCGGCGTCACTGCGCAGACCAGACATAGAGAGAGAGAGATGGAGAGAGAGAGATGAAGAGAGAGAAAGATGGAGAGAATTAGAAAGGGTATTGCCTGATGCTAAGCTCCACCCTCGTGCACTGCACCCCCTCACGTGCTCTCTCTCTCTCTCTCTCTCTCTCTCTCTCTTTATTCCTGCGTTCACCCTTCACCGAGATCTCATCAGTGCCAGCTTGCAACCTCAGCAAGATGGCAGCGCAGCAGATATTAATGCATTCCTGTTCAAAAATACTGGAACAAAAATAAGCGTTTCCTCAGTTTTGGGTCTGAAACGGATGAGACGGGAAATAAAGACACGATGAAAGACTCGCACACTCATAATCAGACACGACCGCTCTGTCCACACTTGAGGAGCTGGTGTTTAAAGAACAATTACACCAGCAGGATTTTTGACCAATGAGACTTAATGGTGGACGGCGCTAATAAAACCTGATAACTGTCGAGTCACCGTTCTTTAGAACCGGCTCAAAACACTCATTAAACGCCTTATTTAATGAATCAGTCACAAATTGTGATTGATCTAAATCAGTCTGACTCACTTAACGAGCTGAAACTAAATCAAGAGCAGAATAACAAAATATAAAGTTCTGAAGCTTGGTTGTGCATGTGCAATTTTTTTTTCTTTGAATACATTTTTATTTTATTTTATTTTAAATAATATTTATATACATTTTAAATATGATTATTATATTTTAATAAGATTGTAATTTTTTAAATTTTTGTAAATTTTGTTTTACATTTTAGATTAATTTTAATATTAGGATAACAAATTTTACTATCTTATATAATTCCTTATTTTTAATATTATCCCTTACATTTTTTAGATACTTTTGATAATTTTATTTTATATTATTTCATTTAAAAATATATTTTTCATTTTATACATTTATATTTATGCATTCGGCAAATGCCTTTATCCGAATTTTATGAATTCCCTGGAAATCGAACCAAGACTTTGGTGTTCCTAGTAAAATTATAAAATAAAATTATATTTATAGTTTACTTTTAAAATGGGGCGGCAACTACCTTTTGTCATCATTTCCTCGCCCTCAAGTTGCTCCAAACCTGTATTCTTTCTTCAATTGAACACAAAAGATGATATTATAAAGAGTGTAATCAAACAGTTGACGGCAGCTATTGACTGCCATAGTATTTTCCCCTACTATGGAAGTCAATAGGGTCCATTAACTGTTTGATAACCAACATTCATTAAAATATATGTTTTGTGTTCAGTTGAAGAAAGAAACAGGTTTGGAACAACATGAGGGTGAAGAAATAATGCAAAAAAAAAAAAAAAAGTGTCATTTTTGGGTGACCTCCTGATGGAATGATTCCCATTCCTAGCACACAAACACAATAAAACATCACTAGTAGCGACACAAATGACGTGCTCATCAAGTTAACTCATCCTGCATGGTGAGTTTCGTCTCTGGATCCGCTGTGATGCTGCAGGCGGGGGGAGGGGATGCATCAGCGAGCAGTCACGATGAGCGAGAGACACCGAGAGAGAGAGAGAGAGAGAGAGAGAGAGAGAGAGAGAGAGAGAGAGAGAGAGAGAGAGAGAGAGAGAGAGAGAGAGAGAGAGAGAGAGAGAGAGAGAGAGAGAGAGAGAGAGAGAGAGAGAGAGAGAGAGAGAGAGAGAGAGAGAGAGAGAGAGAGAGAGAGAGAATATACGCAGCGGCACCAGTGACAAAGCATTCTTCAGCATCTCCCCTCCCTCCCTCCGCACACCATCGTCTCCATTGTGACATGCTGAGGGAGACTCGCTCTGCAATTTCCCAGCATGCATCTGCACTAAAAGGACATGCAGTCCCGTCACTAAGAGAGACTCCAAAGCGCTCAAAGCGTGACGAACGTGCCATGATGTGCTGTTCCCGAGGGTCATTCCTACCGTGCAGAACATTATGTCCACACATCACATACGTCTCTTTATTTAATTAAATATTAAACAATTAAAAAAAATTATAATAATCTAACTAACAATATGCACCTTTAAGTCAAAAAAGATTCCCACTTTTAAACTTCTAAACATGGAAAGTTTGCTTAAAAGGAGCTATGTAAATTTTTTTTTTTTTACTATAAACTTCAACTAAATTAAAAGGATTACTTTAATATATTAAATAAAATATTACATTCACAATCTAACATGGAAAATCTTGCTAGTTATTTATCTAACTAACATAAGTCAACATAAGGGTGAATTATTCAATATCCCACTTTTAAACTTCTAAACGTCAAATTTTTAAAAATATATTTCTAGGATACTTGATACTTTTACTTGATTTTATTCTCTTATGTATGCGTTTTGTTTTATTGTTCTCTTTTTCATGTAAGCATCATGAGAAGCTTGCTTTAAAAGGCACCATGTAAAAAAAAATAAAAAAAAATAATAAATAATAAATTCGGGCCGGGTTCAATTTAATTACATTTAAATTTAACAGCAGACGTTTAATCTGGACGCTGCGTTTCCATCTGATATAAGGTGAAAGTGAAAGCCGAGACATTAGCGTGGCCTCTCTTCATCTCTGTTGTCGTGAGCGAGAGGAAGAGCACCGGCGCATGACAATGAATGATTTAAGCTCTTTAAGATAAAAAGTCACGACACAATTACAGATACAGCATCTAACTGAGCAACACAGATGTATTCTCACACACACACACACACACACACCCCCTTCAGAGGGTAGCGCTGGTGCAGATGTGGCCTTCTGACTCCATGACACCTATTTTTAGGAAAGGTTAAGAGACCCTGCCATAGACAACCTGACCTTTCAGCACAACACACACACACTCCTCACATCTCGCATACACACCGTTCTCCTGTAACCTGACGTGCTCGTAACACATGCATGACGGATGTTGCAGAACACCAACAACCGACTCTTAATTGCACGATCCATCAGAGCATTAGTCTAAAGTAAACCATCGCTGTCATAATCGTTCATCAACGTACAACAACTTGTGAACATCAAACACTTTGAGTGATGTCCAACATTCTGAGCGATACAAGATAATAAAGTAGACAAATAAAAACACCATTACACACGAATAACACTAACCATTCAGATAGATAGAACAATAGAACAATAGATAGAACAATCGAATGATACAATGATAGACAGAATGTTAAAATAGATAGAACGACTGAGAGATAGAAGGATAGAATGAGCGATAGATGGAATGACCGATAGAATGATAGATGGAATGCCCGATAGAACAGATGGACACAGACACACACACACACACACACACACACACACACTTCTGACTCCATGACACCTTTTTAGGAAAGGCCAAGAGACCCTGCCATAGACAAACTGACCTTTCAGCACAACACACACTCCTCACGTCTCGCATACACACCGTTCTCCTGTAACCTGACGTGCTCGTAACACATGCATGACGGATGTTGCAAAAGATGTTGACAAATAAAAACACCATTATACACGAATAACACTAACCATTCAGATAGATAGAACAACAGAATGATAGATAGAATGATAGAATGATACAATGATAGACAGAATGATGAAATAATAGACAGAACGACCGATAGATAGAAGGATAGAATTAAAGCCCTGCATTTCAACCCGAGCCCGACGGGCCCCGACTTTTTTACGCCCCTAGGGCCAATTTTCACGTCATAGTTCACATGCGGGCCGGGCCTCGGGCCTTTTTTGGGTTATCCTTCTTTTTATATTTTTAGACATTAATTAAAAAAATATGAGAAGTTGACGTCGACGATAGAAAAACAAACATAGAAAGACATTTAATAGCCTCATAACTTTCATAATCTTATAATTACACTGACATATGATTGACATGACAGTCACACGCACGCACACACACACACACACACAGAAGGTTTCCCGTTAGCGGAACCAACGATTCACCTCATGTGCAAATAATGGAGAATATTAAGAGAAAAATCGCGAGTGACAGAAGAGAGGACTGGGTTAAACTCTTCCACTGTGGATGCTATTCTTTTTCTCCACGATGCTCTGTAAGAGACTGTTCTAACTTTTCGTTTGATTGGACTTTATTTTCGTTTAACTGTTGGAAACTACTGGAAAAAAGAATGGCCATGTTCTGTGGTGCATTTTTGAAGTAAGATAACCTGCAAGTTTGTTTTAGATTTATTTTATTTAGCCTAATTTGTTTAGATTGGCTATTGCTCATTTCGTTTGCGAGCGCTGTTGCGAGCAGCCTGAGCCTGCCTCAGTATTTCAAAAAATTTTACTCACTGTGGTTTAATAAATAAACATTAAACTAACTGTCTGTGTGATATGCTTGAAGTGTTTAATATCTATGGATTTTATTGTAGCTAAGTAAAGTATTAGCCTTGATTTGAGAGGCTAAACTGATCAAACATGTTTTACTCGCTGTTGGCTCGGCTTGCTTGGTCGTCATTTTTTTTTTTTTTTTAAATGCTCCAAACATTTGTCTAAATTAACTTAATAAAGAAATTAAAAGAAAAGAAACATAACTAACAAAACGGACATATTTTAATGGCAGTCTGCTGCTGTAAAAAAAAAAAAAAAAAAAAAAAAAACTCGGGCTGATAATTCTGATGAGCTGTCGGACACGGGTCGGGCTAGGGCCTAGATTTGAGGCCGTGCAGGGCTCTAGATAGAATGATAGATGGATCGCCCAATAGAACAGATGGACACACACACACACACACACACACACCCCCTTCAGAGGGTAGCGCTGGTGCAGATGTGGCCTTCTGACTCCATGACACCTATTTTTAGGAAAGGTTAAGAGACCCTGCCATAGACAACCTAACCTTTCAGCACAACACACACACTCCTCACATCTCGCATACACACCGTTCTCCTGTAACCTGACGTGCACGTAACACATGCATGACGGATGTTGCAAAACACCAACAACCAATTGCATGATCCATCAGAGCATTAGTCTAAAGTAAACAATCACTGTCATAATCGTTCATCAACGTACAACAACTTGTGAACATCAAACATTTTGAGTGATGTCCAACATCCTGAGTGATATATGATAAGCATAGAATGATAGATGGAACGACCAATAAATATAAAGATAGAATGAGCGATAGATGGAACGGCCGATAGAGGAGTTGGATGATAGTTGGATGGGGAACGACCGACAGACAGATGGAACAAGCGATAGAATGACAGATGGAACGAGCGAGAGATGGAACAAGTGATCATCCATCTCATCTATCGGGCGTTCCATCTATCGCTCATTCTATCCTTCTATCTATCGGGCGTTCCATCTGTCATTCAATCGTTCCATCTATCAGTCGCTCTATACGACTATCTATAGAACAGATGACAGATGGAATGACCGATAGAACGATTGATAGAAGGAACAACAGATAGAATGACAGATGGAACAGATGACAGATGTCATTCTATCTGAATGAACCACCAATAGATAGAATGATAGAGAGAATGATCGAACAGCCAATAGATTGATAGACAGATCTGTTTTTATCTATCAGTCTACAGTACTGTCATGGAAATTTTCATTGAGAATGATTCCTGTTCATCTATATTTACTGGTTTCACTGTAACTCCAGAGTCTTAATGGGTTTGTTTGAAGCTCCTGGGGCCATAAAACATCTCAGCCTGTATTTTACTACTGAAACTGTACCCAGTTACTCTGTAATGTTTCCATTCGGAGGACAGAGGCGCACAGGTGAGCTCATGCGGGACAGTTTCACAGTGGCTTGTTCAGCCCCACCTTCACACAGACAAAAACAAGGTAAAAGATCCTTTTTCTCATCTCTTACCACACAATACCATGCGGAAAATAACCTACACAAATACGTCATCACTCTACACTTGATTATATCAGCTCAGATTCTGAACGGATAAGAATGGAAACATATTTTACACAATCAATTTCCTCAACGGAAAACGCTCATGAGGATCATTTTACAATGACAACAAAAAACATGAGCTAATTTTCCAAACGGAGTCTCAAGAGAACAGGCAATAAAAAAACAGTCCAAATGATCACATTCAGAACATCTTCACAGGAACTGTGTTGCACAACACAATTAAAAGACTAGGGGTGTAACACCATGTCCTAACCGGAGGCGATGCGATAAGTTTCCAGGGACAAATAATGTGTCTGTCCACACTAGACACGACGCGACTGCGAGATGTGTTCAAATCAATCAAAACCCACAGCCAATCAGAACGGCGTGTGGGCGGAGTCAGCCAATCAGAACAGCGTGTGGGCGGAGTCTCGCGGCACCAGAGAGTAATCCTGACGGCACTCGCAAAATGGACAAGAATATAATCAAATTCACAAATATTACACCATTTAAACATTATTAAAAATACATAGGCTACTGAGTTATTAAAACAATCTTTGTCAAAGAATACGCTTGTTTGTTCACAGTTTGAACGTTCTTGTTTCCATTTGTTTAAAGGGGAGGTATACCGCCCTTTTCACAAGATGTAAAATAAGTCTCTGATGTCCCCAGAGTGTGTGTGTGAAGTTTTAGCTCAAAATACCCCACAGATATTTTTATATAGCATGTTAAAATTGTCACTTTTTGAGGGTGAGCAAAAACACACAGTTTTTGTGTCTGTCCCTTTAAATGCAAATGAGCTGCTGCTCCCAGCACAGGGGGCGGAGCTTCAAGAGTTTGTGTTCTTTTACCTCACACACACATGCACTGAAAATTTCAAAAACTTTTAGCCTTTTATGTTCAAACCGGAGTCAGACAATGATGGAGAGACTCAAGAAGAAGTGACAACATGTAGAAGCAACAGGACATTTCTGAATGGTTAGTTGATGAATTTATGAAGCTGATGTGGAGTTATCTTCTAGTCACTGATTAGCATATTCTGTCATGACAATCTATCAATCGTGTTCAGGGGGTGGGGTTTATGTAAATTCTAGGGTTGGTGATGTCACTAACCCGGGAGGAATGTGGTGTAGTCTCTACCAGCCGTTTGTTGTAGTCCTTAAAAAGCGATTTCTTTAAAAGCAAATATCTCCCTTTGCTTTGAACTTTGAGCGTTGTAACTTTGCAGATGTTGTTTATGCTCAAACAGCAACATTACACACTAACTAAAGTTAGACAAGAGAAATCATAAATCAACCACACCTTTAATTTCAAGATCTGAGGTGAATTATCCATTGTTGCTTTTACAGCTACAAAGCTGGAGCACTAAATGATGTTCAGAGTCACATTACACACTTTTAACATTAATTATACCATGGTCTGGGTGAATACTCGATTCTGATTGGCTGCAGGGTGTCCGTTAAAAAGTGATAATGGACACCTAGGAAAGGCGTCCCGTCAATTTGCCTGATGACAGTTCTAAATGATTGCGCTGGCTCAAACTCACTGATCAACTGCTGCGGTCGGGTCGCTGTGGCCACGTTGCTTGGCAACGCCTGTATACGGGAGATATTAAATAGTGCGCTCGACTTAATAAATAAAAACCCTCACGATTTTTACTCTAAAACACATTAAAGTATTATTAATTGATTAAATATTTCTTTCTTTCGTAAGTAACCATGGTATAAGCGGGTTAATGCCCTTCGAGGTGTCGGACGGTTCACGCCTCGCCGTCGTCCATTAAAACCTGATAATGGACACCTCGTCGGGCATTAACCCTTACGTAAAGCACATAAACAGTCCCTGAGATTATCATTGCTGATAAAATAGATGTCGCAGAAAAATATAAACCATTTCTAAAATAGAATCATCGCGTGTCGCCGTCGCGGCTGGTTAGGACAAACACTCTGATTAACATGGAAAAAAACCTTTTGTCACGTGTAGTTAGGACACGGTGTAACGATACCCTCATGTCACGATTCGATACATATCACGATACTGAACTCACGATTCGATATTATTGGGATTCTCCAAGACATTATTTAACAGAAAATGAACTGTTGATTAAAATGCTAAATTTGGTTTTACATTGTGTGTGTAAATGAATAGTCTTGGACTTGATGCTGGAACCCAATACAGGACAATAGAGACACCAGAATAACAATATTCATGATTCTGAAGCTGAAAACAGAATTATTTTAGATTTTTTTTACTGGTAACATAAAATATTTGGGATTATCAGAACCCACAAATATTCCCTCATTGCATTATTATCCATTATATATAGTAGTTTAATGTAGTACTGACACTAAAACTCTTTTCCCCCAATTTTTTCACTATACACAATACATATAGATGCATTTTTGTATTGCGATATATCGTGACATGATAATTGTTACACCCCTATTAAAGAACTCAATGGAAACTGTGGCCGCAACGGGCCAGTGAGAACTATTGACCATCTCCACTCGACCAGAACACAGAACCGGCATCAGGCCCAGGTTTCCCACACACACACACACACACCAATTAGTTATTAGAAAAACTAAAGGGCGACTGTAATGGGCAGGTTCAGGTTCTGGTTCTGGTTCGGTTGCAATGAGACACCAGCACGGTTTCTACTGAGAGTTTGAGCAGCTCTTGGCACGAGCTCAGTTCTGGATGGGCCGCAGTGCAGCACACTCTTAAACACAGAAGTTTACAACCGGGCTTGAGGAAAATGAGGCACAAGCCGTGCTTTGTTTACGGAGCGCACTAAGTGTTTAATGAGCGCCGAGGGGACGCGTTCGTCCTAATGGAAAAAACAACTAGAGAAACTGTGAGTAAAGTTAAAAAAATCAGGAGCCCAAAAAACATCCACAACTACAAGATGGTACTCGAGTTACTCAAGCCCAATGATTTATTTTCTGCAGAACACCACGCAAAAAACACCTTTCCTACACAAGGATTTGAAGCATGCAAAAAGTACCTAACCAAATAAACTGTAGGCTTATCCTCAGGTGACCCTTGGAAATTTGCAACCGCTCACAAAAACAGCCCCAAATGTCATATTACTAACCTAAATCAGAGAAAAAATGTGTTATAGTATTGTGACACTCCGCAGATTTCATGATGGACCCACGTCACCTTGACAAAGGCCACTTGTTGTGCCGAAACACTGGTAATAAATGTGTTTAACCCTCGTGCTCTTCGCATGTGGGTCAAAAGTTACCGAATTTATTTTTTTTGTCAGTGAAATGAAAGTACTATATTTTAGTTTGATAATGTTTTTTTATTTAATATTTTTAGGGGATTTTTTTAAAAACTAAACGCTGCATTCATAATCCATTTATAGACCTGAAAGTTAAATTTCCAACTTTGGTAAATCTTGAATTTAGAGCAACAGACTTCAGTTGACGTTCTGAAGTCTATTATGGTCTTATACAAGAGAATTATGCAAGGTGTCTGCAAGTTTCTGCCTTTTTAAGACCAAAGGGGCTTTCACACCGGAGGAACCTTTTCATAGTTTCTAGAACTATTGGCGGAAGTTCCCGGATTTTGTCATGTTTTGCACCGCAGGAACTATGAACAATTTTAGTTTTAGGAACTCTTTTGGAGGAACTAAATTAGCTCCTACTTCAGAGTCGGGTCTGAACCAGCACTATAAGAGCTAACAGTGATGTTAGTGTTCGCTGATTGGCCAAAAAGGGGTATCCAATAAAACTCCAAATACGACATAGAAAGTCAACCGTCAGCGTTTAAGAGCGGACATGTGCCGGTATCAATATTCTTCGACATTTCTTTAAACACTTGCACGCAAACATCAAATACCATCCCAACATCTGTTCACTCCTGCATGGGAGTTTATGGGGAAAGTTCACTCTGGAAGAGCAGAAAGTGAAAAACAGGAAGAGAAGGGAATGCAAGCCATCACGGCCGTTAATAACGCGGGGTCAGACTGGAGTCCAAACACACACAACATGCAATCTAAAGAGGAAAATCACTACATCCACACATCAGTCTTCACTCCGCTCTGATCTGCCAATAAAGGAAGGCTTGTTTCATAAAGGTGACAGATGTTTTGGCTTGAACTTACAGCCGAAAGGCATTTCTTTAGTGTGCATCGAGCCAAAGAGCACCGTTCCCATCTGCCCCGGCCCGCGGAGACCACAGCGCCGAAAGCATGCATGGATTTGAAGCACACAAAAAGTACCTAACCAAATAAACTGTAGGTTTATCCTCAGGTGACCCTTGGAAATTTGCAACCGCTCACAAAAACAGCCCAAAATGTCATATTACTAACCTAAATCAGAGAAAAAATGTGTTATAGTATTGTGACACTCCGCAGATTTCATGATGGACCCACGTCACCTTGACAAAGGCCACTTGTTGTGCCGAAACACTGGTAATAAATGTGTTTAACCCTCTTGTGTGTCAAAAATTAAAAAAAATTTTTTTTTGGTCAATGAAATGAATGTACTATATTTTAGTTTGATAATGTTTTTTATTTAATATTTTGTATTTCTAGGGGATTTCTATTTATACTAAATTATATTTACACTGTATTTATAATCCATTTTTTGAGCATTGACCTGATTGACAGATTAAACTGTCGTAAATCTTGAATGCTTTAGAGCGACAGACTTCAGTTTGATCTCTTTTGAAAGACGACACTTGACAGATTATTGCTGAAGTCAAAAAAGTTAAAACAAGTGAACCTAGAAAAAAAAGTAACAGAATTTTACGTGTATTTTTATGAAAAATGCACAAAAATACTATTTTCAATTTTGATATGAAATATATATTTTCAAAATCACATTTTACTCTAAAACTGCAAGAAAGTTGTGTTCCAAATTTGAGCTTGATATCTTAAATGAGCTTTCAGTAAGATTGTGTTTGACTGCAGTACCAAAAGTTTCCACTAGATTAAATTCATCTCCCATTCATTTCCAATGCGCTCATTTTTGACCACGACAGGACCATTTAACCTTTTCAAATCTTGTCCATGATTTTTTTGTGTGTGTTCACACAGCAAGTGCCAAAACCTTTACCAAGTTTCGTACCATTCCAATGAAAAAAAAGAAAAAGTAAAATTCTAGAGGAAAGGGTACAGTTATTTTTTCTTTGCATCAAGTTTTTCCCTTTAACTTGCACCTCATAAGGTGTGCGTTTGCTTTGCTGTTCTTTGGAAACTCACATCACTCACCATTTTCTCAGCAGGTGTGCTTTTCTTTAGTCTCGACTGCTTTGCGCCAGCTCTCCTCTCCACGACGGGTCTCGCACCTCACCGCGACAGCTCACGAGACACACAGTCTGAAAGAAAGAGGAGCACAAGTCAAAAAGTAGTGGTGACACTGATCCCTGACCCATTCAACACAAGAGCATCAGTGACGGGGGTTTGTCCAAATCGTCCCAAAGGTCTTCAATGGGGTTATGATGACAGAACCATAAACATTGTCATTTGTTTTAAGCTTTCAGTAAGATTTTGTTTGACTTCAGTACCAAAAGTTTCCACTAGATTAAATGAGCCTCCCATTCATTTCCAATGCGCTCATTTTTGACAACGACAGGACCATTTAACCTTTTCCCGTCTTTCCTGAAGCTCAAACTGTAGAGCGTTGGTGCTTGCAACGCCAAGGTCATGGGTTCGATTCCCAGGGAAAGCAAGAACTGAGAATTGATAAGAATGTAAAATGTGTACCATGAAATGCAATGTAAGTCGCTTTGGATAAAAGCGTCTGCCAAATGCATTATTGTAAATGTAAATGTTTTAAAATGTATTTTATCCCGGTGATCAAAGCTGAATTTTCAGCATCATCTGAAATGACGTCACATGATCCTTCAGAAATCATTTTAATATGCTGATTCAAAAACATTCCACTTATTTATTTACCATAACATTTACATTTAAGACCAGTCCATTGAGTCAAAGTTGAGCTTGCAAATATGCAGTTTTTGCGCACCTCTAGTATTATGCATGCATCTTATTTCTTGATTATGAGCAGAAAGTACACACATCAGTGTTGTACAATAAATAATATTAGTGTCCAGCTCCGTTCCGATCGAAAGTCTTTCTCAACCCTTTCTCAGGAATGTTCAGCATTCAACGTTTTTCCTGCTCAGAGTCCAAATACTTGCACAATTCAATAGAAAAAGAAAAAAAAAGTCAGTCGGGCAAACAGGCCTGAACATGCACATATAGGAAAAGAAACACACAGGTTATCAGTGCAGTCTGTCACGGTCACATGCTCTAAACACCACACACACACACCTGTGTGAGCAAAGACAAAAGTTAAATTATGTGATTTAATCATATGAGTGTGTGTGTGTGTGTGTGTGTGAGAGTGTGTGTGTGTGTGTGTGAGAGTGTGTGTGTGTGTGTGTGTGTGTGTGTGTGTGTGTGTGTGTGTGTGTGTGTGTGTGTGTGTGTGTGTGTGTGTGTGTGTGTGTGTGTGTGTGTGTGTGTGTGTGTGTGTGTGTGTGTGTGTGTGTGTGTGTGTGTGTGTGTGTGTGTGTGTGTGTGTGTGTGTGTGTGTGTGTGTGTGTGTGTGTGTGTGTGTGTGTGTGTACACACCCATGGCACCACATGCATGCTGCGTTGAGTTGCTAACCCGCGCTGCTCTCACCCGCTGACACAACCTTGATCTCCGGCTACAAGCTGACTAATAGGATGAGCTTTGATTTACAGGAAAAGGAAAGTAAAAAACTCCACAGGTGCCACACATGGGAACACACAGATCATACAACCACGGATTCTCTGTTTCCTTCCAAAAAGCTCATTCCACTAAAAATAAACAATAAAAATGAAAGTTCTCTAAAGAAATTCATGTTTCAGACCGGCATTTCAAAAGTAAAACAGAGATATTATTTTGTTAAACTTGTAAATGTGCGTCTGATATTGATGTTACCAATGCTTTGGCAATTTAAAGCCTTTTTTTTGAGCATGCCAAAAAGTCATTTGAATCTTGAGTTGATGAATACAGCTGTCATGGAGTAGCATTATATCTGTATATCATTTTCAGCTATTTTTGCTAATTAAAAACAGATTTTAATTCACTTATTTGTGAAGACAACTTAACATTTAATAAAAAAACAGGCATATGAAGTAGACATACATCGCAAAAAAAAAAAAAAAAATTGGTTACACTTTAAATTTTAAGATGACCTTGTTACAGTATAATTATACATTTAAGTATATTAATTAACTACATGTACTTATACAGGTTTAGGGTTAGGATTATGTTTGTTGTAGGGTTAGTTCCATGTAATTATGCATGATTTATACATATTACTACATGCAACACAGGGACACTGTAAAATAAAGTGTTACCAAAAAAAATGGTGGGCCAGGGTGGACTCGGTTAAAGTTGACTGGGCAAGAAACAATTGACACTGCCATGAAGCCAAAAAAAACTTGCTGAGCTCTGACTAATAGTTTCAAACAAGACAGCTCTACATGAATACCAGAGGGCAGCCTTCACTCTCAATGCTGCAGAGATTCATTTAAAACACACCCTCTGACACACTGCACACTCTCACACACACACACACACACACACACACAAACAGAACAAACTCTCTTATACGAGACACGTAATTGACAGTTTTCACATTCCCTTCATCTTATTGCACTTTAAAAGAGAAGAGAAACTTTAAAACTACGCGTCTGAGGCGACATTGTATCATTCAACAATGAAACATTGTAGCGGTTTGTTGAACGTTCTAAAACTTCAGAAACCGCTACAAATGTAACAAGCGCAACATTCCACTCGCGCGCGTGTCAGTGTCAGTGCGTGAAAAGCTCGAGACACGAGAAAAGAAGTGGAGCTCTTACCTGAGCAAGTCTCTGTGCGTGGACACAAACTCCTTTAGATTTCATGCCACGATCACGCCTATCACACACACACACACAGAGAGAGAGGGAAAGCGCGCGAAGTGGGCGGGGATTCGGCGATGTGAAGTACGTGACAGCGCTGTTCTTCTTGTGCATATCTCAGCGACATGCATAGCAGTTTACATCGAATGTGTTCTAAACACACTTTGAAGGCATGTGCTGCAGTGTGTTCTGCTGCGCGCGCATATAGGAGAACACACACGTCCATAAGCGCGCGCTGTGTTTTGTTTGCATGTAACGCCCCCATTTCACGATCACTATAGAGTCTCCGGACCCCTTCTGAGACCCCGCTCCTGTCTGTGTTTACACTGCCCTGGAATGAACTGGATAACACTGGCAGAGGAAGCCATTTAGTGGAGTTACTTAGTTTAGCTTTAATGGCTTTAGTGTTTCTATAAGCGACAGTCCAGCACCACATCAGATGCTTAAAATGCTCATTTACCCGTTAGTTTCATTATTTCATATATATATATATATATATATATATATATATATATATATATATAAATAAATAAATAAATAAATGGTAGAAAAAACATTTTCATAAGGTCAAAACTGAAGAATGAAAATCCACTAGGCGTTATATTGCCACTCAAGTAGCCAGCAGCATAACAGATTATGATTCATTAAAATGTACTAATTTACAGTAGGCAAGGCATGTACACTTTTATCAGTATGGGAAACAAAGTTCTATGTTCTCCAAATTGGCAAATAAAAAACTAATAATTAAAAGCACTTTTCTCTTTTGGATCACAAGCCCAAAAACTACAATGTTAAACTTTTCCAAGTCTAGCGATGTCAATCTTGAGATCTCTGATATCTCAGGGTGTTCCAGTTCAGTAACAGACCAACATGCAAACAGGTGACAAAATCCAAAGAAACTTGCACAACCTTAGATTTATGAATCAGTGATAATATGAGCTTAATTATTCAGTGTTTATTGCACTTATTATTTCTTATTGTTACACAGAAACCTCCCCATATTTTCCAAAGCTTCCAGACACACCTTTAAACACGCCACAAAACGCCATTTATGGAAGCATCATATACACTGCAGTCACTGACCGAACACTTTATGACGGGCGTCTCACCTGTCACACGATGAAGGAACTGAAAGGAAAGTGAAAGTGTGAGAGAATTTTCCATCTTCTCTGTTTATATCCCACACAAATTCCCTAAGAATTGTGTGGGACTACCATTTTCCGTGGCACTTGGGAGAAATCTTGGGAAAAATTTGTGCCAGTATATTTCACAGGTTTTCCCACTAACACAGAGGACAATGTTTTTTATTTTATTTTTGTTTTTATTTTTTACTTTATGCACTTAATCATAAACCTCCCATCACAAATATCAGACGTGAGCTCGAACATCTGAACTGGAGTTGCTGCCACACACTTCCAGAACAGCAAAGCCTTTGAGTAAATGGAGAGATCCGCATTCCCACAGCCACACCCACTGTGGAGGAACACGGGTCCAAACACGCCAGTCCTTATCTGACTTCACACACAGCAAAGAATTCATGAACCCAACCATTTATACAAGCATTTCAGAAATCTCAAGTGATGGATTCATAGACAAATGTGATTGAATATGGTCATTTATGGCCAACTTTTTAACGCCAAGGACCTTAAAATGTGACGATCCCCCTAATCCACCAAAATATGAGGCAGTTATGAAGTTTTTTAATGTATCCAGACCCATTTATATTGTGTCTGAAAATATAAAATGCAATTAAGACAACATGCAGTTTGCAAAATCCAATAATTAGCTCTGTTATCGCACACTAAGGCTGGAAATATTATTTTCTTTTTTTTCTCCAATTATACTTGAATAACACTTTTTATAATGATGTTCCAGAGCAGCTTTACTGAATATAGTGAGCAAGATAATAAAAACAAAATGAATTAAAAAAAAATACTTCTCTTGAATGTAACAAATAAAGGTTATTTATTGTCATCGATGGTTCCATAAAGAACTTTTAACATCCATGGAATCTTTTCAAATGCACAAAATGTTCGTTAGATGATTAAACTGTTCTTTACACTAAGAAAAAAAATGGTTTCTTTAAGAACGGACTGTCGACTCTCTATTTGCCATACGTGTAGGTGTCTAAAAAAAGCCTGATCTAACATCTGATCTAACCTTTTCATATTAATATCCAGTTGCGAGAAATGGTTCCTTTTTTGGGGTAAATATTGGTCATTTTTATTGGCTTTCGAGGCCCTAAATTCTCATCTTTAATGACTATTTTGAGTGTTTAGGATTTTTTCTTTTACAAAGTACTATGGCTGCCCCGATGGAAATGTATAACTGTTCCAAAAACAAGTATTATCCGGACCTCCACTGGGAAGGAAATGTAGAGGCCGGAGCTCCTGGAACTTTAATTGAATACCCCTGCTTTACAGTAACCCCTTGACCTCAGTTTGAAAACCCCAGAGTACAAAGTAGAAGATTTAAAAACATGTCAGTAATACTTGGCCCTGTTTACTCCTGGTATTAAGATGCGTTTAGGTCGATCGGATCACAAGTTAGACAAGGGAGACACATTCCTGTTTACTCCTGGTGTTTTAATCCACCTCTTTTGTCCACTTTTGACCACTTCTGTCCTGATTTCTTCGGACCCCCTGAACACGATTTATAGATAAATCAAGACAGAATATGCTAATCAATGACTAGAAGATAACTACACATCAGCTTCATAAATTCATCAACTAACCATTCAGAAATGTCCTGTTGCTTCTACATGTTGTCTCTTCTTCTTGAGTCTCTCCATCATTGTCTGACTCCGGTTTGAACATAAAAGGCTAAAAGTTTTTGAAATTTTCAGTGCGCGTGCGTGTGAGTGCAAGCTGTTGAAGCTCCGCCCCCTGTGCCGGGAGCTGCAGCTCATTTGCATTTAAAGGGACAGACACAAAACGTTTTTGCTCACCCTCAAAAAGTAACAATTTTAACATGCTATATAAAAATATCTGTGGGGTATTTTGAGCTTAAACTTCACATACACACTCTGGGGACATCAGAGACTTATTTTACATCTTGTGAAAAGGGCGTTATACCACCCCTTTAAAACCCGTTTACTCCTGTATTTAATGTCGTCCACTAGTGCTCCGATCGACCAAAACGCATCTTAATACCAGTTGTAAACAGGGCCTAAAAGCAGCAATGATGTTTAAATGTATACAAGTACATTTACATTTACATTTATTCATTTAGCAGATGCTTTTATCCAACAATAGAAGCAGTTAAACTAACAGTAGGACAACAATATGCAAATGCAATGACCCTTCCCAGTTTAATTAACGCAGTACATGTAAAATAATAATAATAATAAAAAAATAAAAAAATACAAGTAAACATACAGCAACAGATTGTGGAACAAAAATGCTTGCATCCTCAATAGCCTATAATTTAGCAAATAACTCACTACTGCACTAGACGGAAGCGCATGGAGGAGTTCAGAACAAAGTCAAAAATGGCCGAAGTGAAAAATGTTTGCCTGAACTGCCTGTGCTTTAGCTCAATCACGGAGAGCATCTGGCAACAAAACAAAGCTGTTTTATTCCTGCTGATGCATTTATCCAGCGGTCAACTCTGCGAAACGGAGAAGACTACGCCAACTTCCACACAGCGTTGATCTAATCACGAGCCCTGCTTGTGTTCATCAAAACACAGACAATCTAGAATCTGTTTCGGCCAAAACTAATGCATAAAGGATTGTACATCTGACTGAACCACCTCGCTGACCTCAAGAGGCTTTATCAAGCTGGATCTCCATTCAAAACACAGATACAAACACTGTCGTCATCAACTGAGCTAATTCAGTTCACTGAAATCGCCTGTCAGGGGGAAATCAATTTCATGAGCCTGTGTTTAGCATAGATGACAATCTGATCTAATTTATTTTCCTTCAGATGAAAACTGCATCTGTGCAGATCTTATTAACACAAACTGGTGATTGGAAAGCACAGCAGGGCCAATGTAAATACAGTAAAAACCCGTATGTATTAAACTCAAGCACTAAGATCGTACCGCTATGAACGGTTCCTTAATTCTTAGTTCGTTACTAGTATTTTTCTAAGCAATTGAGCGTTCGCAAAGACCCGCCCCCTTTAGTTACTGTTGCTATGTCCGACAAGCCACGCCTCTCTCACGTCACACCATGATCTCACGCAGTGAAACACACATCGCGGAGCAGAGAGGACACTGACAACACACTGATACACAGGACAGACCAGCTTACTTTTGATATGAAACAAATTCTCAACTTTCAAATTTGATCATTTTTTAAAGAAATTTAAACAATAAGTACCGTTTTGTGTCTCTTTAATGTGTCTGACAGATCGCTCAGTTAAAGCAGCTCGTGAACCGATCATCTCTTCCTTCTAGTTCATTTATAGCATCAAATAAACATGAATGAACATCAGAAGGAACGTTGCTTTAACCGTGGAAAGACGTCAGTACACGCCGTTTATCAAGTTGAAATCCTCCAACGTTAATCTACTAACTCTCCTGACTGCTTTGTCGGACACAAATGGCGGATGATGATTGGTCAGATCGCCTGTCAATCAAACTCCATGAAAAGGGTCAACTGGACTTTGGATTTTCTCCTGGCAGATAATAAAATAAGCTAAATTGTAGTGAAAATAAGTTAGGGGTCGTTTTTTTAATGCATTTGGCTGTTTATTTACACGACAACAGCATTTTGAAGGCCTGAAAAGTGCAAGTTTATTAAAGGTCCCATATTGTCAAAACTGAAATTTCCTGGCTTTTTTTCATGATAACAGAGGTCTAGGGGCTATGAAACTATCATATAAGTTTCTGCATTAAGTAGCTGTGCCTTTTCACGAGCCGTTGAGTCTTCCGTATAAATGTGATGTCAGTCACCACCCCCACCAATGGTGGGTCACTCAGAAAACAACAGGCCAATCAGAAGAGAGGCTCATGAATATTAAGTAGACAGGCTAAAATCAACCTGTTCTTGGCAGAGCTCATGAGAAAGGAGCTGTAAAAATATATTGAGATGGTTTTTGGTACTTATACCGCAAATATATATTCTTAAGGACATCAAAACCTAAAATAAAACTTCAGAAAGGTGTAAAATATGGGACCTTTAAAACTATACCGTTATTGTCTCCGTGTAAACTACAAAAACGTGTATTATGTGTTGTGTTAGAAAAATTGCTGGGAAAAAAATAATCGCGATTAATCACATCCAAAATAAAAGTTTGTGTTTGCATAATATATGTGTGTATAATTATTTTGTATGTATGTATATATATATATATATATATATATATATATATATATATATATATATATATATATATTTATTTTATTTTTTTTATATTATATTATATTATATTATATTATATTATATTATAATATATATATATATATATATATATATATATATATATATATATATATATATATATATATATATATATATATATATATATATATATATATATATATATATATATATATAAATATATATATATATATATATATATATATATATATATATATATATATATATATATATATATATACACACACACATATGCATGTATACATTTAAGATTTTTATTTATTTATATATAAATTATTGATATTTATATATAATATAAATTATGTATAAATGTATATACATTCAAATATTTCTTAAATAAATATATGCATATGTGTGTATTTATATATACAAAATAATTATACACAGTACACACACATATATTATGCAAACACAAACTTTTATTTTGGATGCGATTAATCGCGATTAATTTTTTCCCAGCACTAGTTAGAAACAGTGTTTCTGTACAAAGTGATATCGCCAACTACTGGCCTGACAGCAGAATACAGCGATTTTAGTCGTTTTATATGTAGTTTTTGTGGATCTGTGTGGAAAAAAAAACAAAAAACTCTGCTCTGTGTGTGTGTGTGTGTGTGTGTGTGTGTGTGTGTGTGTGTGTGTGTGTGTGTGTGTGTGTGTGTGTGTGTGTGTGTGTCTGTCTCTAGGCAGAATAACATGTAAATTATTCTGCTTGTGACCTCAGTATCACTTCTCTATGCCAAGAAAAGAAAGTTTCACTTCTAAATTCTCCTGAAATTATTTTCTGAGTTTCACCTAAAATTCCACATTGGAAAAAACAGAAGATATAAACAAGCTTGTCTACTACATATAACCAATTTTATAACCCCTAGGTTACATGTCAAAGTTATACAAGCACAAAACTGAAAGCGTTTCATCAGTCATCATCATAGTTCACTTTATCATTCCAGAGATATGAGGGAGTTACACACAAACACAACATGTCAAAGTTCAAGCACATGCAAAATATCCAATAAAAGAGCAATAAAACAAGCATCCGAGACCTGCTCACGTTTTTGCAGACATTAATTACAAATAGGTTTATGGGATTGTTCAAATAAACATTAATAATAATGCTAAAAATAATAGTAACACTTTACAATAAGGTTTATTAGTTCGCTAACATGAACTAAGAATGAACAATACTTCTACAGCATTTAATAATCTTATTTAATATTAATTTCAACATTTACTAATGTTATTGAAATTAAAGGTTGTATTTGTAAACATTAGTTAATGCACTGTGAACTAACATGAACAAACAATGAACAGTATTTTTATTAACTAACATAAGTAATGTTACAAATGAATTGCTCATTGTTAGTTCATGATAGTTAATACATTAACTCATGTTAACAAATGAACCTTATTGTAAAGTGTTACCAAAATAATAATAACTTCCAATATAGAAACAGTGATGTTTGACAATTGCAACTAATAGGGATATTTCACCGATTAGCATTAAGCTTTGTATCAAACCCGGTAGTCTTCTCGAATGACCGTGCTTCCCTCCCTCATGTCCCCCTGAGACGAGAGATTTCTGTATTGTGTGTCTGGAAAAAAACCTCAGATGACGCAAAAATCGTCATTTAGCTCAGCGCTCCCCAACCTTTTTTGCACCACGGACCGGTTTAATATCAGACAATATTTTCACGGACCGGCCTTTAAGGTGTGGCGGATAAATACAACAAAATAAAATGATACGACCGGCATAAAAACTGGGGTATTTTTTAAATATAATAATAAACGTGAATCCAATGTGTAGGCCTACTAGCAACTTTATTAGCAGCGTCCTCGTAACATCGCGCCTAAAAACAACTGAGAAAGCCTGAACAAACAAAATGCCCCCAAAAGAAAAAAATCTCCATGTTTTCGGTGCTGATGCGTTCATGTAACATGTAAGGGTGGCGCTGCCAATAAAGCACCTAAAAGCTGTCACAATGAACCGGCAAAATTAATGATTATGAATATGTAAAATATAGCAGGAGACATTTTAATTGTTTACTAATAAACCAGTTTTTGTTATGTCAGTGTCGCATGTAGTGAACGCGCCAGAGAGAAATGCACACTTCATACGGATTACATAAGCAGAGAGCAGTCTGTTTTCTTTCGTTTTGAATTGTTCTGTTTAAAAGTAGACATTTCAAGCTTTCTATATATGTCTCAGGTCTGTGAGGCAAGTACCTTATACGCTGAGTTTCGGTTAATTTATGAGACCAGCTCCAGCTCACGCGCCGGCGCCTCCGTGTTGTGATTATCTATTTTTTTATATATTTACTTCTTATTTATTAAATCCAGACAATTGGTTGATGAAACATTGATTAAAATTAAGATACAATTATTACAAAACAAAATTAAATTTAAAGGCTTTGTGCTTTCTGTTTGAGGTCTCTGTGAAAGTTTTAAAGCAGTCTTTCAGTGCCACTTTCAGAGCGCTCACGTCCGTAACGGAGAACTGTCCCGTCTGTAACAGTTTTTTTTTTTTTTTTTTGTGAAATAAATTTCTAAATAAATGCGACTTAGGCTATATATGTTTCTTCTTCTTCTTGGCGCATTTTTTGACTGATTTCCTTATAGTCCGGAAAATACGGTAAGTTATTTAAGGTACCGGTCCGCGGCCCGGGGGTTGGGGACCCCTGATTTAGCTCATCTGAGGCTTTTTTGTCCAGAGGCAAGAGACTCCAGCCAGTAGGAGGAGCTCGTTACGCATGTCTTCATCCCGCCCATAGGGGGATCTCACGATAAAACGCCGTCTGTTCAGTTTCGAGTCGACTAGTAGCCTAGCTGTATCATTTCTCCCGACACTGCCCTCTGTAACCGGTAGGCGTGGCTTGGGAGTGTCCTCGTAGGGCAGCGAAGCAAGTGCATTCTGGGAGTTGTTGTCTTTCATTAACGAGCCAAAAATACATTTTCTGGCTTTTCTCAGTCTAGAAGGCACCAACTTCTAAAATAATTTCACATTTCTTCTACATAAATGACCCAATTTAAATACACATTCATCTTTCCAGCGGCGAAATATCCCTTTAATCATGGGAAATGTATCACCAACACCCTCACAAACACATAGTTTTTGAGTGTTTCATGTCCATTTGTGGGAATCTTAACACACTTTATCAGCACAAATCATCTGTTTATAGAGTGAGTGAACGCATTTTCAAGACTTTTTAACCAGCTTACGGTTAACTGTTTCCCTGCCACCTGGTCACTCGTAGCTAAAACTTCAAGCTTTCTTATTGGAGAAGTATTATTAACAGCTAGGCCTAGATCATGAACATACGGTCACAGCTGGATTCAGAGCGGTACACGAGTCGAGAAGTCATGAGTCTATTTAAAGAGAAGTCTGACCTGTAACACGAGCAGGAGCCATCAATTAGACATATCACCTAAAGCAGGGAGACGGGCCACTGAGCCCGAGGAATGTGAACGAGACACGCTGGGTTAGAATGGGTCAATCACTGATGCTCACTGGGAGATTTCTCAGATTATAGGCTAAACAAACCGAGTCAGAACAAAAACGCTTTTGCAAACTAGGGCTGCACAACATATTGAAATTATCTAAATATCACAAATGTATATATCGTGATATGCATATCGCAACGGCTTGCAATAACGGGTCATGAACTAAAGACAAAGAGAAAATCACTCGCTGCTCTTGGCTGAATAACTTTCGTAGCTTTAATAAGAATCAGGATATATTTAATTCATACAGTGAAAACTAAGCAGTGTTTTATTTTTACATTTGATTATTCAGTTTCTGTTGTTAAATAACCCTAATGTAGAATAACCTGAACCCTAAACCCCACTTATTCTAAAATAACACATCTTATGTTTCAGTAAAACACTGCTGTTCACTTTCAGAAGTTGTTTTCTTGTCACAAAAAGAATGTGAAACTAATTTTAAAGATAATTTAAGTTTATTTTATACACTTTAAGCATTATCGCATCGCATATCGAATATCTCATTATTTAATGAGTTATTATCGCATTTTTCTTCAATATCGTGAAGCCCTATTGCAAACATTGTTCCACTTCCTGCAGGCCACAAAAGTCACGTGTAATCAGTTGGACATGGACAAATACATCCAATACAAACAATGTGAAAAAGCCACAGCAAGCGTTTATCAGGCGCTCTTATCCAGAAAGTGCTTAAACTTTACATACCAGACTTTTGTGATCAACTTTAGAATGACATCTGCTAGAAAAATGTGATTTCTGAACAAATTCGCACTCTTAAAACGCACAAATAATCATTATGCTGAAATATCAAACCTTGAGGACCGACCTTAAATTAAATTAAATATAGTGAATCACTATAAAATGCCAATTTTAACTTTAAATCTTACAGAAACACCTCACGGGAGCGTTTTAACGGGACAGTTCACCCAAATATGAAAATTTACTGACCCTCAAGTTGTTTCTAAACCTGTAGACGTTTCTTTCTTCTGCTGAACACAAAAAATATTATGTAATCAAACGGTTTACGGGAAGCCATTGACTATTTGTTTCCTACTATGGAAGTCAATGGCTACCATCAACTGTTCGGTTACTGACATTCTTTAAAATATCTGTTGTGTTCATTAGAAGAAAGAAACTCATACGGGTTTGGAACAACATGAGTGCGAGTAGGTGATGACAAATTTTCATTTTTTGGGTGTAGTATCCCTTTAATATCACAAATAATCATAATACAGATATAACAAACCTTGAGATTCAACCTTAAATGAAATGAAAGATAGTGTATAACTATAAAAGAATCCAATTCTAACACATTATTTGTCACTTGTAGAAGAACATTTGTTACAATAATTTACATTTTTGAAGTTCAGTGAATCATGCATAATTGCTCTGCAATACCAATATTAAAATGTAATGCAAATGTATCCCCTTTTTTTACAGAAAACTCTTGTATTCAGGAGATCAAGGCAAACGCACGTTATTACACAACGCTTGTGCATTAGTTGGAAAAGTGCTTGCATGTATATACTGAAATACTCAATAATGAAATACAGTTTATCAACACACTCTTCAAATGTGAGCTCCCATCAGTTCACCCCAGCTGGTGACCTTTGATGTGTGTGTGTGTGTGTGTGTGTGTGTGTTTAGTATGGGTGGAGGATGTTACAGCCTGTAAAACATCCCAGCTGGCCAATCCATCCACATACAAACACATGGCTGGCAAAGCCCACATAAAAACCTCGCTAAACCATGCGTATTTAGTGTATATACTATTCAGCCAAACGTAACCGCGAAGAAATCAAAGAAGAATCAAGTTAAACACACAGAAAATGAAATATGATCAAGATACTCACAGTGAAGGAATCAGCTGACACAACGGTGACTCAGTAGAGCGCACTACTTCCGCATTCACTTGCGATCGCCTATGCGTCAACCAATCACGATAGACTATGTCTGCACAGTTGACCAATGGCGTGGCGGAATACGTCGCGTACTAGACACTCAACAGCCAATGGAGGGCTACGGTAGGATAGCGGCTCTAACAACAGGACGCCTGAATGCTGAGAACACACCCACATAGGAACCAATCAGGGCGCGGCTGAGGCGGGGGGAGGGGTGAAGTATAAGCCAATAGAAAATCACAGCGCGGCACTAGGGGACCACGTGGTTCACTGCGTGCGCGCAGGACTTGTTAAAGCGACGGAGCGCGCATTGTGTTCAACAAAAAAAGTTTAAAACATGAACATATGTTAATTTCCACGCTGAAATTGTCAGGATTGAACAGAAAGGTTTGAGAAATAGAAAATGTTTAAGTCTTAAGTAGCTAATGCATAGTTACAGTGTACATAGGCTTACATACACACACAAATTATTTCACAACCCCGTATAATCTACAGTTAGATATAGTTAATCTCAATGGCTTTATAATGCAAGAATAAAACATGTAAATAACTGATCTTGGCAAGTCTGGTTACTGTTCTTTAAACACATAAAGAGTTCAGCTGATCATTAACCCTGAGCAAACACATTTGAAGACAAGAGCTCAAAGATTATCAGTCTCATTAACTTCAAGACTTGGAAGTTTGGTTGATGCAGTATCATGTGTGTCACCTGACCTTTAACCTTAACCAATGCTGCCATGTGTTTATGCTGTTAGAGCTCTGGGCTATTTCTGCTCTGGCTTCAGTCTTTAATCGCAGAGATTGGCAGTCTGACATCAGATGCCTCCATGCAGAAGTCAACACGAACCCAGACTCCTTCACTTCCTCAGATCTCACTCAAATAAAAAATGACTTAATAATTACTTAATTACTAAATTAATCATTTAAAAGTACATCCATAAAATGATCCCATGATAGGAACTATATGAAGCACATGACGGAACCCTTTAAGAGTGGTTTATATCTCTATCTAAGAGTGTAAGAAACCTAATTTCATTCAACTTGTGTCATTAATGTAGTAAAGAATGCTGGTTGGTGATTGGCTCAGCAGAGTCCCGCCCACAACTGCTTCAGCATTTCTGGGTTGTTATCAGTCATATGACTTCTCACCTCTTTTTTCATGTGGTCATGATGATGAAATGTAAGCTTTACTGGGTCAAGGCAGTTTAGTATTTCAGTGTCCTTAGATACGAGGTCAAAAAACACTTTCTTATTCCGCCTCTCTTTTTGGCATTAGGCCTATTCTAGGAAACACTTCCTTTTTCTGGTCACAAAACCCTCTAAACAATGAGAAAGTGCCTGAATGCTGTGTTTAATGAGCTCGGGTTTCTTCATCTGATATCTGCCCTTTGCTTATTTGTTACTATCCAGTCAGATGTTCATTTCTAAAGAACACGCTTTAATGGATTTTTTGATGACCAAATGAAACTGGAAAGGGAATCAGTGTAAATCTCTTCTGAGATCCGTATCAGAACGGCAACAATGTCAGAAATGAGCAATTTTGTCAAAATGTCAATGTCAGATGTCTAGAATTTCTAGAAGCTTCGTTGCAATGAACCATGTAATGATCCAATGTCGCCCTCTAATGTACAAATGAAGGTACTTTGACAATCCCAGAATAATTTTCAATTTATTCTTCAATATGTAAATCATACATATTTATATTACTAACCCACATTTTCCACTACGCTCATATAGGCCCTATCCGTGTCATACAGAGCCTGAAAGGGACATGGTGAAGGAAAAATATATGAGATGGGAGGAATTATCTTAATATCTCGCATTGCATGACACTGCAGAAAGACAGACCCATGTTTTTGGACATGCATCATGATTCATAGTGATAAAACAGTATTATATGAAGTACCGAAGCAAACTCTACTGTATATGAATATGGTAATTCAGTGCTATATATGACATATAACGTGTTATTTTCAGTGCTATATATGATATACAGTATACAGTGCTATTTTCATTATATATGATAAAGTGCTATTTTCAGTACTATATATGTAAAGTGCTATTTCAGTGCTATATATGACATATAACGTGTTATTTTCAGTACTATGTATGGCATTTAAAGTGTTATTTTCAGTACTACATAAGATATATAAGTGCTATTTTGAGTACCGTATTTTCCGGACTATAAGTCGCTCCGGAGTATAAGTCGCATCAGTCAAAAAATGCGTTATGAAGAGGAAAAAAACATATATAAGTCGCACTGGAGTATAAGTCGCATTTATTTAGAAATTTATTTCACAAAATCCAAGACCAAGAACAGACATTTAATCTGGAAGGCAAGTTATTCAACTACACAGTAGCACACAGAACAACAGGCTGAGAAGGTGTCCGGTATGTTAACGCAACACATTAACAGTTATTCAGCTACACAATAGCATAGAGAACATATACCTGGGAGGCTGAATGGGCTAAATTAACATAAGCCAGTGAGTCCAACAAGCAAGTTACCAGTAAACAAGTTCATCAAGCCCCCGCGATCTCATTCCACATCACTGAATCCATTGAATTTTCTTCATATGGTGTCGCTTCTGAATAACTCCGCCAACTAGAGCGCCCTCTCGCGGCTGTAGACGGTAATGTTTTCTCTTGGTTCATCTCAGTCTGAATTAATTTTGATATATAAGTCGCACCTGACTATAAGTCGCAGGACCAGCCAAACTATGAAAAAAAGTGCGACTTATAGTCCGGAAAATACGGTACTATATAGGCTATGATATATAAAGCGCTATTTTCAGTGCTATATATGATATATAAGTGCTATTTTTAGTACTATTTTCAGTACTATATGATATATAAAATGCTATTTTCAGTATATACGATATATAAGTGCTATTGTCAGTACTATATATGATATATAAGTGCTATTTTCAGTACTATGTATGATATATAAGTGCTATTTTGAGTACTATATAGGCTATGATATATAAAGTGCTATTTTTAGTACTATTTTCAGTACTATATGATATATAAAATGCTATTTTCAGTATATATGATATATAAGTGCTATTTTCAGTATATATATGATATATAAGTGCTATTTTCAGTATATACGATATATAAGTGCTATTTTCAGTACTATATATGATATATAAAATGCTATTTTCAGTATATACGATATATAAGTGCTATTTTCAGTACTATATGATATATAAAATGCTATTTTCAGTACTATATATGATATATAAAATGCTATTTTCAGTATATACGATATATAAGTGCTATTGTCAGTACTATATATGATATATAAGTGCTATTTTCAGTACTATATATGATATATAAGTGCTATTTTGAGTACTATATAGGCTATGATATATAAAGTGCTATTTTTAGTACTATTTTCAGTACTATATGATATATAAAATGCTATTTTCAGTATATATGATATATAAGTGCTATTTTCAGTATATATATGATATATAAGTGCTATTTTCAGTATATACGATATATAAGTGCTATTTTCAGTACTATATATGATATATAAAATGCTATTTTCAGTATATACGATATATAAGTGCTATTTTCAGTACTATATGATATATAAGTGCTATTTTCAGTACTATATATGATATATAAGTGCTATTTTCAGTATATACGATATATAAGTGCTATTTTCAGTACTATATATGATATATAAAATGCTATTTTCAGTATATACGATATATAAGTGCTATTTTCAGTACTATATGATATATAAAATGCTATTTTCAGTATATACGATATAAGTGCTATTTTCAGTACTATATGATATATAAAATGCTATTTTTCAGTATATACGATATATAAGTGCTATTTTCAGTACTTATATATGATATATAAGTGCTATATATAAGTGCTATTTTCAGTACTATATATATGATATGTACCTGCTATTTTCAGTATATACGATATATAAGTGCTATTTTCAGTACTATATATGATATATAACTGCTATTTTCAGTATATATGATATATAAGTGCTATTTCCAGTACTATATATATATGATATATAACTGCTATTTTCAGTATATACGATATATAAGTGCTATTTTCAGTACTATATATGATATATAAAATGCTATTTTCAGTATATATGATATATAAGTGCTATTTTCAGTATATACGATATATAAGTGCTATTTTCAGTACTATATACGATATATAAGTGCTATTTTCAGTAATATATACGATATACACAATATATAAGTGCTATTTTCAGTACTATATATGCTAAAGTGCTATTTTCAGTACTATATAAGTGCTATTTTCAGTACTATATATGATACTATATGATATATAAGTGCTATTTGCAGTGCTATATACGATATATAATTGCTATTTTCAGTGCTATATACGATATATAAGTGCTATTTTCAGTGCTATATACGATATATAAGTGCTATTTTCAGTACTATATATGCTAAGGGTGCTATTTTCAGTACTATATACGATATATAAGTGCTATTTTCAGTGCTATATACGATAGTATTATATATGCTAAGGGTGCTATTTTCAGTGCTATATACGATATACAAGTGCTATTTTCAGTGCTATATATAAGTGCTATTTTCAGTAATATATATGCTAAAGTGCTATTTTCAGTACTATATATGATATATAAGTGCTATTTTCAGTACTATATACGATATATAAGTGCTATTTTCAGTACTATATATGCTAAAGTGCTATTTTCAGTACTATATGATATATAAGTGCTGTTTTCAGTACTATATATGCTAAAGTGCTATTTTCAGTGCTATATATGCTAAAGTGCTATTTTCAGTACTATATATGCTAAAGTGCTATTTTCAGTACTATATGATATATAAGTGCTGTTTTCAGTACTATATATGCTAAAGTGCTATTTTCAGTGCTATATATGCTAAAGTGCTATTTTCAGTACTATATATGCTAAAGTGCTATTTTCAGTATTATATGATATATAAGTGCTGTTTTCAGTAGGCTACTATACAGTAGGTAAGGGGAAGTTGAACATCACTCTGGATATTACCGTAAAAGTGTCACAATACATTTGCGCTATAGCAGATAAAATACATCAAATGTGTGTGTCGGCCGGAGAGGGTGTGTGTGCAGACGCTCTTTTGGCTGGATGAGACTGAAGGGGTATTGAACCTGAGGTCCAGTGACCGGCACACATAAAACAGCATATCTGTGTGTACGACAGCTCTTCTGACCCACAAACCCCACCGACTTCGACATGGTGAGTCCAATGCACTGCATTCACACCAGTCAGAGTAAGATTCAATATTTTCATTCATTTGTGGTCATAAAATTGTGATGCACAAACGTATGCTATTGGTTACATTAGCATTTCAGTGAACAAATCTTAAAATAACTTTTTTTGTTTCTTAGAGTGAAGAATGTATAAAAAATCTAAAGAACCTTTTTTCCACTATATTAATCTTTACTGTAATGGAAAGATTCCATGGATGTTAAAGATTCTTCATGGAATCCTTGATGCCAATAAAGACATTAAACTATTAAAATGCATACTGTCTTGTCATAAAGTAAATTTTCTGAATGTTTTTTATTTTTTTATTATTATTTAATATTAAGTCAAAAGATGTCTTTCAGTCTGGAGAAAGTTCTATTTCAGAATGTTCGTATGAATGTATAATTGTTTGATAAATATTAAATGATGTCTGTTCTCTCTTTAGACTTCATACACTGACAAAGGAGAGAAGGTAACATGAACTTTAAACTATAATGCTTACGTCATTTCAACTTAAATTACATTAAACTGACTTAAAAAATTAGTTGAAGCTTAAAAGTTGGAAATAATTTTTTCACTTATAAACTTATTTTGATATGTTAAAGCAATGTAAAAACATTATGTTGACATAACTTGTTGATCATGTAATTTTTTACAGTGTAGGGTCCAATTCTCACTATTCATAGCTGCGTATTATCATGCATTTTACTAGGATATTGGCTGTTTATTAATACTTATAAAACACATATTAATGCCTTATATCTTATACATATCTTACAAATCTTATTCTGCATGATCATATTCTACATCCCTTAATCCTACAATACCTAAACTTAACAACGACCTTACTAACTATTAATAAGCAGTAATTATGAGTTTATTGAGGCAGAAGTCGTAGTTAATAGTGAGAATTGGACCCTAATCTAAAGTGTGACCAACAAAAACTATATGTAAATATATTATATTTTATGGATTTTTATTTTATTTTTCTGTTGCAGCCGGAGAGAGGAAAATTTTTAAGGTTTCACCATGTGAAGTTCTGGGTGGGAAACGCCAAACAGGTGATTTTACATTTTACCGACAGAGATGAATCTGTTTCAGGGTTATTATAGTTATACAAATAAAACCGTAAATAGTATAAAAAAATATTTATAAAACTAAGACCATAAATAAACATTTACTTTGACTCGATTTACTAAAATAAGTATCTCAAAGTTACTAAAATATCATCAATCTGTTTGAATACAGAAGTTATGACTGTAGTTTGATGATTTTGAAATTAAAACATGATAATTTTGCACTTTCTCTGAATAAAATAAGATTTTCAGGAATTATAGTTTTGTATACCTTATAAAGATGCTTTGATGCAAAGTTTAAGGTTTAAATGAAAGCGTTTCTGTAAGATTATTGCACTGAATATACATTTGTTGGCACAATTTAACTGTTATAAAGTTGCTTTCACTTGTTTTAAAGTGGCTTGATATTCCTAATGCAGATGACGAACGCTTCTCTGAAGATGTGATCAATAATGTGCTCTTAATCTAAGAGTGATGCAATAGTTCATCTCGCCTGATCTCGACAGTGACATACGTTTACATATTAACCAATAGTTTCTGCTCATTTTGTACCCTATGGAATATTTCGTCTTGTTACATTCATAGAACAAAATGTTCTATATAGAAGCTTATTGGTTCCATCCAAGGGATCCTTTTATGGATTCAGTTTTAATAAAAAAAAATGTATGACTTAAATAGCCCATAAACATACTTTATCACACTAACAAATTGAAATAACCCGTTAAACATGACAGTATCAAAATTCTATTAAGAACCGCACTGAACATTTGTCTGTTTATTTAGACTGAATTCATTTTATATGTTGTTTTCTAACAGATATTTTAGAATTTTAAAATGATTTTGATTATCTCAATAAAACAACTTGTCGAAATAAAGCTGTGCAGACACAGATATACCCTTAAACTGAGCATTTGTGTGTTTCTGGTCTAGGCCGCGGCGTTCTACTGCGATAAGTTTGGCTTCGAGCCGCTGGCGTATAAAGGTCTGGAGACGGGCAGCAGAGAACTGGTGTCTCACGCCATCAGACAGGACAAGGTGTGTGTGTGTCGAGGATCAATACACACATGATGACACAACACAGGACATCATCTACACACACGTCATACAATCACTCATTTCATGCCCTAAAGTTATTAGAAATAAATACATTTTAGATTTTAGGTTGATAATGTTTTTTAGTTTACACTTTATTTTAAGGTGTCTTTGTTACAGTGTAATTATACATTTAAGTAATGAGGGTAACACTTTATTTTACAGTGTCCTTATGTTACATGTACTTACCATAGTAATGAGATTCATTTTTTATCTTTTTATTTCAACCAAACCCTAATCCTACCCTAACCCTATAGTAAGTACATGTAGTTAAATAATATTACTCAGTACTTAAATATATAATTACACTGTAATAATGACCCATTAAAATAAAGTGTAACTGCAATGAGTAATGTTAATTAACTACATGTACTTACTCTAGGGTTAGGACTAATATTAGGTTTGCTTTAGGGTTAGTTGCATGTGATTATGCATAATTTATAGTTATTACTATGTATGTAACGTGTAACAAGGACACTGTCAAATTAAGTGTTAGTTTTTATTTAAAATTTTGTATCTTTATGGGATTTTATGCTACTAAATTATATTTAGGCAGTCGTTATAATCCATTTATTGAGTTTTTTAGCATAGACTTGAAAAATACATTTCTATCTTAAACTGTCATAAATCTTGAATGCTTTGGAGTTCAGACTTCAGTTTGGTCTCAAGACACTTGGCAGAGAAAAAAAAGTAATAAAAAGAAAGTCTATTGTTATGAAAAATGCACAAAAATACTATTTTCAATTTTTAAATGAAATATATTTTTTTCAAAACATGTTTGTTATGTATGTTAAAATCAAAGCAATACTTTTTTTTTAAGTTGATATGTCAAAAAAATGATGAAGATTTTGTTTGGATGCAGTACCAAACATTTCCAGTATGAAATTAATTTCTGATGGCGAGGAGCACAAGTGTGACTTTCTTTTTTTTCAGGATCATTTAACCTGTTTTGTGTTCACATAACAAGTGCTAAAACCTTTACCAAGTTTCGTTCCATTCCGATGAAGTAAAAAATTCAAAATGTAAAAAATGTTTTTTATGAGCATCAGAGGGTTTCAAAACCCAACCCACAAATTTGTTTCAAAATCACTCAGAGTTAAAAGTGTTTGTTATTTTCACAGATAATATTCGTCTTCGAGTCTGCTCTGAACCCTGGAAATGAGGGTACGAACCATTTCATTTATTTTTAAACACAGTAGTGTGAAAAATACTTTCCAGGTCATGTAAAACATATGAAAAGGGTCATGAAAAAAAAACTTAATGCATTAGAATTTGTGGGTTAAAATGGGTTTAACTGTCATGAAAAACATATAACAATATTTACACATGGGAAAAGATAATGAAGGATTCTGTTACTTTATTTATTCGGTGTTAAAATGACCCTGGTTTGAGAAAACACCGAAAGTGCTCATAGCCTCTCGCTCCACAGAAATGGGGGAGCATCTGATGAAACATGGAGACGGAGTGAAAGACGTCGCGTTTCAAGTGGAGGACTGTGACTTTTTAGTCAAGGTTTGTTACATTATTGACATAATAATATTCATAATGCTGCATAATTAATTCAGTGAGGGTATAGTATGCTTATCTATATTCTCATATCACTCTTACTATTCCTGCAGTGTATATAATCAAACTGGTAATTCATCAGACCTATGGCTAATATTTTCCCTCCAAAATGATGTCACTTCTAGATGATGTCATTGAGGAACTGCCTTTCCTTAAAGGGATTTTTACAAAAAGCTAAAAGGATTGAAAGTGATATTGAGAAAGCAGGAAAAAGCTATAAACTTTTCAAAACATGTTTTACTCAGAAACTGTGCGAAAATTAAAGCAATAAAATGTTTTAAGTTGATATGTCCAAAAAATTATGAAGATTTTGTTTGGGTGCAGTACCAAACATTTCCACTATGAAATTAATTTCCAATGCAAAAATGTTTTAGATATTGAGAAAGCAGGAAAAAGCTATAAACTCATAATCAATTAAAGACAAGTTAAGCAATGAAAATGAAATACAAAATATTTATTACCAAAATGATTACTGGACGCCACTCATAATGCAGGAGTATGCATTATGCTAGTAAACATTTTCAAAACAAGTTGCATGTTTCCTTAATGCATATACTATTGCACATTATTTTCATGACAATTAATCACATTTTAAGGTTAACAGGAGAAGTTTTTGCATTACAATAATGCGAATTTGAGGGTTAAAATAGGGTTAAATGTGAAATAAATATCACAATGCAAAAAAAATTAATAAAAAAATATCTCAAAAGCATGGAATAAGATAAAAAACAAAAGTATCTTTGCGAAATGCAAGTGTACAGTGTGTTCTGCACAGTATATTCAGTTAACAGTAAGTTAGTATTCCATTCTGAACACAATAATCACTTAAAAAAATAACTGCATGACGTAAACAGATTTACCTTGAAGGGACTTTGGAATAAATGTGTGTTTGCGTTCCCAGAAAGCCAAAGAGAGAGGAGCAGTGGTCGTCCGAGAGCCGTGGGTGGAGCAGGATTCAGGAGGAAAAGTCAAATACACTGTCATTCAAACTGTACGTCAGAGAGAAACACAGCATGTGTTTAGACAGACATACACTTGCTTTAAAGGGGTGGTTGATTATGATTTCACTTGTCTAACTTTAGTTAGTGTGTAATGTTGCTGTTTGAGCATAAACAACATCTGCAAAGTTACAACGCTCAAAGTTCAAAGCAAAGGGAGATATTTGCTTTTAAAGAAATCGCTTTTTAAGGACTACAACAAACGGCTGGTAGAGACTACACCACATTCCTCCCGGGTTAGTGACATCACCAACCCTAGAATTTACATAAACCCCGCCCCCCGAACACAATTTATAGATTATCAAGACAGAATATGCTAATCAACGACTAGAAGATAACTACACATCAGCTTCATAAATTCATCAACTAACCATTCAGAAATGTCCTGTTGCTTCTACATGTTGTCTCTTCTTCTTGAGTCTCTCCATCATTGTCTGAATCCGGTTTGAACATAAAAGGCTAAAAGTTTTTGAAATTTTCAGTGCATGTGTGACGCAATCGGAGCTGCTAACACACAAACACACACACGCACACACACACACACACACACACACACACACACACACACACACACACACACACACACACACACACAAGATCCGCCCTCTGTCAGCTCATTTGCATTTAAAGGGACAGACACAAAAACAGTGACAATTTTAACATGCTATATAAAAATATCTGTGGGGTATTTTGAGCTAAAACTTCACACACACACTCTGGGGACATCAGAAACTACATCTTGTGAAAAGGGCATTATACCACCCCTTTAAAGCTTGAGCTTGGCGAACACATATGATATATCTGATGTTGTGTTTTGCAGTACGGAGATACAACACACACCTTTGTTGAGTACATGGGACCCTATAAAGGTTTGTTTCTGCCAGGATACCAGGAGCCGCTGTTCAGAGACCCTCTGTTACCAAAACTGTGAGTGATTTTACTGTGAACCCAGACAACAGGGAACGTTCTCAGAACAAACATTATTACAGTAACGTTAAGAAAACGTTCATTCAAAGTTATCTTGTCTTTAATAATGTTCTCAAAACGTTATTGCAAAAACATTATTTATACAACATTCATGGAAAGTTGTTTTTTTCTTGAATGTTTTAGTTGCATTTGTTTAAAAAGATCTTTTAAAACTTGTCTGGGAATGTTCAGAAAACATTAAAAAGTAACGTTCCCGTAATGTTTGCAAAATGGAATGTTCCCTTAACGTTTGCATAACCAAGTAAAATCATTTAAAAAAATGACGTTTTGCACATTCAGAGAACATTCAGAAATTATGTTAGGGATAGTTCACTCACAAATAAAAATTCTGTCATAATTTGCTGATATGTTCTAAACCTCTATGAGTTTCTATGTTCTGTTGAACACAAAAGTAAATATTTTGAAGAATGTTTGTAACCAAACAACAGATGTTTAACACCAAATGTGTAAAACTATCCCTTTAATTGGAACATTAGCACATAGAGGGCCCTATTTTAACGATCTGAAACGCAAGTATCAAACGCGAAACTCAAGTAACTTTGTGGGCGGACACAAATCTAAAATGTGTTGGTCTGAAGTAGCTTCATTACTCATAGGTGTGGATTGGGCGTAACGTGAAATAAACCAATCAGAGCGTCATCTCACATTCCCTTTAAGAGCAGGCGCGCTTGTTCCATGGCGGATTGCTATTATAACGGCGGATTTGCCAGGAGCGGTTCACAGCCGAGGAGACCGACGTTCTCGTCAGGGCCGTAAAACACAGAGAAGTGACATTGGGGATGGAGAAACACACCCAGATTAGCTTCGGTTAAACAGGCGTATGATAATTTGGGTAAATGTGTAAGCTAGATTTATGCCTATTTTTTCACATCTTCATGGACACCACAATGATTTCCCTCGTGTGTTAATATTTTTCCTTGTAATAATGTATGGTTTGCAAAAATGAAAACGGCTGCTTCTGTGTAGATGAGAGAAGCAAAGTGTGTGTGTGTTGTGCATACGCTACATTATGGCCAAGCATGCGCCCTTAAAATAGCATCTGAATAACGTGCCGCTGACTTTAGACTAGTTTCTCCTGGTCAGTGGCGGAATTGTTTTCTGAAACTGCAAAATAGCACCAGGGAACGTTTGCGCCGGAACACGCCTCCTCTTTTTGCTGAACCGCCCCCGGGAGCGCAAGTTCATTCCCTAATTTACCGACGTGCGTCTGTGGAGGGAAAAGTCCGCTGTGCGCGGGTGCAAAATAGGAATGACACATGCGTCGGTGTACAAAGTCAATTGCGCTGGGTGCAAGATAGGGCCCATAATGTTCTTAGAAAATATTTAGAACATGTACAACATCTTGTAAAATAATGTGAGTGTACAAATATAGTTTCTTAGGCCAGAAACATACTCTATGGAAACATGCATGACACATTTCAGAATGCAAAAATGCATGAAACTGTGATAGCTAGACATGAAACTTCTCACAAACGTTTTTACCCTTGTGGTTCTCCTTCTCTGGCAACAGGCCACCAGGACATCTGAGCTTCATCGATCACATTGTTGGAAACCAGCCAGATGATAAAATGGTGCCAGTCTCGGACTGGTGAGGGTCACACATCCAACAAACAAATCAATAAGACAAATTCGTGGAAATGTCACTGGCAAAAAAGCACGTTCTCTCTGTCTTTTTTTCTGCAGGTATCAGAAGTGTTTGCTGTTCCACAGGTTCTGGTCCATCGATGATAAACAGATCCACACCGAGTACAGCGCTCTCAGATCCATCGTAGTTACCAATTATGAGGAAACCATCAAGATGCCCATTAATGAACCAGCAATCGGGAAAAAGAAATCACAAATCCAGGTTCTTCCAGCAGATCCCTAGAAATCATCAAACTTCTCGCAAATATTTCAGTTTTTATTGAATTAATTACGTCAGAGAACACTTTTGTCAGCCGAACCTCTTAATACTTAGTTGAAGTCCCCCTGAGATTTGAAGTTAATTAATAATTTAAATAATTTAACAATTTTCATGGTTCTCTGATTTTGTTTAATGTTCAAATGACATGCAGGTAAACATAAATGTTTAATGTTTAAAAGTATTTATATATAGGGCTGCACAACTTGACTAGAATATTATTAGAATTATTATTATTAGTTGTAAAACTAACAATAAAATTCTGAAATATATTACTATATACTGAAAAATTGAAATAAGTTACTGTTGTAAATGAATCGTGTAGCAGATCTAGGCAGGTGGAGCTGGGGAGGAGGAGGGGTTCAGAGAAACTACAGGACCAGTTTACAGCAAACACTGAACCAGATTATTTAAATGTTGAACAAGCAATCTCATTGGCTGCAGGATCAGCAGAGGCCAATCAGCTCGCGCCATGCGGCAATGATGTGATTGCTTGCAGATTGCATGTAAAGGATTGATCAGTTTGCGCCATCTAGAGTTTAATGTCATAATTTTTGGATGTTAATACATATATAGAGACAGTATTTGGGGAAATCTGATTGTAAACAGTGTGGCATCCAACAATCAGATTATCTTTAGCTGTTTCCACATGTGCATTTTGGGATATCGCATTAAAAAATGCAGGATGGGAACGCCAAGATGCGCATAAATTCAAAAAACGTATGCGCTCAATTGAGTCAGACAATTGTTTTAAAACGTGCATAAACTGATGAATTCACTGATGTGCATCAACAAAAGTCGATATGGGACGGCATAACTGGACCAACCAGATTGATCTCGTTTCACAGAATCTGAAATGCCTGAGCAAAGTCTATCGTCAAAGCGGTATAAATACTCTTACATGGCTCCGTTCCCAAACAGCAGGTGAAGGAAAGCAAGATAACATGAGCGTGATTATTGCGTTTCGTAAGTAATTTATTATATACAGTGGCTTCTCCTACTGCAGCAACTTACATTTGTTTCTGATATTTAGCGCCACTTTATCTGGAAATTATGATTTTGTTCTCTTCGGCTCACTGGATGGAAACGGTGCTTTATTTGCAAATGTTTTATGCAATATTCCAATTTTGCACATAGGTTAAATTCGCAAGCTTTTGCTAATTCCAGTAAGAATTTGTTGTGCAATTCTACTTGCCACCACTGGTACACACTTCACCTTTAACTAAAACATTTGACAATTTGAAATCTATAGTAAGTGTCCATATTGCTGCTATAATTCTCTTTTTTCGTGTGTAAAGGAGTATATTGACTACAACGGAGGACCCGGAGTGCAGCACATAGCCCTGAACACGTCCAACATCATCCAAGCTGTACGGCTCCTCTCAATATGACTTCATTCCTATTAGAACAAAATAAAGTAAAAGATAAAACATAAAACTCTGTCCTTATGAATCAGATTGTGAACCTTCGAGCTCGAGGGATGGAGTTCCTGTCTGCTCCCGATAACTACTACGACATCCTCCGACAGAACCTGAAGACGGCCAAGATCAAGGTGAAGGAGGACCTTAAAACACTGCAGGTCAGAGACACCAAGATTCCCGTTTGGATATGATGCTGTGTTTTGTTCATTTGTTTATTTTTTCCAAATACATATTGAAAACTTTTGTTTTTTCATCCAATGCAGGAGTTAAAAATCTTAGTAGACTTTGACGATAAGGGTTACCTGCTACAGATCTTCACCAAACCCGTGCAGGACAGACCGACGCTCTTCCTGGAGGTTATCCAGAGGAACAACCACTCTGTGAGTCTGACATCAACATGCATTTACATCTATTCATTTAGAAGATGCTTTTTTAAAGTGAATTTAACGGAGCCTAGTCCATCCAAATATGAAAATTCTGTCATCATTTACTCGTTCCAAACCCATTAGACTTTCGTTCATCTTAGGAAAAGAAATCAATGTAAATTTTACATTTCAAAACGTTTATAAAAAGATTGTTAAATAAATCCACATGTATGGATCTGATTAATCCAAGTCTTCTGAAGAGACAGAATTTGAAGACTTACAGATTTAATTTAGGCTTTTATTCACATATAAATAGAACAATTGAACCTCATTGGTTCATTGATCAATGTTTATATGCGAATAAGAGCCTAAATTAAATGTGCTGTATGTACAATTGAGAAAATCTTGAGTAACACTTTATTTTACAGTGTCCTTGTTACATATGCTACATGTACTTACCATAGTAATAACAGTAAATTATGCATAATTACATGCAACTAACCCTCAACCAAACCCTAATCCTACCCTAACCCTATAGTAAGTACATGTTGTTAAATAATATTACAGAGTATTTAAATATATAATTACACTGTAACAATGACACCTTAAAATAAAGTGTAACCAAATCTTGTTATTAGCGACACCGGTGATACAATAAAGGATACAATCTCTTTATGAAAGTTTTGAAGCATCAGAGTTTTGGACGAATAGACTTTCAATAGAGGCGATAGACATCTTTCACATTTCATTACAAATATCTTCATTTGTGTCCTGAAGATGAATGAAAGTCTTAATAGTTTGGAACGACAAGAGGGAGAGTAATTAATGACAGAAATTTCATTTTTGGGTGAACTATCCAAAGTGTCATTAGATGAAATACACTGAATGAGAAGAAATGTGTTGTCTGTATTCAGATACAGTAAACACAGTTACAGTATTGAGTTTGAGTCTGAGCTCTGACAACCTGTTTGAACAGGCCCATAGTTTTATTAGGGGCATTTTTAAAGCTTGTGAAGTGAAGGAAATGCCTAAAGATAAGACATTTCTGTCTAAACCACACTAAAGGGGCTTCACTGTCTTTTGTGGTGCTTAAAACGTTCAAACAGAGCAAGAAAATGAACCCAATGACACCAACAATTAGACTCAAAACACCGTGGATTGTTGGTAAAGGAGAGCGATGAGTTGGTAGATACACTGTAAAAAAAAAAAAAGAAGTAGGGATGCACCGATATGAATATTTTGGCCGATACCGATAACCGATAATTCTTTATATTTGAAAGCCAATAACCGATATATTGGCTGATAAATCTAAATCCAAGTTTTTATGTAATTTTTGAGAGCCTGATTACAAACACAAAAGTCTCACCATTAAAATCCATGTCCAAAGCACACAATTATAATGATTTTCTTATAATTTTATGTAGCCGATATGACAGACTTGTGTTGTATTTAACTGTATTTTCAATCAAAGTGATTTCAATCATATTTCAAGCAATTCAAAACCATCATGTTGAACAGTGCGCATCTGAAGAGTCTCAGCTGAAGGAAATAATACATTATTTATCGGCTTTAATATATCGGCCACATTTTGTTTTTATTGGGCTGATAAGAATAACATTACAAATTAACATATATCGGCCGATACCTAAAAAAATTTGTTTTCAAAGTTTTACAAGAACATACTGTTTCAGTTTTTCTACTTCAGAACTTTAATTCAACAGCTGATTACAGTCCAATTCTCATTGATTTTTCCCATCATAAGAACGCATGCGTTAAACCTGTGATTCTCCGTCTTCTTATCCAAAAGGGTTTTGGAGCTGGAAACTTCAAATCTCTGTTCGAGGCCATTGAGAAGGACCAGGACGCCAGAGGAAACCTCACGGTTCTCACACCGGAGAGCCAGGGCATCCCGAAGGAGTTTCACTGACACACAAACACATCTGCAGAAACATGGTTTACTCACGAGCCCTTGTGCTGGAGTGAAAGAATAATCCGAGACCATCAGTTAACACTGAACGTGCAGGGCAACAATAAAGAATGTAACGTATAATGTATCTGTATCGTTTTCTTAATCGTTCATAAGCTACGGCCACGATACATAAAACTTTCAAAGTCAAATGGGTTAATAATTTTCTTCTAAGACATGTGAGGGTTGTTATAGTTAACCCTCTGGGGTCTAAGGGGTTTTTGGGGTCCTTGAGATGTTCTGAATCTAAAATGAAAAACAAAACCATAAAAAAAAATCATTGCTTGAAATAAAATGAACATTAGAATTAAAATAAAATATACAAAAATTTAAAGGGGCTAACTTAAAAATTAGACCTAGACATAAAAGCCTGTCGACTGATTTTTATGTGAAGTACTTTTATGTCGCAGGATGTGTGTTTTACACACACTCCCGAGAGCATCTCTTCTGTTCAATGACACATGAAACTAAGGCTGCATTTACACTGCAGGTCTCGATGCCCAATTCCGATTTGCTGACTATATCTGTTTTTTGGTTTTTTTGACGACGCGCTTACATCATCTTTTAAAAGTGACCCATATCCGATATTTGCATTTACACTTATACACTGCCGAAACAACCCAATGTAGACGTTCTGACCCGGAAAAGGAAGTAAAACATAAAAAATGGATGCAGATGCAGACAAAATGATTATCCAGTGTTTTGTCTGCTTACATGGCAGACGCAAATGCATGTATCCGATTCATATCCGATATCATGAGTGAGGCCTGAAACCGATCTGAGAATATCGGAATCTTACACGTTTGCCGGTCATATCCGATCTGTGCCACATGAGAGGAAATGGGTCACTTGAACCATGCAGTGTAAATGGGGCTTAATGCTTATACAATGTTTAGGATAATGCTGAAAGAGCCGTTCTGGACTGTAATGTCAATGTGTCGTGCAAAGAAAAGAGATTCATTCAAACTACAGTCTCACAGAGTCAGATCTATATAGTCTATAGTCTCAAATATACTTTATAATCAAACTATCATAACAGTGTGATTTTAATGAGCTCATCTGTCGACAGGGTATAAGCGTTGTTGGTTTGGCACAATTTCCAACAGCCCAACAAAAGTTACTATTAACAATAAAATTCCTATTAAAACTTTAAATAAAATGTATTAACCAAGGACCTTAATGTTGATCACCCCCCCTCCTCCCCCAAAAATAAATAAATAAATAAATGAATAGATAAATAAATAAAGCAAACACCACATTCTCTGTATTTTTATTTCAAAATAATTTATTTGTATATAATCGGAATGATGCCAGGTTTATACATCTATAATGGCAGCTGTACGTTTCATAAAGAATATCATTCCAAAAGTGAGAAAATAACATTTTAAACATTTTCTCAGACCTGGACAAAAATGGATAAATATATTAGTAAATAAATATATTAGTGACATACCATTGAAATGTTCTATTATATATAAAATACAACACTTTATCTTATAACTGTTTTGTCTTTCTTTCTTTTTTTTTACACAAAATATTGAACATATACTGGCATATCCCTTGATTTCTGAAGGGATTTAGCTCTGTTAAAAAAAAGGCAGTTTTAATTGATTCTCTGTGGAAAAGAGAGCGTATGAACAATACAACCAACACAAAGGACCAAAGATAGAGAACAAAAAACAAACAAAAAAAACATCCTCAACGTTTAGTGACATTTTCATTGATTTTCTATAACTGGCGGTTACATAGTGCTTCGTTTGTTTCGCTTTGAATCACATGCAGATTTTCTTCCAAGGCAAAGTGCTGTTTGCATCCTTTCTAGATAAAGCCAAGAGCTTTACATGTTAATCTGTGTGAGACCGATGCGTAGATACCGTAATCTGAGGGTAGTTGGTGGCAATAGTTGTGTTTACTTACTATACTGAGTCAAAAGAAAATCAGGAGGTTATAGTTTGTTCATCATGTTACATGGTTTCAAAATTCACTGCCACTTAATGAGAACATTGGTTCATTCTTATCTTTGGTTGATAAAAAGTTACTGTCATTATGGTACAGTGTAACTCAACCGGGTTGCAACGACTCATGGAAAACTTGGAAATACAAGGGCGTTTTAAAATAACGATTTCCATCGCTGGAAAAGCTACGGAAAACAAAGCATTTCTATAGTAGTAGCTCTAAAATGAGTAGCCTGTTAACTGTCAGTGTCCCGCTGCTTTGCTATTGCCTTTTTTCCCTATAGATGCTATAGGATAGCATCCTCAAACTCAAAATTCTTCCTGTGAAATCCGTTGTGAAATTGGACATTGCATTACAATGGAAATATATTTTTTTACGACCTTTTTGTTATGGATGCATGATATATCGGCAACCATATTGGTATCGGCCGATATATGTTCATTTTCAATGTTATCGTTATCGGCCCGATAAGAAAATTTGGCCGATATATTAAAGCCGATAAATAATGTATTATTTCCTTCAGATGAGACTCTTCAGATGCGCACTGTTCAACATGACGGTTTCGAATTGGTTGAAACATGATTGAAATCACTTGTGCAACACAAGTCTGTAATATCAGCTACATAAAATTATAACAAGAACACCTAATTGTGTGCTTGGGACATGGATTTTAATGGTGAGACTTTTGTTTTTGTAATCAGGTTCTCAAAAAATATATAAAAACTTGGATTTAGATTTATCAGCCAATATATAAATATATATCGGTTTTCAGCTTTCAAATATGAAGAATTATCGGTTATCGGTATCGGCCAACATTTTCATATCGGTGCATCCCTACATTTTGTGATATCAACTTCAAATTTGGAGCACAACTTGGTTAGATATATTGGTTAGTCTTCAGGGTTGAAGTGCTTTCTGCAATAATATTTAATAAGAGATTCGTGAATTACAATAATTTAAGTTCAGATCTATGCTAAAAAAGGGGGTTGACAGTTAACAGGTAAATACATTGCTCTTTAAAAGTGCAGTAATCTCAAAAAATCTGCAACACAAACAACCGGAAGAGTCATTGAAACTCATTGGTGTGTGAACCCGATATTCTGGGATTCACTATATTTTGTCTTATTTGTATTTTTAATTTGGGATTCAGCCTCATTTAGATGAAAAGCAGCATTTGTGAACGTATGAAGCTAAAAAGACTCGAGGGATGTGAAAGACACAGGTGTGTTTGTGGTTCAAAGATCAAGACCTTCGACAAAAGTGACCATTTACTGACAGAAAATAAAAAAACATTCAGGTTGTTTGTCATGGCAAGATTTCCAGTGTTTCCTTTTCTTTACTTAAAAGAATGTTTCAGGTTCAAAACCCGATATTTTGTGACGTATATTTCCAGCACGTCACAGATACTGTTGCTAGTTTTAATTCGTTTTGAACCCGGACCATTCCTTTAAAGGGTTGCTTTTAAAATATATGACAACAGAGATTTCAGGGTAACAGATTAAAGATAAGTGTTGATACATCATTGGCTGGTATTGCCACGAACATGACAGCAGGCTACATTAACGTGTAAAGTAAACTTCATGAAGTGTTCATTTCATGGGATACAGAGGCACTTTTGGTAAGCTTGTATGCTGGTTACTTTCTATGAAATGCGAGCATCCCTTTAAGGGACTAAGAGTCATAATAGGTGAAAGCAAAGCATTCTGGGAAATGTAGTCCTTCTCAGCCCAAACACAGACCAAAATAATGAAGCAAAACAGAAAACAAAACAAAATCTTCACAACTTTCCCCAAATATATTCAGTCAATTCATTTAGTTTTGACAAGCAAAATTAATAAATGAAGACACAAACATTTGTAAATAACAGCTGCCATTTTTGAATTAACAAAACCGAGACCCTGAAACCTCAACGAAATGCTTCTTTCCAAGGACAGATGATATGAAGTGAAGCTCCCTATCGCTCCTCTGAGTTAATATCCGTCAGAGGTAACGAGAGGTCGACGGACGCACACGTACCTTTGAAGTACCGTCTCGCTAACAGGCCTTTTCTGATTGGTTATCTGAGGTAGTGCAGGAAAACCAGGCCTGATGTTTGAACGCAGCCCAAAACGTCACAGTTAAAGGCCTACGTCTGGCTTTTGAGAAGTGAAATGGAAGGGGCGTGTGGCATTGCAATAACTAAATAGTTAATAATCAGCCAGTAGGTGCGGTGAGCTAATGAATGCACGGAGGGTATGAAACGCTAAAGCCTGAAACAAACTCTATGCAAGGACGCAAACACTGAAGGAAATGCACAGCTAATGCATTGCAAACTCTCGGTTTCATTGCTTATGCTTAGTACACCTTCAAATTGTATGTTGTTTTTTAGGCACACTGGGGAAAAAAAATCACTCAGAAATTGTTAGACACATTACAATGTGAAATTAAATAGCAAGTAGGAAGTCTGAAATTGTATTTTCTTGTCAAATGTAGGTCTTTATGAATGAAAAATCATCAGTTTAAATGTCAACAGTTTGATTGAAGGCTGGAATACACTACACGACTTTTAAAATCTGAACAGATTTTAAAACACTATAGACCTTATGCGCCAGAGAAACGAGGGCGCCGCCATCTTTAGAATATTTTCTTTTAACTTCCGTGTTTGCGGTCGCTTTGTATATTTCTAAGGCATTGCTGTCCAGGAGTAATTCGCTTTTGAAGTGGATTTACTTAATGTAAAGTTAACGAGAGTTATCATGAGGACTGTAATGTTTAAAGCAGATGACTTAAATGTCAGTCGACCAGGAAGATTTTAAAACGAGCCGTTCATTAATAAACACGCAAAATCGCTGTGAAAATACAGACCGGAAGTCAAAAGACAACGAGCGCAGCGCTGAAGGGGCGGGGCTACATAAGGTCTATAGGCATCATTTACTTGCAGACTTTGAACACAACAAACTGGCACAGAAACACGTGCCTCATTTCAAGGAGACGCATGACAGTTCAAACCATAGATGTGTATATGTAGATGTGGCATTTGAGCGCTCCAGACATGTCAACTCTTGGAACGATCAACACTTTCTATGTGGTCGTCTCTCACAGTAAAAATCTATGAGTTTTCCAAGATGCCACAACATTGTGCAGCCTCTGGTTGTAGAAACCACCGACATTTAAATTCCCCAAGAAACGGGATAATCTTTCACGGGTGTGAATGTGTTGGTTTGCATTTTTATATGTATTAAAGGCATAGTTCACACAAAAATGAAAATTCTGTCATCATTTACTCGCCCACAAGATATTTTTACCAACGTCCGTAACCAAACAGTTGACAGTTCCCATGGTATTTTTTTTCCCATACTATGTTGCTCATCAATTGTTTAGTTACAGACAGTCTCCCTTTAACTCAATATTACAGGTTTTTAAACTATGGTGACTTTAAATGTTGTTTTAGCTAAAGACTTTGTCTTGTCTTTCATCTGCTGAAGTCTGTTGCAGATATAGATATTCATACATGCGTATTACTACTGTTGCAGATGCATGGACGACTTGCTCTTGAGTGTTTTTTTTTGACCGTTTCAATATGGTGGATGGCTTGCGCATAGCGGCCCATAGAAACAGCAGCTAATGAGGCATCTATGTATATATATATATATATATATATATATATATATATATACTGTATATATATACATATCTATGGTTGTTGCAGCGTCTTTGGTGGGTAGACGTGGTCAGTTGTTTATCTGTGCTGATGAGTCAAATATTAAGGCTAATTTGTTATGTGTGTTCTGTTAATTTACTATTGTATTGGTATTGTATTTTATTGCAACACTGGTAGCTAGAGGACAGCTTCAGTTTCAGTAGCAACATGTCATACACTACAACACGTGTTCTTAAATCGGCTCAAAGTATCAAACTTGTTTTGATATCCTGGGTCGAAGCTAAAAAAATCGGAATCCGTGCCTATCATTTCGACTCATCTAGACTGCAAATCGGGGGAAAAATCTGAGCAAAAGTCGTGAAGTACATCCCAGCCTTAAGTTTAACTTGATTCTGGCATGATAGTAGTTAACCTGAAAGACAAAACTGACTGTAGAACAAGACAGCTTACACTAATTGTTGCAGTATGAATTGCAATCTGACACATTTTAGAGCAAAACATCCAAGTTTGCGTAGCTAGTATTGTCTGCGTTCTTGCATAGAGGACATACGTCAGGCCTAATTCTCGATGGAATATGGGAAGACATGTTTATACCTTTAAGGGTTTGAACAAAGATCACCAAGGAATCCTCAGACAAGAGAAGGTACTAAATGAATCCTGTTTTAAATCAAAGGAAAGGAAGAAATCAAGATTGAGCACACTCTCATTCTTATGCGCATCTCACAGATCCTTTGATAACTTCCTGAATTAACACCGTTTGCTTGCCTATTAAAAGTCACATTTGGGCCGTAGAGGGTAAAGTACCTTGACAGTACCAACAATGACTTGTTTTGGCCATTAGAAATGTGCTAGTAACAGTGAGTTACTACTGAAGAGTACATAGAAAAACCCATCTAATCATCGCTGATGAATTCTGTATTTACTTTATAAATCTTTGCTAGAAAGACATTCTGAGGTCTGGAGATTGTGAGTGATTGTCAGTTTGATATTGCAGAAGATGTTTGGAATTATCTGGAAGACTTGACATGTGAAAGAGACACAGAGAGAACGCCGAAGAGTTTTGTCCATTTCGGCTCTTGTGTAGCAGCGTGAGGAGTTTAGGATGAAGAGCTTTCTCAAACACCAGACTCTTCTTCTGACCCTGTGGAACAAGAAGAAAAAAACATGTAGAACTCATTTCATAACCTCAAATTAAAGGAATAGTTTATCCAAAATGAAAACTGTCACTATGCACTGAAAATCAGCTGTGCACATTCAGATTATAACCAGCAATTAAGTTCTGCAGAAATTATGTATTTTTGCAGGACAACCCGTAAGTTAGGCATCACCCTAGTTCCCTAGAATTTTCCATTGGCTTTCAATAATTGCAAAAAATTAGCTCTGTGATTCTTACATGTTTTGATCAGTAAGATAATCTTCACAAATTAATAGACAGACAAAAATATTCAAATATTCAATACAAAGTAAATACACTTAATATTCTGTAATATTATTGATTTGACTGACACTATATATTGGGCCCTATTTTAACGATCTAAGCGTATGGTCTAAAGTTCACTTTGGAAAAATGGTCGGCGCTCCCGGCGCATGGTCTAAAAGGGTTGTCTCTATTCTCTTAATGAGTAATGGGTGTGTTTTGGGATTTACATGCGTTAAACCAATCAGAGTCTCATCTCCCATTCACTTTAAATGACAGTTGCGCTCGCGCCATGGCGGATTCGCTATTTACATGACGGAATTTGATCGTGGAAAGACCGAACACGTCTCAGAGCGCAAACGGATCTGCTCGTGCGTGAGGTAAAAGTGCGCAAGCAGAACATCTACGGGACAAGCCGGATTCACCATATCTTTATGTACACAATAATAATCTTTTACATTGTAATCCTTTTATTCTAAATATTTGTCATGTGTGTGTGCTGCTGTGCGTCCCTGTGTGTGTAATAAGCAGAGTGTACATGCGTTGTGGACCCGCCTATAGGCGCACATTACTAACACGCTCTTTAAATAACAAATAAATATTGCGCCATTGACTTTAGCCCAGGGTTCAGTCGGTCAATGGCTCAGTCTATTTCTGTTGCCTCAAAATAGCAACGCTCCAACAATGCGCCAGAACAGACACCTCGCTCTCAGACCAGCAGCCCATGGGCGCACAAATGGGCGCAAATGCATTTGCTATTTAAACAACGTGACGCAGGACGTGAAAATGATAACTGCGTCAGGCTGAAACTAGCAAAAAACATTTGCGTCGCGCTTGGCGCTGCATTGCGCGGGTGTAAGATAGGGCCCATAGTGTCTTATAGCTGAATCAGATTCATTGACATATTTTACAATAGACACTGTTATTGAACTGAACTGAATCAATATTAAACTGACTCAAGCTATAAGCAGCTCTACAGAAGACAATAGAGTCGCTATTAAGCTCAAGTCAGTTTAGTATCGATTCAGTTTAGTTCAACAACTGTGTAAAGTTTATCTATTATGAAACTATGAAACAAGCTATAAGCAGCTCTAGAGAAGACAATAGTCATTATTTAGCTTGTTTCATTATTTCATAATAGATTAACTTAACACAGTTATTGAACTAAACTGAATCAACATTAAACTGATTCAAGCTGAATAACGACTCTATTGTCTTCAAGTGAACTTGTTTCATAATTGATGAACTTTAGACAGTTATTGAACTGAACTGAATTAATACTAAACTGACTTGAGCTGAATAATGTCATTATTGTCTTTTTAGAGCTGCTTTACATCAGAATTTGCATCACTGATTCTGTTATTTTCCTGTTTATAACTGTGAAGCTGCTTTAGAAATCTGTATAAAGTGCTATAGAAATTACTTGACTATAAAGTGGAGCACTACAATCACACATACTCACCCTGACTATTGTGTAGAGTTTGGCAGTACAGACAGATATCCGTAGGAAGTTCGTCCCCCGGGCCGTGATGGGCCCTACACAAGGGTCTGTCCATTTCAGAAGTGGGGCCCAAAAGCTGAGGCTCCGAATGGGCCTGTTGCACCTGCTTCTGCCACACCACATGTGCCCCGCTACAGCACGGCCAGTCGGACATGGCAGGCGAGTCCAAGATCAGGGGCACCGGCAGCAGTGTGGGGGCCATATCCGGTGGAGGTGTGCAGCAGTAGCTTCCAGCTCCCTGTCCGTAGTGAATATGAATGCTACAATCATCCTGAAGGTCCAAGCTTTGATGGAAGTGAACAACCGGCGAAGGCGCTTCCAAAGGACAGCCGGCTGCTTTCTGTCTGGTGGTCCACCCTGGGCCTTTGTGGCAACAGGACAGGGACGGAGAGGCTAAAGGAGGGGAGGGAAGGATCACAGAGGCGCCTGAGGAAGAAACAGGGTCCGGGGCTCTATCCTCAACCCTCCTTGAACTGAGGTCCGTTTTGGGGCAGTGGCAAGACTGGTGCTGTACCTGACACCCAGTGGAGTCTTTATTTTTAGTTGCATTACAGGGGCCACCAGCTGCCATGGCTGAGGACACGGCCCCCTGATCCTCGTCAGAGCCTTGGCCGGGCCCTTGACCGAGGTCCCCGTCCTCATAATAGTGGTGTCTATGCCTGTGATAGTGAACGTGACTGAACACGGCCACTTGCTGCTGCTGCTGCTTCTCTTCTGAGCAAACTGCATTGGCTTCACCGGCGGGATTCACTACAGAGTCCAGGGAACGAGGTCTCTGCCTGGCCTCCATGCTCCCTCTGCGTGGGGCTTTTCCCGGTCCGTAAAAGATGAACGGGTCATAGTCGCTGCTGAGCGAGCTACGAAAAGTGGACCAGCTGCCATAGACGCCCTGCAGGCTGATATCCGTACAGTTTAATACGGAATCGCTGGACGAGCCGTGGCACGATCCCGAGCTGGAGTCGCTGGCCGGCCCCTCAGCAAGGTAACCGCTGCACTCCGTGTGGTAACTCCCTCCGGAGCAGCTTCCATCATCTTGGCGACCGTGCGAGCCTCCGCCACGCGGCAGTTGATGATTCGCATGGTTTACTGATGATGCCAAATGATGCACACAAGAACCCGCAGTGTTCCGTAAAGCTCCTCCGGGGCACCGGTGACACGACCGTCTGGGGGGCGCATAGTGATGCCCCCCAGTCCGACACCCGCGCCCGCCTGTTCTGTGCGTACGTCCATGATGGGAATCCGGAGCAAGGTGGTACGCGCAGCTAGCACCCAATGGTCTGCTGGGAAAGCAACGGAGAGTGCGTGGATGAAGAGGGGGAGAGTTTCCATAGTGACCCAATTGGGGTAAAGGTCCAGGGGTGCGGGGGTAGTGATGCCGCAGGGAAAAGGGGACATGGTGCTGGGGGTAAGGGCGTTGGTTTGAATAGTGATGGGGAAGGAGGAAGGCCTGATTGTGCTCTTGTGGAGGTGGCGGCAGTCGACTTCTTTGGGGCTGACGGGATGCCAGATCTGAACCTGATGGAAGACATTTGGTGCTCAAAAACAACTTTGATAGGAAAAGCACAACAAATGTCTACTGAGGCTATGTCCTTATTAATCCAGGTAAATGTAAAAAATCTTTTTCTCTACGTTTTGGCCTTTTGTCCATACTGAGACAACGTTTTTGTCTAGTGAAAACAGAGCTATCTGAAGATGCTCTCTCAAGTGAATACATTTAAAAACGAGTTATAGTGTGGACTGTGTAAACTGAGGTATTTTAAAGTCCCCATGTGGTGAAAATCCAGCTTTTAATGTTGTTTATGTGTCTATGTGGTGTTTTTAATATGCTTTAAGACAAACCATGTGTAAATTCATAAGTCAACACCTTTGCTGAGTATTTTCTCCTTAAAACTGCAGTGAACCAAAGACAGTCTCAAAAACACGCTTTGAAATCGCTGGTGTTTCTGACGTCACAAACTACCTTGTAACCAATCAGATCAACGTGTGATCGTCAACCAGTGGATCTCTGAGCTGAGTGAGTGAGTGGAGGCGGGGCTCATTTGCATATTCATAGAACCACGCATACTAAATGAGACAAGGGTGTTGAGTTACATTCAAGCTATTTTAAGGCATTTTTTTCAAGGAAAAAAACGTTTAAATATATCATTTTGGTGATCAAAGATGAGTTTTAAGGGATAAAATGATTGACTACAGGGGGACTTTAAAACAATGACATGTTTAGTCATGTGATGCATATTGTACCCATATTTAATATACACTCTGATGGTTATATTGTACAATCTTCATATTACATTCCTTCAATTATGACAGAATATAGTGTGGACAGAGAGAGTTCAGACCATTTTTGAAATATCTGGATTAATGTGGATGTAGCCACTACAGTTCTACAGTTAAACTACAGTTGCATTTCCAAAAGCAAATTGCAGCGATTGCAAGGCAGCAAAATAATCATGTTAAGGTTTAGGTATGTTTACACCGTGTCCTAACCCGACACGATGCGATAAGATTCCAGCGAAAAATAATTTGTCTGTCCACACTAGATGCGACGCGGCTGCGAGATGCGTTAAAATCAATCAAAACCCACAGCCAATCAGAACAGCATGTGGGCAAAGTCTCGTGGCACCAGAGAGTAATCCTGACGGCACTCGCAAGAAAATGGATAAGTCGCTACATAATCAAATTCACAAATACTACACCATTTAAACATTATTAAAAATGCATAGGCTACTGAGTTACTAAAACAATCTTTGTCAAAGAATACACTTGTTTGTTCACAGTTTGAACGTTCTTGTTTCCATTTGTTTAATTTCAATCTGAGGTGAATTATCCATTGTTGCTTTTACAGATACAAAGCTGGAGCACTAAATGATGTTCAGAGTCACATTACACGCTCTTAACATTAAATAAAGCACATAAACAGTCCCTGAGATTATCAGTGCCACACTTTGTGTTTGTTGTTCCAGAGTGGCGTCGCAGAAAAATAGAAACCATTTCTAAAATAGAATCGTCACGTGTGGCCGTCGCGGCTGGTTAGGACAAACACTCTGATTAACATGGAAAAGACCTTTTATCGCGCGTCGCATGTAGTTAGGACACGGTGTTAGGATTTGGTTCTGTGTCAATGGAATCCTGCATCAATCCTCCATTGATCTCCATTGAGGTCAATGGGAGATTATCAAACTTTAATCTCATATTTCTTAAATAGTATAAAGTTTTCAAACAGTAAAAATTGACAGCACATATAAGGCCAAAAACACACTTGTGCAAGTCCACAAATGCACACATGAATGCTTGTCCAGTGCATTGCATGTGCAGTTGTGCAAAGACCCATTGTACAGATTCACACAAAACATGTTTTTGCATTCAGCACTGCACTGCTTTTCTACTGCTTTTCAATGCAACCATTCATATTTGAGGGACAAGTTCACAGTTTGTCAAGTTTAGGCTTCCCACAAGTGTTAGAGGCTTCTGCACCATTCTTATTCACCTATTATTTCCCTTTGATTTTAGGGGTAATATATTAGTAGGTTTTGAAGAACATTTTGAAGAACGTTTGGGGTCCAAACAACACTGTACACTCATCATTCACTCTATGACAAACAAACTATCATTTTCAGAGACATTCTTCAAAATATCTTCTATTGTGCTCACAGAAGAAAGTCAAGTTTGGACATGAGGATGATTTTTAAATGATTTGGGCGAACACATCCAGGGGTGTCCAAACTCGGTCCTGAAGAGTTTAGCTCCAACTTGCCTCAACACACCTGCCTGGAAGTTTCTAGCATGCTTAGTATTCTAGCATTGATTAGCAGGTTCAGGTGTGTTTAATTATGGTTGGAGCTGAACTGTGCAGGACAGCGGCCCTCCAGTAGCAAGACGAGGAAGTATAAGATAAAGAAAGAAGAGGAATTTCAATACAGTACTGCCTTGCAAGCTCTATACTAATATTATTGGAGAAATACATATGTACCCTGAGGCTGTTTACCCATGATGTTGTGCATGCACAGTGGGCAGGTACGGTGTTGTAGGAGCCAGGGGTCGACACACTCTTTATGAAACTCATGAGCACAGGAGATGATTCTCAAGTCCTACCAGAGAGACAGAGAAAGCCAAATATTAAACATGCCATTGGCGCGCCTCAAATCATTTCATAAATAGCATCCTAAAGTGGTCCCTTTCCTTCCAATGCTTGATGGTTTCTGTTGTTCCTCTAATGCCGGAAGAAGCTGGATGCAAAATATTTGAATAATATCAATCCACAAATCTGACTTGTGATGCAGTCTAGAATCCTAAATCACATTGCGTTCATTCATTTGATGGATCCCGACTGAGCCTAGTTTCTCCCAAGGTTTTTTTCTCAATTTCTGCCACCTGATGGAGTTTAGGTTCCTTGCCACTGTCCCTTAATATTCAGTAATAATTAATACATTTGACTAAACTGAAACTACAGTCTCTTGTAGAGCTGCTTTAAGGCTGAAACGACTTTTGAATTTTTAAACATTGACAGTTTTTGAACTGCATTGAAGGGCTGCCCTCAAACCAAAGATTTTTCTAGTTGACTAGTAGTCGTTTATTTAAGCAATTACTCGACTAATCGCGCGTTTATATCAATAAGCCATAAATCATAATAATGAGCCTTTAATTGCCTATAATCCATAACCTAATTAATGTTTAAACTCACGCATAAAAGCTCGCCACAGCGCGCCGGCAAACGTAATGATTATGAGTGTGTTGTGAAAAAACAGAAGGAGACTGTTCAAACATTTGAATAATTTATTGGTAATGTTTTCTGTGTTTTCGGCTGCAGAAAGTCGACGATGCTGACTCGTAGTAGTGGACGCGTTGAATGCTCGTTTCATACGGATGACATCATCTGAGAATATTTGTTTTCCACTTGAATGGGTTCATTTAAAAGTAGACATTTCAAGCTTTCTATAGGTATATTTCTCAGGCAAGTATACACTGACTTTCGGTTCATTTTCGTGACGCTCAAGTTCACAGAGACCAAGACAGTAGAAAGTGCATCCTGATTGTTTTCATTATTTTACAGAAGCACACCATTTTGTTATAATAGTGAGTTTACAGAATAAAACTAGACCCTTTACATTTTGCATTACTCTTATCGTGCCGACGCCTGTATGTCATGCAGTAAGCGGCTCTCCACACAAACACAGATATGCGCCTAATAGTAGCGCACATTTATCTAGGTTAGCATTAGAGCGAACGGACTTGTAAAGTTGCTACTACTAACATGTTTCAAGTGATAAGCTATATTTGAGGTCGATGAATGAAAGGCAAATTAATTGGATTTCCTGCCGTTAACGATCTGTCCATCACAGCCTGCGTGATTTCGCACCTTTTTTTTTTTTGCGACTAACCGTGGTCGACCAAACCTCTTCTAGTCGAATAACGGTTAGCCCTTCTGCATTGCATCAACAATAACCTGACTCAAGCTAAATAACGACACAACTATCCTTTATAGAGCTGCTTTTAACTGAACTTAATGTTTCATAATTGATGAGCTTTAGTTATTGAACCGAAATGAATCGGCATTGAAATGATACATTTTATATAAAGCGCTATATATAAAAGTGACTTAAATCAAAATCATATCATGCTTTTCTTTGGTGCCTCCTCTTACCTGGCCGTCCATGAATTCCTCAAGACAGATAGCACAGATCGGGCTGGAACTGGAGCTGCTGTTGGACGCTGGAGCTGCGCCAGAACGCTGGGATCCTGAGCAACCCTGAGAGCTGTACGTGCGCGTCTCCAACCGGCTGATGGCACGCATCGTCTCCTGGTGCACAGAGTCCTGGGAGTCGAGGAAAAGGGCTTTTGAGATTTCTACAGCGCACCTATTATGCTTCTTCAGATATTCCCTTTCATGCAGTGTGTAATATAGCAGTGTGTGAATGTAAAAGATCTGCAACGTTTCAAAGATCAAACAACAAATAGAGTTATTGTAAGTGATTCTGAACTGCCTGAAATGAGTCGTCAGTAATTCCAGTCTTACTTTCTGCACAAACCTAAGCAGAATTGTAACAAATTTGCATAATGCCAGCCTGTGGTGTTTATTGGCTGCTGGCGAACGTCTCCTTTGCCCTGATTGGTACGGTAAAAACAATGTTTTATCACTGTTCTTATCACTGTGTATCAGGTGCTGAGGAAGATCCGGAGAATTCAGATATGCTAATGAGCATTTGGTTTCTGACCAATCACAACAGACTGGGCCATCTGACCAATCAGAGAAGAGCAGGCTCTCTGAAAGGCGGAGTTTAGAGAGACTGAATCCTTTATCAAACTGTTTCAGACACTGGGAGAAAAGAGCTGATGCTGCAATGCATATTATGAGAAAATTAAAGTGTTTTTTGACTTTAGATGCATGTAAACCCCATGTAGAAGACCTTAAAACTAACTTAGGAGCCTTTAAAAGAGCATAACAGGGGCACTTTAAATGTAGGAGGAACTTTATTGAGAGGCTATAATGCACTGCAAAAAAAATTCCTTAGTATTTTTGTTTTCCAGTACAAATATATATTTAACGACGTTCATACAAATATTTAACATTCTTAAATCTTGAGAAGCACAATGCAATTAAGACTTGTTTTATTAAAAATTTATCAAAATTAAGTGAGTTTATGCTCAAAAGAAAGGGAAACAAGTTTATATTTCTGACCCCACTGACAGATCATTTTTCAAACTTGTTTAATTTTGATAAATCGTTCAGAAAACTAAGACGAAAAATCTGATGTAATTTTGCTTCTCAAGTAAATTCATCCTGAATTAAGAATGTTATGTACAGGAAGCCAAAACAAAAACATAACTTTTTTGCAATGGACATTTTACAATCCACCATCAAACCTGAACGTGAGCGTAGAGCGCGTGGGTATGAAGTGTGTTGTGTTTTCTTACCCAGGTTCTGTTGGACCTGCAGCGGAAGCGTAGAGCAAAGATCATGATGATGGCCAGCACCGCCAGAGCCACGGTCAACAGGATCCCAACGTCATAGTGAGGCTGCGAGCACAACACACGAAGAGTGAAGCTTGCGTTCGTCCTCAAACCAACAACAAACCCCAGTAACGGCCAGAATGTTTCATAAATCTCCCAGTATGTACAGTATAGCCATCATTTCCCCATCTCGGTTAACTATAGACCTGATATAGTCCGGCTATGAGGAACACACTTCTAGCCAAATTAACCTTGAATTTGGTTACATGTCGTTTTTGCCAAAATAACTTGCGAGATGTATGATATTCAATCATGTAAGCAAAGCAAACAGTGATTACAAGGTGTTTGGTTTCATTTCTTTGACATGTTATCTACATGATGACTGGTCTATTCTTAGGCGATGGTTTAGATGTCTGTTAAATTTTCACTTAAAGCCCAAATGTTGCCTTGTTTTAGCCTAGACGTCTGGGCTGTGTTTGGATGTCTATTAGACATCTTTTAAACCTATTTGTACTACTGTAGAAGTTTGGTGCCATTCTGGGCATTATTAGTGGGGTAATTTATGAGATACAGCCTTGGATCCATTAGCGCCTGCACTAAGCCATCGGCTGATATCTCTAAATAAGCTCTGACTTTAATAATGTTCAACCAAGGGAAAAAATCATGGCTTGATGTCATGGTGCAAAGGACCATAAGTTGATTTTACTCCGAACCATCCCTTTAAACGTGAGATTCTGCAGTAGAAAAACAGTATTTTCTTTTAAAATGTCCTCCAATAATAATTTTTACAATATTTACAACTTCGAAAAATCCATTTTATAGTGTATACTGGTCAACATGGAAGATATGGGCATCCATGCTGGTTTATTTTCAGCAGGAAGGCTTACAAACAGTAAAGCCTATAAATGAAAAGACATTAATAAATGTGTATATGTTTACTCACCCATTTTGGAGCGTCCATCATGATGTCGATATATACCATGGCTTCTTCGTTCTTATCGATGAGTTTCATCAGTTCAAATGCGTCTGACGACTTCACCAGCAGCACTGGACGAGGCAACGAGCCGGAGTCACGCAGCTGTGTGTGAGAAACACACAACAACACACACACTTCAGGACAAACTCTCTGACAAATAACTGGAGTGTATAGATTAGGACATAAGAGTAGTTACAAGAGTGATTGTTAAAACTTGTGATTTAAGAAGTTGCTTTTATCAGCAACTATATTCCACAAATACTATAAATATAATAAATAAA
>NC_139967.1:2979744-2984744 GCF_963993115.1 Abramis brama | reverse complement strand
ACAAGAGAAAACCCCCACAGATGTTCATTGAAGGAAACTCTTTTTACAATAGACAGTAAATATATTGCCTAGAAAACACTCAGAATGCCATTGCAACATCTTGGCAAGTGTAAAAAAAAATCATTGCAGCAAAAAAGCGGCTCACATTAACTTCAGAAAATGTAGAAATCTACTTAAGATATTGGCATGTTATTCCGGTCACTTTCAGGGAGTTTTCAGATTGTTTCGAAACAGGGGCTTCATTTGTTACAATGTTGCATTTTCCTCTTGGTTTCACAAGGCAACACTTCAAAGCGTACCAGAATGTGTTTATGCAAGTCACATGTGAGTAAAACTGTCCTCTAATTGGTCAGTTTCCTCAGCATCATTCATCAAGATGGATTCACTCCGCCAGTTTTTATCTATAGCTGTCGCGACACACACATTCATCAGGACAGCATTCTTGTAAAGCAGAAGAGCAATTAAACAACATATTAAGATGAAGAGGCGCTCTTTGGTTTTTTAACTGTAATAAGTGCTCACTCATAGACTCAGACACCGCTGCTTCTTAAATAACACATTTTCCACTATGAATTATATGATAGCGCTTGGTTCGTTGGGTCGGATTTCTAGCTCATCTCAACCAAACCTCCCCAGGGTTCGTTTCAGTCGGGAAGAGACCATCTAGATCAGGCAAAATGAAACAATGGGAGAAAACGCACCAGGTTCAGAAACAGATGCGAGTGTGAAAACGCCTTCAGACTAACAAGTAAAGACAGAAGTATATTGTAAGTACAACATGTTTCACATTAAAACACAAGCATTTTCCGTCCACAAATTGAGCAGAAGAGGTCGGATCTCCAGAACGCCCAACATGTTTAGGTTTTACGTGAGTCAACCACACGGTCAGACTGAAACAGATTTCCAGAAAAGCGATTTGAAAACACTTATGAAACACTTAAGAACCGCATTTTATGGTTACACTTTATTTTAAGGTTTCATTATTACAGTGTAATTATATATTTAAGTACTGAGTAATAATAATTAATAACATTTACTATAGAGTTAGGATTAGGCTTTGGCTAGGGTTAATTGCATATACTTATGCATAATTTACTGATATTACTACGGTAAGTACATGTAACATGTGTAACAAGGACACTGTAAAATAAAGTGCTCAGAAATGCTCAGTGTTTTTATAAGAGTCACGCGGTGTGTGAGAAATCTCGAGAAGCTTGTTAAGTGTGAGTTTAGTGGCCACAGGTTTGATCTGCAGGGTTAATGAGAGGGTTGCACTCGGAGTGTAATGTGTGTGTGAAGTGTGTGTGTGTGAGTCTGTGCTACCTGGATGCTTGTATCATATATGACATGAGTTCAGGGCTTGACATTAACAGAAGATTTCAGCAGTGGTTCTACTGGCCACTTTGGCAGGTTGGAATTTTAATATATACGTTTTTTACAGTCTTTTAAGACAAACATCTGAAATAATAAACTAAGTGCAATGTGGGGTTGTCAAAAATATTGATTATTGATACGTATCGATACTGAAACGCTTCCAATACTCATTTCACACAGAATAGATCCATGATACCAGCTGCTCTTTCTCTCTCTCTCATCTCTCCGACAGCGAGAGACACACAAACCCGCCTCCACTCACTCACTCGTTTCATTTGCTCCAGATGAATATTGTTGCTGTTACAGGGCTTGATTTTCAGTGTGTGTATTGCACATAATTTGACTCATTCCTGCAGATTTTGAGCTCACACTGAAAGTGCAGCATATAAAGCTGTCTCTCAGAACTAAACTGAGATCTTTTTCGCTGCTTATTGCGCTTAAACAGTCAAATACACACAAAATAATGTCTAAATGCCGTTCTTGGCAAGTATTCACATAAACACAGTCAGTTCTGTTTTAAGTGAATGTAAACAGCTGAGAAAGAAAACGCATGTGTAACAGTATAATGGATCAGAGCGTCAGGTCTTAAAGGATAATTCCGGTATTTAGCACTTTGAGTCTCTTTTCTGGTTTGTTTTGGATGAACTAGAGTGGTGGACGCAGAAATGTTGACGATGGGTCCTGTCTCGACTTTTTGACTCGTTTAGGATCGCCTTTGACCGCTTCAGAGTGGCTGGCTATGGGCATGCACAAACATGTCCTTAAACCAACCCTTAACGTTCGTTTTCAAAACTGTGCAACTCACCGAGTGGTTAGTGGTGTTCGTTGATGATTAAAAACAAATATATCGGCGCAATGTATGATTTCAATCCGTGTTATTTGCTATAGTGGAACTATTTTTTCAGATACCTCACAACCGCGTCTAAACTTCCGCTCGATATTTGAGTCTGAAGCGCAGTAATATCAACGACCAATGAGTCCTCCAACAGAAATCAATGGGATTTTACAAAATGCCAAATAAAACACGACAGAAACTGTATTTCGCTACGCTACTTGTTTTGGAACATCAACGAACACCACTAACCACTCGGTGAGTTGCACAGTTTTGAAAACGAACGTTAAGGGTTGGTTTAAGGACATGTTTGTGCATGCCCATAGCCAGCCACTCTGAAACGGTCAAAGGCGATTCTAAACGAGTCTAAAAGTCGAGACAGGACCCATCGTCAACATTTCTGTGTCCACCACTCTAGTTCATCCAAAACAAACCAGAAAAGAGACTCAAAGTGCTAAATACCGGAATTATCCTTTAAAGTGACAGCAGCCTAATAAACCAGCTGCCAAATTATGATGATATTAAAAAAATATATATAGCAGTTTTGCCCATGGTCTCGATTTCAAAATTGTGGCTAGTGAAAATGCTGAGTGACTTTGGAAAACCACTAGCCAGAGTAAATGTCAAGCCCTTCCTGGGTTATCTTGTTCTACAAAACCTTTTGATAACCAGAGGTTCGTTTCCTGCATTTCCAAACCAAGTATTACAGTAATAAAACTGAACCAGGAAAAGCTGCATATTGTGGACCAGTGAAATGCAACCGATGCTGCAAGTGTCATGTAGTGTCCCGTATGACTGAGAAAATAAATGATAAAAAGGTTCTGTGGAGAAACTAAACGCTGATCCTCTGGGCAGACTGAGATATGTGTTAATAACAGGGCTGATGGATGCAGAGAGAGAAACTACAATCACAGGCCTGTCATTAGACGCGCTTCTTCAGATAAAACATTCAGCCCATGTTCACACTATCAGTCAAAATCTGATTATTTGTGGATCCGATATGAATCTGAAACTGTCCACACTGTGTATCGCAACTGCTTTGAGTGTCTCGTGTCATGGTGTTGCATTGATAGGCATACGCCAAAGACAGCAACTACAACATGGACTGGTTTACAATACAGGTTTTGTCTTATTTACAGCATGACAATATGTAGCCGTCGCACTGGACTACTGTGTCTTCAGAGGCAGCGGCAGAAACACAGCAGGCAGAATTGTGTGGCTTTATTAAAGGGGTCATTGGATGCCCATTTTCCACGAGTTGGTATGATTCTTTAGTGTCTTCATGTAAAGTTTGTAACATACAGTGAGGAAAATAAGTATTTGAACACCCTGCTATTTTGCAAGTTCTCCCACTTAGAAATCATGGAGGGGTCTGAAATTGTCATTGTAGGTGCATGTCCACTGTGAGAGACATAATCTAAAAAAAAAAATCCAGAAATCACAATGTATGATTTTTTAACTATTTATTTGTATGATACAGCTGCAAATAAGTATTTGAACACCTGAGAAAATCAATGTTAATATTTGGTACAGTAGCCTTTGTTTGCAATTACAGAGGTCAAACGTTTCCTGTAGTTTTTCACCAGGTTTGCACACACTGCAGGAGGGATTTTGACCCACTCCTCCACACAGATCTTCTCTAGATCAGTCAGGTTTCTGGGCTGTCGCTGAGAAACACAGAGTTTGAGCTCCCTCCAAAGATTCTCTATTGGGTTTAGGTCTGGAGACTGGCTAGGCCACGCCAGAACCTTGATATGCTTCTTACAGAGCCACTCCTTGGTTATCCTGGCTGTGTGCTTCGGGTCATTGTCATGTTGGAAGACCCAGCCTCGACCCATCTTCAATGCTCTAACTGAGGGAAGGAGGTTGTTCCCCAAAATCTCGCAATACATGGCCCCGGTCATCCTCTCCTTAATACAGTGCAGTCGCCCTGTCCCATGTGCAGAAAAACACCCCCAAAGCATGATGCTACCACCCCATGCTTCACAGTAGGGATGGTGTTCTTGGGATGGTACTCATCATTCTTCTTCCTCCAAACACGTTTAGTGGAATTATGACCAAAAAGTTCTATTTTGGTCTCATCTGACCACATGACTTTCTCCCATGACTCCTCTGGATCATCCAAATGGTCATTGGCAAACTTAAGACGGGCCTTGACATGTGCTGGTTTAAGCAGGGGAACCTTCCGTGCCATGCATGATTTCAAACCACGACGTCTTAGTGTATTACCAACAGTAACCTTGGAAATGGTGGTCCCAGCTCTTTTCAGGTCATTGACCAGCTCCTCCCGTGTAGTTCTGGGCTGATTTCTCACCTTTCTTAGGATCATTGAGACCCCACGAAGTGAGATCTTGCATGGAGCCCCAGTCCGAGGGAGATTGACAGTCATGTTTAGCTTCTTCCATTTTCTAATGATGTCTCCAACAGTGGACCTTTTTTCACCAAGCTGCTTGGCAATTTCCCCGTAGCCCTTTCCAGTCTTGTGGAGGTGTACAATTTTGTCTCTAGTGTCTTTGGACAGCTCTTTGGTCTTGGCCATGTTAGTAGTTGGATTCTTACTGATTGTATGGGGTGGACAGGTGTCTTTATGCAGCTAACGACCTCAAACAGGTGCATCTAATTTAGGATAATAAATGGAGTGGAGGTGGACATTTTAAAGGCAGACTAACAGGTCTTTGAGGGTCAGAATTCTAGCTGATAGACAGGTGTTCAAATACTTATTTGCAGCTGTATCATACAAATAAATAGTTAAAAAATCATATATTGTGATTTCTGGATTTTTTTTTTTTAGATT
>NC_139967.1:2769744-2974744 GCF_963993115.1 Abramis brama | reverse complement strand
TTAAATCGTGAAAACACTTTAAACGCATCTATTCCACTCTGACCAAAGTGTGCATGTGCATTTCTGGGGTGCTGAAGAAACTATGCAATATTTTAATGGTTGAAAACATTGAAATGAAAAAAGCTGACTTTTACACATCTCTGGTGATTCAAACACAAACAGTTACAGGACTTATGATTGCATGTGAATGCCAATGATTTCCATTAAGACTGAGATATATTCATTTATATATATATTCATTTATATATATACACACACATGCATGCATGCATACATACATACATACATACATACATACATACATACATACATACATACATACATATATATATATATATATATATATATATTGCAATATGAATAAATACAGGAATATTCACCAGATGTATATTTGGAAAGAATTACTCTAGAATGACTGGAGTGATTTTATTGGGGAGTGCAAAATAAAAATATTTTTAAAAGCTGGAATAAGATTTTTGTGTGTGTGTGTGTGTGTGTGTGAGCCATCCTGTTAGGGCTGAATGATATATATTTTTTATTATTTGGTTGTTTACACTTGGGTTTAATCTTTAAGAACTAACATAAACTTCTTTCAGAAATCATAAAGTGAACAAAGTTTTCTCCATTGGCCACATTTATAATGTTTTCGACCAATTCAGTATAAAATAATAATAATAATAATAATAATAATAAACTTTTTATTTTAGCTTCATGCATTCTTTTTGCATCAACACTTGATAAAAAAGCAACATTTTGAACAAAAAGCTGAGAAAATCGTGTTTTTGTCAAAGCCTACACCACGCATGAGCAATCCCTTTATCTCTCGTTTCTGCTTCTTCTTCACCTGTGTTTTGATCTGGATTTTTAGTACACTCAAAAAAATGAACAAGGAAGGTTGTCCACTTTACATAATATATTAATATTACCCGTTGTCTAAACACAAACCATTTATGTTAAGTAAAAACTTCTAACATCCAGAGGGTGGCAGTATAGTGACGCCAACTGCCATTTTGCCCTAACTTAATTTGATTGTGTTCAATCTTCTTAAATATATGTAAAATTTAAGTTTACTTAATCCGTTTGTGTTGGATTACATGAATGATTTGTGTTGCATTAACTGAAACTGGGCGGTGCTTGCTAGTTCCCAGCATGCTTTGCATATGGTTGAATTAAGAGAGAATAAATGTTAAAATTAAGTGTTATTTTATGGGGGGTTTTTTTTGAGAAAATGAGAAAAGAGGAAGACTTGATATGTGTAATTGTGTTTAATGTTCAATTATAATTGAACATTAAACAATTACACATATCAAGTCTTCCTCTTTTCTCATGAAAAAAATGATTCGTTGAAATGAATCAATTTTTTATCGTTTTATTCAATTGATTTTATCTACATTTAAACAAATGCATTAAGTTGAACTTAATCAATTTTAGTTCAACGTCATTCTGCTACTTTCAACTGCTTTGGCTGAAGGAGCATGTAAATATCAGCATTTAAAATGCTAATATGTGCTACTGTTAGCAAATAGCTGGCAATAGTCTATCAATTTAATTATGTGTCACTAAAATAAATGAAATCTTAAAGGATGAATGAATATAAAAAATAAGAATACCTGAATCGTGTCAGGGAGCCTTTAAAAATTCACTTTGAGACTACTTAAATGGGTCGCTTAAAATGACTTAAATCCATGGTGTTGAAGTTACATGAACAAATTATGACCCAGTTATGTGGAACCTGTTGACAAAAAAGTTAATTAAAGCCAACATATACATTTTTGAGTGTACTCTTTCAGAAAATGTGTAATAACGCCCCCTACCGTATAACAGTGAAAACACGGAAAGCCGGAAAATTCCGTCAATGGAGTTGATGCAAATATTTGTATTTTTTAGTACAACTGTAAAATTACAATACTAATATTTATGTCTTAATTTCTTCATTGTTAAACATTAAACAATCATGAACGGGTTGCTGGCAAACGGATGAATGCGCTGCCCGTTTCACAGTGACACTCGTCACTTTGCCAGTACAGAATATACTTAATTAAATTGCAGTCTGCACTAAGCAATATGTCGGGATGACGGTTTTATTTGGATATATCGTGCATCCCTAATTTCCATCCTTCTATATATTATTTCTATCAACTGCAAAAACTCACAAATTAGCCATCAACGGCTAACACAGACTCGCCACACACACTTTTAGTGCATCACAGCAAGAAAAGCAACTCAAACTGAGCATGTGTGTGTGACTTACAGTCCGTGTCTGTTATAAATGTCAAGATTTGGCCACTGACGTCTGGAAATACAACAGTCGCTATAGGGTGAAATAGAGTCTGTTTGGTCAAGACTGAGCGTCTGAGTCACGGCTATAAATCCACAGCACCGCCCTGTTATATGTCCTTCTAACCAGCAGATCTGTGAGCGTCTTGGCCTGATGATGAAAAGATTTGAGAATAAAGTGGATATTTTAGAAGACAGTGCATTAGATTTAACGCATTTCATTAAGTTGAACAACTTTAATAATCCGCTAGAATGAAAAAGACTTGCAGTGACCATCAAAAAAGAAACACAGGCTCAAATCTTTTCACCTCCAAATGTGTTTGTTTCAATAACTTTCAAAAACATAGCCTTAATGTCTAAATGTCATTTTTTTGCAGAAACAATAGGATCTAGTGTTGGAAAAGTTGAGTCAAATGTCAAGATACATTTTATTTACAAATATGCATATATGTTTATTGAATGTGTAAACACTTCCGTTAACACTGCCATTCAGAAATCTGGGGCCAATTTTAAGATTTTTAGAAATGTTTTTGACTACAAGACTACATTTATTTGATCAAAAATGCAGTAAATACAGTAAAAACGGTGAAATATTATTACAATTTTAAATAGTAATTTATTCCTGTGATCAAAGCTGAATTTTCAGCATCATTACTCCAGTCTTCAGTGTCACATGATCCTTCAGAAATCACTCTAATATGATGATTTGATGATCAAGAAACATTTATGATTATTATCAATGTAAAAACAGTTTCATATTTTTGTGGAAACCATGATACATTTTTCAGGATTCTTTGATTAATAGAAAGCATTTTATTTGAAATCGAATCTTTTGTAACATCTTTACTGTCACTTTTGATCAATTCAATGCATGTTTACTAAACAAAAGCATAAAAATAATGTACTGGCCCCACACTTTTGAATGGCAGTGTACTGTATGTCCCCAAACATTAGCTTCCACTTAATGTAGGGGTTTCGGTCTTAATTCTCAGGGTTTAACTTCTCTAAACCTTTTCTGGTGGCCTCCTGAATCCTGACCTAAACTTTTAACCCAAACCAAAACCCATTCCCTCCCCATTCCCCCGGTGCGAGCCTCCAGCGATCCCCGTCCTCTGACCCGCTTCCTCGTCCCGCGTCCATGTTCGCGAGCGCAGGCCCGGGCCTGATCCACAGAGGTATTTCACGAGCAATTAAACATCGGCTGATCTTCAAACACACTCGCTGCAGCATCAAAGGCAGAAACATCACGACAGTAAAATATATACGCCGGCGCTTCAGGGTGAAGCAGAAACTCCAACACCAACGGGCACATTCACATTCCCTGCGCGAGCAACAGAAAACAGCTCAGGCTTCGGACCAATCTTAAAGGGGTGGTATAACGCCCCTTTTTACAAGATGTAAAATAAGTCTCTGATGTCCCCAGAGTCTGTATGTAAAATTTTAGCTCAAAATACCCCACAGATAATTTTTTATAGCATGTTAAAGTTGTCACTTTTTGGGGGTGAGCAAAAACATGTCATTTTGTGTGTGTACTTTTAAATGCAAATGAGCTGCTGCTCCTGGCACAGGGGGCGGAGCTTCGAAAGCTTGTGTGTTGAAGCTCCTATTACCTCTTCTCAACATGGACTCACCCCCTTTGTTGAGTGTTCCCGAGGGCGGGGTTTATGCAAATTCTAGGGTTGGTGATGTCACTAACCCGGGAGGAATGTGGTGTAGTCTCTACCAGCCGTTTGTTGTAGTCCTTAAAAAGCGATTTCTTTAAAAGCAAATATCTCCCTTTGCTTTGAGCTTTGAGCGTTGTAACTTTGCAGATGTTGTTTATGCTCAAACAGCAACATTACACACTAACTAAAGTTAGACAAGTGAAATCATAATCAACCACCCCTTGAGTACAATAATAATAATAAGAAACATCCCGCGAGTAATCTAGAGCGAGTAACGAGATGCGAATATACACTTCACGTTTGGTGTGAATACACCATAAGAGTTTGCAGGCAGAAAATGAAAGTGGCAGAACCTGTAATAAAACATGAATCAACATATTTTGCACTAGCAAAACATTTGCTGCATTGATTCGGTTCACAAATCGACACGTCAGCCATCGGCACTGATCCTCAACAAACCCGTCTCCATACCGGCGCGACTCCGATCTTCAACCAGAACTGGACTCTGAACTTGTGAACTTGAGTCACTTGTTGCGAACCTTTATTTGTCTACAGCCCATACCAACCTTTTCTCCTCCCCATTTGGATTATGATTTTTCCCTTTTGAGTTTGAACCCTAGACTTTGTTATATTAATTTATCTGTATTTTTGAAGACTAATAAAATCTTGCTAGTCATTACTTCAGTGTACTTGTATACTTTATGTACGGTCGAAACGAGCTGGCCGTAACAATATAAATGAACTAAATTAATAACTTTTTTACAACAAAAATGAACCATCACTGAACTTACTTAAGCTGGACTGTGATGCTATTTTCTTCTGGAAACAAACTTTTTTTGCATTATTCTCCTGTTATCTCTGTAAAGCTGCTTTGAAACAATCTGTGTTGTAAAAAGCGCTATATACAGTGAGGAAAATAAGTATTTGAACACCCTGCTATTTTGCAAGTTCTCCCACTTGGAAATCATGGAGGGGTCTGAAATTGTCATCGTAGGTGCATGTCCACTGTGAGAGACATAATCTAAAAAAAAAATCCAGAAATCACAATGTATGATTTTTTAACTATTTATTTGTATGATACAGCTGCAAATAAGTATTTGAACACCTAAGAAAATCAATGTTAATATTTGGTACAGTAGCCTTTGTTTGCAATTACAGAGGTCAAACGTTTCCTGTAGTTTTTCACCAGGTTTGCACACACTGCAGGAGGGATTTTGGCCCACTCCTCCACACAGATCTTCTCTAGATCAGTCAGGTTTCTGGGCTGTCGCTGAGAAACACAGAGTTTGAGCTCCCTCCAAAGATTCTCTATTGGGTTTAGGTCTGGAGACTGGCTAGGCCACGCCAGAACCTTGATATGCTTCTTACAGAGCCACTCCTTGGTTATCCTGGCTGTGTGCTTCGGGTCATTGTCATGTTGGAAGACCCAGCCTCGACCCATCTTCAATGCTCTAACTGAGGGAAGCAGGTTGTTCCCCAAAATCTTGCAATACATGGCCCCGGTCATCCTCTCCTTAATACAGTGCAGTCGCCCTGTCCCATGTGCAGAAAAACACCCCCAAAGCATGATGCTACCACCCCATGCTTCACAGTAGGGATGGTGTTCTTGGGATGGTACTCATCATTCTTCTTCCTCCAAACACGTTTAGTGGAATTATGACCAAAAAGTTCTATTTTGGTCTCATCTGACCACATGACTTTCTCCCATGACTCCTCTGGATCATCCAAATGGTCATTGGCAAACTTAAGACGGGCCTTGACATGTGCTGGTTTAAGCAGGGGAACCTTCCGTGCCATGCATGATTTCAAACCATGACGTCTTAGTGTATTACCAACAGTAACCTTGGAAACGGTGGTCCCAGCTCTTTTCAGGTCATTGACCAGCTCCTCCCGTGTAGTTCTGGGCTGATTTCTCACCTTTCTTAGGATCATTGAGACCCCACGAGGTGAGATCTTGCATGGAGCCCCAGTCCGAGGGAGATTGACAGTCATGTTTAGCTTCTTCCATTTTCTAATGATTGCTCCAACAGTGGACCTTTTTTCACCAAGCTGCTTGGCAATTTCCCCGTAGCCCTTTCCAGCCTTGTGGAGGTGTACAATTTTGTCTCTAGTGTCTTTGGACAGCTCTTTGGTCTTGGCCATGTTAGTAGTTGGATTCTTACTGATTGTATGGGGTGGACAGGTGTCTTTATGCAGCTAATGACCTCAAACAGGTGCATCTAATTTAGGATAATAAATGGAGTGGAGGTGGACATTTTAAAGGCAGACTAACAGGTCTTTGAGGGTCAGAATTCTAGCTGATAGACAGGTGTTCAAATACTTATTTGCAGCTGTATCATACAAATAAATAGTTAAAAAATCATATATTGTGATTTCTGGATTTTTTTTTTAGATTATGTCTCTCACAGTGGACATGCACCTATGATGACAATTTCAGACCCCTCCATGATTTCCAAGTGGGAGAACTTGCAAAATAGCAGGGTGTTCAAATACTTATTTTCCTCACTGTAAATAAAGCTGACTTGACTTGACTAAACAATGTTTATGCAGATCACAATCTCTAAACCAGTCACTGATTTGCTCTATTTGTCAATAAATACCATACAAGACAAGTAAGTTTCCACTGTTTTACCTTACGTGATATGAATATCTGTCTAATGTCAGCAATCCAGGGTTATTATAGTTAACTAAACAAAACCATAAAAAACATTAATGCTTTGAAATAAAATAAGCTAGTTGCCAATGCAACATTTCTCACTTTCATTTAGTTTTACTTGATGTACTAAAATAACAAACTAAAACCGAAATAACAATTAATATAAACTGTATAGACATATTTAATAAAAATAAAAAAAATACAAAAACAACAAAATTAAATGAAATGGAAAATATAAAAAATAAAATTTCAAAATATGAATAAACACTGTAATAGTATCTCAGTTATAATGTAATACTGCAGCATTGCCAAACTTTTGTAACATTACTTTAAAACAATCATTCAAAAGAATAGCAGCATAAAAGCGTGCATATTTTTCAGATATCAGGCTTTTTAATAATGGAGGAGTTTTTGATGTTATTAATGACATTCGCACTGATCAGATTCATCCGCGTAAGAGCCGAAGCTCAACTCACGTGATCATCAAAACAATGTTCTGCCGCGAGGAACCTGTAGTTTAATGCTTCAGCGGCTAGAGGGCCAAACGCCACATCTCGTGTAGTTTGAAATGGCAGTAAGTGTCTGTATGTCCCAGAGTTATATTTAGAGCGGCATTCCTCAGAGTTCACACACACGCTGACACCGACGACCATCTGACATGTGAAAAAATGAGCGCACCTTCAAGAATGACACGAGACACAAACATTTAGCATTCCCAGTTTCCAAAAGCAGCTTCAATCGCTCCGGCAGCACTACAGAAACACACACACACACAGATTCGCACACACACACCACAGATTCGCACACATTCACACACACACTCACACAAACACTCGCATAAAACACTCTCACAAACACACACACACACACACACACTCACACATTCGCACACACACTCGCACAAACACACACACACAGATTCGCACACACTCACACATTCGCACACACACAAACACTCGAATACACACTCTCGCAAACACACACACACACACACACACACTCACACATTCGCACACACTCGCACAAACACACAAACACAGATTCGCACACACTCACACATTCGCACACACACTCACACAAACACTCGCATACACACTCTCGCAAACACACACATACACACACACTAGCACAAACACACACACACAGATTCACACACATTCACACATTCGCACACACACTCACACAAATACTCGCATACACACTCTCGCAAACACACACACTCTCACACATTCGCACACACACACACACACAAAAACACAGATTCGCACATTCGCACACACACTCGCACAAATACTCGCATACACACTCTCGCAAACACACACACACACACACTCACCCAAACACTCGCATATACACTCGCAAACACACACACACACACACACTCACACATTCGTACAAACACCCGCACACACACACACACTCACACATTCGCACACACACTCACACAAACACTCGCATGCACACTCTCGCAAATACACACACACACTCACACATTCGCACACACACTCGCACAAACACCCATATACACACTCTCGCAAACACACACACACACACTCACTCGCACAAAAACACGCTCGCACACACACACACGCACACACTCACACATTCGCACAAACACCCGCACGCACACACACACACACACACACACACAAACACTTGCATACTCTCGCAAACTCACACATTCGCACACACTCGCACAAACACCCATATACACACTCTCGCAAACACACACACTCTCACACATTCGCACACACACACACACAAACACTTGCATACTCTCGCAAACTCACACATTCGCACACACTCGCACAAACACCCATATACACACTCTCGCAAACACACACACTCTCACACATTCACACACACACACACACAAACACTTGCATACTCTCGCAAACTCACACATTCGCACACACTCGCACAAACACCCATATACACACTCTCGCAAACACACACACTCTCACACATTCGCACACACACACACACACACAAAAACACAGATTCGCACATTCGCACACACACTCGCACAAATACTCGCATACACACTCTCGCAAACACACACACACACACACTCACCCAAACACTCGCATATACACTCGCAAACACACACACACACACTCACACATTCGTACAAACACCCGCACACACACACACACTCACACATTCGCACACACACTCACACAAACACTCGCATGCACACTCTCGCAAATACACACACACACTCACACATTCGCACACACACTCGCACAAACACCCGTATACACACTCTCGCAAACACACACACACACACACACACACACTCACTCGCACAAAAACACGCTCGCACACACACACACGCACACACTCACACATTCGCACAAACACCCGCACGCACACACACACACACACAAACACTCGCATACTCTCGCAAACTCACACATTCGCACACACTCGCACAAACACCCATATACACACTCTCGTAAACACACACAGACACACACACTCGCACACAAACACTGCTCACACACACACACACACACACACACACACACACACACACACAGGCACACACGCACGCACACACGCACGCACACACACACACACACTCTCTAATGAAAGAAAGCAGAGAGATATGTGTTGTTTTGCAGGAACACCGTCTGATGCTTTAATGGGATTGTTGGCGATTCAGCAGAGCAGATCTACAGTCCACAGCGAGTGTGTGAGGAGTGTGTGAGGAGCCGTTCGTGTCCGAGAACCAGCTGGAGGTCATCCGTGCGGATCACAGGCTGGACGAGTGACCCGAGAATCAACCCGTTCACACCCGCAGGCTTCACAGAGACAGGAGCTAAACAGAGCGTTACTGACAGACCGAGAAGAGAGGAGCCGCAACAGAGGAGAATATGAGGAGAATAATCAACATTACAGCAGGAAAACCTGCTCTAGGAGAGCCTGAAAACATCATCAACACTTCGAGGAAGAGCATAAACGTCCTCTTTAAAAATACATTTAATACATTAATGTGCAATTAAGCACATTAAACATTCTTATTACAATATAATATGAAGGATATATATATATATATAAATGTAGCATTTGTTGTACTGATTTTATGCTGATTTAAATGGAAAAATATATATATATATATATATGTAATGAGGATGATGCTAATTATTAATAGAAATTAGATGAATTTAAGAAACATTAACATCCAAAAGCATTACAGCAATGACAATTCGTCAGATAAACGTCACAATGAAATACTAAAACAAAAATAGGCTTCATTTTGTTTATGCAAAATATTTATTTTATGGTGAAATATGACCCAGACATGTTTTTCTGATAAAAAATAAAAATATATATATAAAAACTAATACTTCACTTTAACCTTATATAAATAAAGGTATTTGTTGTAATGCCTGGACATAATGAAAAATATGTATAAAAATTATAAGAATTAAATGGATGCACCACAGTATTAGGAGTTTGATGGAAAAATGTGACAATTAAATATAATAGAATAACAAAGTTAAAATTTTCTTCATAATGAATTTTTTTTTACATTTAATTGTAATAAAAATCTTAATGAAAAAAATAATAACTTTTTTAAATAAAAATACTTCAGCTTCTACAAATCAACATTTAACAAGAAGGAACCCCCCCCCCCCCCCCCCCACACACACACACACACACACACACACACCCTCCTCAGCTGCCCAGAGAGGAGATGTAGGCTCTTGTGTTCTCATCCATGTGAGAAGAGCCCGTTCCAATGGGAACACATCCCACAAAGTGTGCGACATAGTGTGAGTAACAACAACAGAAGACTTATCGCCCGCTGGGCCGACCTTGAGCTTCAAACACAACAGATGCAGCGCTGGAATCCACAACAACTGCACACACTGTTGCCCAGCGACAAATGGGCCAAAACACACACACACACACACACACACAATCAGATATACACACTCCTCACAAAGACCTGGACGAGTGAAAGAGACCGGCATGGAGAAACTTTAAACTTATCAAACGCAACTAACACACCCTGACAGACTCGACATAAAAGACACACACGCCCACTTCCTATACGGCCATATGAATGCATTCCATCACCAATCAAAATGCTTTCTCTCTCTCTCTCTCTCTCTGATGGAGTGATGATGAGGGAGGTTCTGTCTACAAAAGCCCTTTCTTTTCTCTTTATCACACACAGTGGGCGAGCGGCCATGATAACATCAGCCCGTAGAAAACGCTGGAAAGAGAGCAGAAGAGAGACGGACGCAACAGCAACACACAATACAACTACATTTCTATAGTTTATAGTATATGCCTTACAACTGAAAGCCAAAGAGGAAGATGATATAGTAGTTTTATCATGTTTAACATATCATGAGTTGGTGTGTGCGATATAGACCAAAAAATGACATCTCCATATTTTCTGGGATTTTCTCGATAACGATAATTAGATGATATGGTCAGTTCACAGCAGTGACAGAAATCATCTTTTCCAATGAGTTTACATTGATTTTTACCTTTTATGAGCATTTTTTTAATCCTAATTAAATGTATGCATCATCTTTTCTGTCAAATTCAATTATAATAATAATACACAATAGGGCTGTTACCAATCAAATGAAATCAGTATCAAAATTGATCTTTGCAATGCAGAGGAAACACAGAATCTGCATCTGAAGTGGCGTTTAGATGCATTTACACACACTGTTTAATGCAGCTCCGAGGGACATGAATGCGTGCAAACCGCAGTTACAAATGCAGAGATAACGTTTTGATGTTTTAAACCTAAAACGTTAATTACTGATATTTTTGAAATTCTTTAAAGATACTTTAAATGTGAAATTTAAACTGCCAGTAGGTGGCAGCAAATCACTGTTAATGAGCGAGTCATTGAGATTCAACTGATTCGTTCAAACGGCTGATTCATTCAGGAACTTGACTGTCTTAATGAGTGAGTCGTTGAGATTCAACCGATTCGTTCAAACGGCTGATTCATTCAGGAACTTGACTGTCTTAATGAGTGAGTCGTTGAGATTCAACCGATTCGTTCAAACAGCTGATTCATTCAGGAACTTGACTGTCTTAATGAGTGAGTCATTGAGATTCAACCGATTCGTTCAAACGGCTGATTCCTTCAGGAACTTGACTGTCTTAATGAGTGAGTCATTGCGATTCAACCAATTCGTTCAAACGGCTGATTCATTCAGGAACTTGACTGTCGTAATGAGCGAGTCGTTGAGCTTCAACCGATTCGATCAAATGGCTGATTCATTCAGGAACTTGACTGTTGTAATGAGCGAGTCGTTGAGCTTCAACCGATTCGATCAAATGGCTGATTCATTCAGGAACTTGACTGTCTTAATGAGTGAGTCATTGCGATTCAACCAATTCGTTCAAACGGCTGATTCATTCAGGAACTTGACTGTCTTAATGAGTGTGTCATTGAATCATTCATTCAACCGATTTGTTCAAACGGCTGATTCATTCAGGAACTTGACTGTCTTAATGAGTGTGTCATTGAATCATTCATTCAACCGATTCGTTCATCCAGAAACGAAACTCTGCCGTGTGTTGCTCAGACACACAAAACATGTGGTTTTGTTTGGAACTATTTTTGATGGCAAAATAGAGCAAAAACAGGCAATATTGTGTCAAAAATGTAAATCATTTAATCTTGTTTATTGAACTGTTGTATAAAATCAAAATCACATTTGTAATCATGAAACAGCACTCTTCGTGTGATATTAACTAAATAATATAAATATAAAAGACATTCAAAGGTATTTTTGCCCCTTATCTTGAAAATTGAGGGCATTATAAATGCATTTTAATAGAGTAAATCATGCAGTGAAAGCGTGCACTAAATGCACAAGTGCACTAGTCTAACCTACTAGACTACATCACGTATGTGTGCTCTCTCTAGGTATGTTTTTGTTTGAGGGACATACTCGATAATGTCAGATCGCACATATGGTAAAACAACAATCAGAATATTATCCTGGGAAATTATATATATCACACACCCCTAATCATGAGTTACAAAATAAAGGTACAAATCTTAAAAGTGAGTTAAAACACAATTAAGCCTTTGGGAACAGTATACCGACACTTAAACACTTTAACAGTATACCGACGCTTTAGTTGTGACACATGCATGAGTTTAGCTCTGCGTGTGCTGAAGATGAGAGGCAAATATGGCCAAGACAAAAGTGCAGGAATATGACTAAAACAAGCATTGACTTCATGTCTAGACACCTCGACGAACACAACTCCGGACCTAGACAACGTAAAACGCTGACTTGAATCTGCTAAAATGAATTCGGACATGCTGGTGGAGTTCAGAAAGATTGTTTTATGGCGTGATGAGACCAAACTGGAAGGATCAGCAGTGTGTGTGGCACAGAAGAGGCGGCATGGATTGTTTGAAGTATTAGGCCGTTATGATACCTTCAGTGTGTAAACTGGAGCTTTACTGGATCACTGGACAATGATCCCAAGTGCACATTCAAATCTACCAAAGCTTGGTCTGGGGACGGTCCTTAAGCAGCAAAACAAAGAATATCAGTGAGCTGGAAGCTTTTGCACACAGGGATTGGCCAAAGAATCCAGTAGAGAGTCTTAGAGGGTTGTAAACACTTACAGACAATGTTTTTTTGTTTATATATATATAGTACAGGATTCTCTACAAAATTAGATTTTTGGGTGTTGAATAATTTTGTATATGGATGGGATTTCCCCCCCATTTGAACTCAGTAACTCAACTTTACATTCTCAGAATCAGTCAGATATGTGTTGTTAGCCTTTCTGTGATGGTTTACTGATGCCTTAGTTGAAGTGCTTTTCTTCACAAAACCGGAATATCTTGCAGGTCAGGGTCAATAGTTTTGATCGCATAAAGGGACATGAATCATGATGAAGGGAAAAAATATGAGATGGGACGAAACATTATTTGTCAATGCTTTCACATTCTCTGGCAAACGTTTGCAAGAAGCACCGACACACTCGCTCGTTGAAATAATCAACACTCTTCAGAGACATGGACATACGAAAGACAAATGCGTGCATCCGCTTCCGTGTTTATACGAGATTCAAATCTGCATGGGCTCGTATTATCAATACTCGAAGATGACCGGCTCCCTAAGCGTGATCCCGATCAGTGACTACGTCGAACGTGACCGAACTGAAAGGGAACTGGGAAGCTGTAGGACTTCAAATTAAGAGGTTTTTATTCTCATTATTTGGATGAATTCGTTGTGGAATACAGTATTCCTGGGCAGAAGTGTTTTTGGTAAAGTTATCATGTCAACTATCCATAGTGTTTTATGCATACAGAAAATGTGCATACTGTGTGTACAGTATACTGTACATACTATAAACTAGAGCAATATTTATTCATTTAGCCTGTAAGAATTGAGAAATTAGAAAATGCCGGACAGTCTGGTTAAGGAGCGACCAGACCCTGAGAAGACAGGATCTTGCTGGAAATTACCATTTGAACTCACCATCTGAGACAAAAGTCTCACCTCAGAATACATCTCTCTCCCTCATCCCCCACTCCTTCTCCCCCATGCGAAGATCACCAAAAACTCACCCAAGAATCTAAATGGTTTAATATGAATGATTATCAACGAGTATTATGCATGTTTGGTATCATTTGAAATGTCTCAGTGCGACTGGTACAAATGTCTCATTTCCAAATAAGTAAAACAAAAGGTAATAAGGTTTTTAAGAGTTTAGAGATAACTGGCACACAAAGGAAGGTGAAACCTCTGAATGCAAATTCCCATTGTTAGCAGATGTTTCCATGTGAAAGAGGTTCTGTCTATATAATGAAATGCAACGAGAAGATCGGGGCCTTTTTGTAACTCAAGTTGGCCTTAGAGTGACCAAAACTCTTAGCATCATGTATTTTAATGTCGGGTTTGCATCTTTTCTCTTTAATCCAGAGATTTTGATGTTTTGTATTGATTATCTTTGAATTGATTATGTAATTGGCATGATACATTTACCTGACATAATAAATTGTTACATTTGATTATTCTAACTAACTTTGACATTATTTTCATTAAAGAGTTAAAAAGAATAGTCAAACATTCGCTCACATAATTAATGATCCACAGATATCATTAAAATCTTTTCATTTATGGAGTCAGATGAAATAACGAGAAAATACATATGAGAAAATATATTGCATTTAATCAAAAATACTTTGCCTCGAGAAAAGACAATAACACGTAGAGACCTTCCGCGCTGGTCTGATGCCGGACTCTGTGCCGATCGAGCGCGAGCTTACAAGCCGATGCTTTAATCTGCAGACAGTTCATGCAACAATAGTGTCAATCAACTGTTGTGTAATGCATACTGCTACACAAACAATGTTTTTAAATAGTATGCAGTGTATGGTGTGTGTACTGTGCATTATATTGTCTATTAGAGTGTCTGATGACATACCGACCATTTCCACTGAACGCCCATGTCAAATAACACAAAGAAAGATGGAGTGAGAGAACAAGCCAGTAAAAAGATAAAGGCATCAGTTTGAGGTCTGATTCATGTTGTGTTGAGAGAAACACACTGGAACTGAGAGATTTACACGTGTGCTTGAGGATTTCCCTCTTTAACACACTTCCTGATGCTCTGTCGCTCTCAGCGCTGGTCACGCAAACACACTGTACACACTCACACACACACACACACACACGCATGTACAAACATGCACATCAGAGCCGAACCCAGAGGACAGACCAATCACCAATCAGTTCTCCTTCATAGATGTTTCTCCTCGAGAGTTTGACTTCCTCTGCTCATGTGAAAGCAAACAATTCTACACACACTCAACTTCACTTCTGGTTGCATGAGTAATTTCACATGAAGAGTTCTCAGAAGTCTCAAAATGAACTTAAACATTGCTCAACAAATGATGAAAAATTATTCATTAACTTTACTTAAAATATGCATATTTTTTGCAAGCCACTTTTAAACCCTTAAAAGTTTTGCTTTAAAAGTAATTTACGTTTATTAACCCTAGAAGTCTAATCTATGCATTTTAAGATCATTTAGTTTATTTCCATATTTCAAAATCAACTAGAGGCTGTTCATTTAATAAAATATATTTTAATAAAACATTAAAATTGCCTGAACAAATGACAAACACCAGATAAGTTTTCCTATTAACACAATACACAGTCATTAAAAAACGACAGTTTATTACTGTATCGTTACAAGTTGTAAAAGCAATAAAAAAGCTATAAATACATGAAAATTCTTAAAATATTGCCTTTAAATAAATGATTTTTAATATACAAGTAATTTAACTATAATATAAATTAAAATTCTAAATAACAAAAACAAGGTGTAAACTAAACTTTATATATTTTTTTATTTAATTTAATTTAAACTTTATTTAAATATTAATATATTAAAATAAATCAAACTAATATGAATTAAAATGCTACAAAAACCACATTTAAATTAAGATAAACTAAACTAAAATAGTATTTAAATTAATAAATTATTTATAATACATTAAAATACATTAAAAAGCTAAAAAATGCATAAAAATCAAGGTGTAAATTTTTAATTTCCCCTCAATACCTTCTGTTTTTGCTGAGGAACATACAGTTCTGGGATCGAGAACATAACTTGTGTGATTTTAAAATACATTTTAATTAAATGTATATATCACAAAAAAAAAAAAAAAAATCGAAATACAAGCAGCTTTGTCATATTTTTAGCAGAAATACCAAAAATATCTATCTGTATATTTCTCTTTTTTCCCTCACTGTCTTTATGTCATTGTATAGAAAGACTTTCTGATAAACATCCGTAATTCATTATCTCAATTTAAAGTCAAACTTAAAACTCATTTATTGAGATGTGCTTATCCTTCATGATTAATGTGTGCACTCAAATCTAGAACTTTTTTTAGTCGTCATCATGTTTGTAATTATTGCTTTCCCTTATTTATCATTAATTGTCAGTGTTACTGTTGCTACTTCTTGATGTATGGTGACCGTGAGTGATTTGAAAGGCGCCTTAAATAAAACGCATTATTATTATAATTATTAAACATTTCCTTATTCGCAGACCAGCAGCCACGATACTCATCATCAGTGACATCACAACATAAGCTCTCGTACATCGAACACACACTCTCCTGTCTTCACTTCTCCATCATTTTAAAAGCAAACAGGATTAGATGTGGGCCAAAGGAGTGTTTCGGTGAAAAGAGGGGCATCTCTGAGAAACGCTCACATTAAGTCCAGCATGTCGAGGCATGGGTCCCGTCTCTTCCTGCTCACTCTGACTCACGTTCCCACAAAACGCCACAGAGAAACACTCGCTCCTTTCATTCCATATGAAAACAGCGCTTTGTGGATTAAGCATTGAACAAATATAAAGTCACCACGTCTTTTGGGAGCGTTCGTAATCACAATGAGCTGGAATCCGAGGCTCCTGCCTTTGATGGTTTGGCGTGGACCTCCGAACCCGAGACGCAGGGGATGTTTGGATTGTGTGGGAGACTATGAGGAGTTTTGGGTAAATATTTGGAACTCTTTTCATACCGAGACAAGCATCGCTGGACTAGTCCAGACTGGGACGCTGTATGAAAGGGACGTACATTATCCGCGGTGCAACCATGAAACAAGTGCCTTTATATCTGCTATTGGTGCCAAAACACCACTTACACTAAACCGTCACTCCTGCAAAGGATGTTTAGCAACTGCTCGCGAACTGGCATTAAAGGACGAACTGTCCCTGTCCTGTCAGAGTCCATGTCTTCTTCACAGCGATATTTGCATTTGATTGATCTGCGATGCAAATAGAGGAACATCTCAGTCACGAGAGTTCACGTGTACAGTAACTGGTTATTACAGTTAACTAAGCGCTGATGTTAACCAAGCGCTGGGTAAAAGATAGTACTAGTAAGTACTAACTTATGTACTAAAAAAGCGAAACTGAAATAAAAATGAATACAATTGTATTAATGTCATTAATGTATTAATGTCAAAATTAATATTATATTTGTTTTAGGTTACCATTTATTTTACACACACACACACGTATATATATATATATATATATATATATATATATATATATATATATATATATATATAATGTTTGCTGAAATCAAATATAAAAGTGTATATTAAATATATATATATACACATTAGACACACACAATCATTGCTGTGATATATATATATATATATGTTTTAAGTTACCATTTTAAACACACACACACACACACACACACATATATATATTTATTTATATATATAATAAATGTTAACTGACATCAAATATAAAATATATTATATATATATATATATAAATAATAAAAAATATTAAAAACTATACAGATATACACAAAAAATAAAACTAATAAAAATTAAAAAAAAAAAGAAAAAAAAAAAGTAAAACTAATTCAGCGTTTGAGTAAAGCCTATGAGAGCATCTCATGACTCTAAAATAACACTGCAGCGCTGTTGGGAAACACAATATGATGTAAACAGTGAAATAATGTGTGTTCTGTGACCGTACACAAAAACTAAACATCACAACCATCAGACAACCAAAACCCCTCAATTTAGCCTGGTCTTATGTGTATTTATACCGTCGGCTTTCTGAGAGACAATCCAGAACGACTGTAATAGAGCGTTTTGTTTCCATTAAAGTCCTTCAGATGTTCACTAAACAAAGTTGGATCCACAGCAGTAATCCATCGAGGCGAATGTTGTCACCAAGGAAAATACATAAACAGGCGCTAGAGGGAAAGAATGGAGGAAGGACTGTGTGCGGTTTGCTTGAGACAGGTTATTAACTCTGATTAACTTGAGACAGTCTGCTTGTGTGTTGATTGGTTCAGACAGACAGCGTGACGTTCAGGGTGTGACGGCCACATGCAGCACCAAATAAACCCTGGAAATCTCTTTAGCTCTCTTCTAAACCTAGTGAGCTGCCTACCTAGGCAACATTTCCAGACATCACAGCGACGCTACTAAACCTTGACTGGGCCTAAATGAAAGGCAGCATCACATGATGTATCCTCGTTGGAGAAGCCAATCCTAGAATACATTGTGCGAATTGGTAGTCGAATTATTCAGTGCTGAATGCATCAGAAAAGAGGTTCAATTCAATAAAAAATAGACATTAGCTCTATTTTGGTTAGCATGCTGCCTATATAGACACCAAAGTTGTGCTCCGTTCAGAACTGAATTGAGAAGGGCTTTAAGTTTCAGTTAAAGTCCTGAATTTGAATTGAGACAGCAAATCGGATGCAAAACTGCGATACAAATTTCAATGTAAAAAAGTAGGATTAATGATGGATGGATGGATGGATGGATACTGGTTGGATAGATAGATAGATAGATAGATAGATAGATAGATAGATAGATAGATAGATAGATAGATAGATAGATAGATAGATAGATAGATAGATAGATAGATAGATAGATAGATAGATACTGGTTGGTTGGATAGATAGATAGATAGATAGATAGATAGATAGATAGATAGATAGATAGATAGATAGATAGATAGATAGATAGATAGATAGATAGATAGATACTGGTTGGTTGGATGGATAGATAGATGGAATGATAGAACGATAGAACGATAGAACGATAGATAGATAGATAGATAGATAGATAGATAGATAGATAGATAGATAGATAGATAGATAGATAGATAGATAGATAGATAGATAGATAGATAGATAGATAGATAGATACTGGTTGGATGGATAGATAGATGGAATGATAGAACGATAGATAGAACGATAGATAGATAGATAGAACGATAGATAGATAGATAGAACGATAGATAGAACGATAGATAGATAGATAGATAGATAGATAGATAGATAGATAGATAGATAGATAGATAGATAGATAGATAGATAGATACTAGTTGGATAGATAGATACTAGTTGGATAGATAGATAGATAGATAGATAGATAGATAGATAGATAGATAGATAGATAGATAGATAGATAGATAGATAGATAGATAGATAGATAGATAGGCTAACTGAACTTCACACTCATGAATTGAAAGAGAGTTGATTCTTCAACTGTGAGTTTGGAACAGAGGTTTTGATGTTTTCTGTAAGTGACAGTCTCATCTGACGCCTCTCACGTCCAGCGCCAGAGTTCCAAGGAGACGTCCCAAACCCCGTCCCTCCTGCTGATGTGTCCTGCACCTTCCCGTCTTTCACAGACTGATGATGAACTCACTCTTTTCATCCCAGGCCCGCTGTGAAGATGTCCAGCTAATATTAGCTCCATAAACAACGTCTGTGCCGCGAGTGCATGAGTCTCTGTGGATGCCAACAATCTGCCTGGCACAGGGAACGAGAACCAGGGCGAGGGTGATGGGAACCCTCTGTCCCGTTTCACATACTCACTAATTCACAACACAAAGCTCCATTCAGACCACGTACCTATACAAGTACGCACACATCAGCAGGTGTAAAGTTATTAATACTTAACTTATGCAAAAACAAAGTGCTTACAGTTTCATAACTAGGTGAGAATCACAATTTTTAGTTTTAAATAGAGATCACGATTTTAAATAGACTAAACAAAATAACATGTTATTTACTAGAGCTTCTGACAAAATGGTAATTGCTTGCATTTGATTCATTTGAATTCATTACTTAAAAAAGGGTTGAGTGAATGATTCAATGACTCTCTCATAAAGACTTCACTTGTTTCATTACTGGATGAATCAGCGTTTTTGAACGAATCTCTTGAATGAATGATTCAATGACAAATACATTTTTTTAACAGTCACTTGTCGCCACCTACTGGTGTAACAACGCAATTGATACAATCTTTATTTGAAGTGTCAAGTTCAAAAGGTGATTTACTCTATTTTGGTACTTCTGTGATAATTTGAATGTATGAAACAGAAATGATGATACGGTGTGGTTGTAAAGACAGTTTGTGAAGCTGGATCAGAACACAGATCTGAATATTCGCTGTGATCGTACTCAAAGGATTAATAGACAGACGAATAAGGAATAAGATCACATGGGTGTTTGAATCGAGATCGTGATCTTTTAGCGATTAATTGCACAGCTCTACTAAGTTGCAAAAACATCTTGTAGAATTATGACGTCACAACCATAATAGGGATGCACCGACTTTGGCCGATACCGATAACCGATAATTCTTTATATTTGAAAGCCGATAACCGATATATTGGCTGATAAATCTAAATCCACATTTTTAAATAATTTTTGAGAGCCTGATTACAAAAACAAAAGTCTCACATTAAAATCCATGTCTCAAGCACACAATTATAATGATGTTCTCATTATAATTTTATAATCAAGCCGATATGAAAGACTTGCGTTGCACCGTATTTTCCTTTTTGAGGTGATTTCAATCATATTTCAAGCAATTTGAAACCATCATATTGAACAGTGCACATCTGAAGAGTCTCAGCTGAAGGAAATAATACATTATTTATCAGCTTTAATATATCGGCCACATTTTCTTATTGGGCCGATAACGATAACATTAAAAATGAACATATATCGGCTGATACCGATATGGTGGCTGATATATATCGTGCATCCCTAAACCATAAGCTCATTAACATCAGTGTTGCTGTTTGTTGACTAAAATAAATATGGTTACACAGCCAATCACATCAGAGCTCATTTACATGTACAGAATTTAAACAGCCTATTTAAATTCAAGGGCAAGAGAGAAAGAAAGTGATCTGAGAAAAGTGAAAAACAACATTATGATGCTTTCTGGTTCAAGAATCCTGGACAAACCTGAAGGAACTACAAGCAAGTGCTCATATATGTGTGTTTGAGTGTGTTTTCCCATCAGCCTTACTTTATCCAGCAGAGGCTGGCACTGCGGCACGTTCCTCTCTGGACTCTCGAGTTTGACGATGCTGATGAAGTCGGGTTCCTGACGCTCATCTTCACTGTTGTTACACAGAGACAATGGGTGAGACTGTAGAGAAACAGAGACGGTCATATGTGACTGAGATTGACCACAACATTCATTCAATAAATCCCAATGGAGATTTCAGTTCTGTCAGAATCCGACTCCTCGGATTACCTACTGTTATCTCGGCATCCTCTTAGAAACGTATTTCTGAATGTCAGTGATTCCACACACAACACTTCTTATTTAAACTAATTTATTTAGACTTTTACCGAATACTATTTTTCTCATTGCACTGCTTTAAACTGTAGATCATGCACTAGTAATGCCAAGGTCACAGGTTCGATTCTCAGGGAATGCAAGCACAAAAATAAAAAATAAAAAATGTAAACCTTGAATGCAATGGATAAAAGCATCTGCCAAATGCATAGACACATTTAACGTCCAATTATTTAAGTATAAGTAGCTGATGATGTGCAATCTGCTCCATGCGACTATCCCCTGATAAACGAAAGGATTCAAATGAAGTCAGTCTTCTTATATCTGAATACAGCAATGAATGAATGAATGAAGTAAGTTCAGTTTGCAGCGGCTCTTTGATGTTGAAGAGGCAACTTCCTCTTCCTAGCATGTGGGCGCGCATTTGACTAATAGTTTCCTTATCAATGAAGACCAAAAGGCACATTGATGACAGAGAGAGAATGTTGAAACACTTTTAAAGTGGCAGGCGCTCACATTATAAAACTCATCAGCATAGCTCATGAATATTAATTAGGTGATTCAGCTTATTCACTATATATGCACAACTGTAGAATTGAGATTTACTTAAAGTCCCCCTGTGGTGAAAATCAAGTGTTTAATATTGTTTATATGTTTTATATGCTTTAAGAAAATATGCTTTAAGATGCTTTATATGCTTTTATGTATATGCTTTAAGACAAACCATGTGTAAATTCATAAGTCGACACCATTGCTGAGTGTTTTCTCCTTAAAACTGCAGTGAACCAAAGACAGTCTCAAAAACACGCTTTGAAATCGCTGGTGTTTCTGACGTCACAAACTACCTTGTAACCAATCAGATCAACGTGTGATCGTCAACCAGTGGATCTCTGAGCTGAGTGAGTGAGTGGAGGCGGGGCTCATTTGCATATTCATAGAACCACGAATACTAAATGAGGCAAGGGTGTCGAGTTACATTCAAGATATTTTAAGGCATGAGGAAATATTTTTTCAAGGAAAAAAACGTTTAAATATGTCATTTCAGTGATCAAAGATGAGTTTTAAGGAATACATTATTGACTTCAGGGGGACTTTAAGTCTTTTAAGTTGAAAAAGGCATTTCTGTATTACATCCTTTTCTAGTATGAGAATATGAGATCTGTATTATCCAGGTGCAATGTTATGATGTGATAGATGTCCGAACACTGGCATACTGTCTTACTACAAACTCAGAAAACATGAAACCAGTGTGTTGTGAAAGTATGCAAATTGGGACATAAACACGGATGCACGTTTAATGCATCCGTGTTTATGCATCCCCTCGTTTATGCATCCCCTCGTTTATGCATCCCCTCGTTTAATGCATCCCCTCCCCGAATAAACCTCCAGCAGTGGGAAGATTCCCGTGGGACCCTTCTCACCCAGAGTCCCCTTCATCCCACTCAACCGAGCGGAAATCCCAACGTGAAACCGAGCCAGCCGGCAGGAGCGTGACATCAGCACCTGGCACATCAGCAGAGTCATGATGTCATCCGTGCAGAAGGGCTGGTGTGTGTCAATCAAAACCAGAGACGATGGAAAGAGTGAGAAAAACAGAGGAGTGGAGGAGAAGCATGGAAATGACAGGAACCCTGCAGTACACGAACACTGGAGCAGAAGAGTCATGTGACCTAAAGGTCAGAGGTCAGTCGCTCAGTGGGCGTGTCTGTAAAGTGAAGAGCGGTGTGTTTGTCTTTAGTGCGCTCTAAAATCACTTTCAATAGACAATCAATACAGTCATCATATACATTACACTGCCGTTCAAAAGCTTGGGATCGGGAGGATTTTTAATGTTTTTAAAAGAAGTCTCTTCTGCTCACCAAGGCTGCATTTATTTGAAAAACAGAAATATTGTTGAATATTATGAGAAGTTAAAATAACTGTTTTTTATTATAATATAAAATATAATTTATTCCTGTGATCAAAGCTGAATTTTCAGCATCATTACTCCAGTCTTCAGTGTCACATGATCCTTCAGAAATCACTCTAATATGATGATTTGATGCTCAAGAAACATTCATTATTATTATAAATGTTGAAAACAGTTGTGGACAATTTTTTTTTTCAGGATTCTTTGATGAATAGAAAGTTCTATTTCATTTATTTGAAATAGAATATTTTGTAACATTATAAAAATGTCTTTATCAATGAATCAATGCATCCTTGATGAATCAAAGTATTGATTTCTTTCATTTCTCCCCCCCTTAAAAAAAAACATTCATACTGACCCCACACTTTTGAACGGTAGTGTATAATATTACAAAAGCTTTCTATTTCAGATAAATGCTGTTCTTTTGAACTTTCCATTCATCAAAGAATCCTAGATTTTCTTTTTACACAACTGTTTTCAACATTGATAACAATGAATGTTTTTTGAGCAGCAAATCATCATATTAGAATGATTTCTGAAGGATCATGTGACACTGAAGACTGGAGTAATGATGCTGAAAATTCAGCTTTGATCACAGGAATAAATTATATTTTACAATATATTAAAGTAGAAAACATTTTATTTTAAATTGCAATAATATTTCACAATATTACTGTTTTTAGGGGGGGGGGGGGGTTGTGTATTTTTAATCAAATAAATGCAGCCTTAGTGAGCAGAAGAGACTAAATATTAAAAATCTTACCAATCCTAAACTTTTGAACGCCAGTGTACATCTGTAAATATGCAAACTGTACGTCTGAGCACCTAAAGTTAACAAATCCATTTCCCATAAATATATACATAAAGAAATCGATACTTTTATTCTGCATGGCACTTTTGAAAGATATACTGTATAAACTAGAGGAGGATGTGTGACCTTGCAACAAAAAGAAAAAGAGGAAAATTGTTAAATAATGTCTGGATCCAGCCTCTGCAATCCCACAATCCTCCTCTCACGAATCCTCTGTAAAGGAGTTGTCATCAATCCTCCTGAACAGCTTGAGCTTCTGGAGCCGTTTAGCGTCTCGCGTAAAGCTAATCATTATCTCTGGCCAGCGAATGCCAGCTCTGTTTACCATCAAGAGACCGTCCAACACAGTCTATCATCTCCGCTAGGTATTTTTATCTCACAAAGGGGCAGAAGTCTAAAAACAACATCGGTTCTGACCCCAAAAGACACATCTTCATTTGGCTTTTTGAAAAACGGAGGCACTCACAAACAGATTATTGACAATAGTGCGAGCCGCCCGTAGCGTCTGTCTAAACCGCAAACCGGGTTGGGATGAGACGTCTCTTCTCTACGGCTTTGTAGTGGCATATAAAGACATTCCAGTGTCATCTCGACCACAGTCAGACGTCTAAAAATACTCAGATCGAACGGCCTTGAAAACAAACTCAGGGGAGGAGAGATAATAAAGAGTTGCTGTGGTGAGAAAGTTATTTTCTCTTTTCTTCCTCTGCCAGTTACGCAGTTTGTTCATGTCGAGCTTGAGCGCACCAGTCGCTTTACATCATTCTGTTACTCTTTCTATCCGTCCAACCATCCGTCCATCCATCCATCCATCCATCCATATATCCATCCATATATCCATCCATCCATATATCTGTCCATCCGTCCAACCATCCATCCATCCGTCCATCTATCCATCCATCCATCCATCCATCCATCCATCCATATATCTGTCCATCCGTCCAACCATCCATCCATCCGTCCATCCATCCATCCATCCATCCATCCATCCATCCATCCATCCATCCATCCATCCATCCATCCGTCCATCTATCCATCCATCCATCCATATATCCATCCATCCATCCATCCATCCATATATCCATCCATCCATATATCTGTCCATCCGTCCAACCATCCATCCATCGTCCATCTATCCATCCATCCATCCATCCGTCCATCCATCCATATATCCATCCATCCATCCATCCATCCATCTATCTGTCCATCCATCCATATATCTGTCCATCCATCCATCCATCCATCCATCCATCCATATATCCGTCCATCCATCCATCCATCCATATATCTGTCCATACATCCATCCATCCATATATCTGTCCATCCATCCATCTGTCTATCCATATATCTGTCCATCCATCCATCCGTCCGTCCATCTATCCATCCATCCATATATCTGTCCATCCATCCATCCATCCATCCATATATCTGTCCATCCATCCATATATCTGTCCATCCATCCATATATCTGTCCATCCATCCATCCATCCATCCATCCATATATCCGTCCATCCATCCATCCATCCATATATCTGTCCATACATCCATCCATCCATATATCTGTCCATCCATCCATCTGTCTATCCATATATCTGTCCATCCATCCATCCGTCCGTCCATATATCCATCCATCCATATATCTGTCCATCCATCCATCCATCCATCCATCCATCCATCTAACCATCCATCCAGAATCTTTTATTTTATTTACCATGCCAGCATCAAAGGATATATTAATGGAAAACTTAAACTTCTGGAGATGTGGTGGCTTGTTTTGTGCACTTGTTTGGGTATCGATGCATTTATACACAGATGCAGAGAATACATAGACTTCCGGTGCAGTGTTTACAATATGAACCATGAAGAACATCTGTTCAAGGGCTCAGAGAGAGAGAGAGAGAGAGAGAGAGAGAGAGAGAGAGAGAGAGAGAGAGAGAGAGAGAGAGAGAGAGAGACAGAGAGAGAGACACAGAGAGAGAGAGAGAGAGAGAGAGAGAGAGAGAGACACAGAGAGAGAGAGAGAGAGAGAGAGAGCTTTTTGCAGATGGACGTCTGCTATATGAATTAAAGAGAAAGTCAAACATCTACAGTCGTATTATGTTGTGAAACACAGGAATATGACAGCCGGTTTGATGAGTGCTAATCACAACGTACGAGAAGTATCAAATATTGGCTTTATGCATAATTACATGCAACTAACCCTCAACCAAACCCTAATCCTACCCTAACCCTATAGTAAGTACATGTAGTTGCTTAATATTACTCAGTTCTTAAATATATAAACACACTGTAACAATGACACCTTAAAATAAAGTGTAACCGAATAATTTATAACATTATAAAATATCTTTACTGTAACTTTTCATCAATTGAATGCATCCTTGCTGAACAAAAGTATTGATTTCTTTTAGTTCTTCCTTTCCTGATATTCTTCCTTCCTTTACTTAATATTCTGCAATATTATTGGTTTGACTGCACTGACACTGTCAGAGGACTGAACTGAGCTGGACGAGACCAGAGCTGATGTAGAGATGAATAATTGTTCATAACTGATGAACTTTACACAGTTATTGAACATGACTGAATCAACACTGAACTGATTTCAATTGAATTATGAATGTTTACTATAGTCTTTTTAGAGCTGCTTTACAGCCGAACTGAACTCTGTTAAGCTGTATTGTATAAAGCGCTAGAGAAATAAAGGAGACTTGACTAGAGAGCAAATGATGGACAGATACATCTAACACATAATGTCTGCAATATTGCTGGTCTGTTTTTAAATCGGCTAAAAGATTATGTTTTTAAAAGAAGTCTGCTCACCAATGCTGCATTTATCTGATTTGATCATAAATACAGAAAAAAAAAACTGCAATATTGTGAAATATTATTACGATTTCAAATATGTGAATATATTGTAAAATGTAATTTATTCCTGCGATGCAAAGCTGGATTTTCAGCATCATTACTCCAGACTTGTCCTTCAGAAATCATTCTTCTAAATCTTGAAACTTCTGAACTGTAGTGTAGTAGATCAAAACCAAGAGGATGATGTGAAGTGGACAATCTTACAGAGACAACATTTTTTAGAGTAACAGCGTTTGAAGGACGTGGACAAATAACATGGAATGACTCACATTTAAACAAGCGCTTTCTATCGAATCCTCACAGCGTTTGTAAACAGCGAGGATGAGGACGTCACACATCTGTCCTTGTGGTCATTGTGGAATTTGACTAGATCAACCGATTGACAGATGAATTTAGGCCAGCTTTGTAATAAAGTCTATTTATTTTGCTGCGCATGCACAATTACATGGTTAGTTGCATTCTGTTTTTTGCATTTAGCCGCGTTTTCCTCTCCGTTCTGTCACTCAAAAACTGACCGGTGACCCTATAGAGAACAGGACGAAGTCTGGAAAAATGGTTGGCGAGGGTATTAGAACTCCAGGACTGTCAAAACAGGAGCGGGCTCAGATTACAGCTCATTGAGAGGCACGGAAACCCACACCATAATGAGCCCACCATAATGAGAGCCAGAGTCGGGCTGTCTGCTGACTCAATGAAAGGGATTAGAAGGTATTGTGGCGGTTTCCAAGAAGAGAAGAGGAGGAGACGGCGCAAAATGCAATCCGGGTAACCTCACCTGCAGAAATACACAGGATTCCTCTCATGAAAGAAACACGCTGAGTGAGCCAGAGAATTACAGATGCAGTGGATCACGATCGGGAGAAACACGGCTCTCTATCGCATATCATAATATATGACCCTGGACCACAAAACATGGGTCGATTTTCTGAAATTGAGATTTATACATCATCTGAAAGCTGAATAAATAAGCTTTCCATTGATGTGTGGTTTGTTAGGATAGGACAATATTTGGCTGAGATACAACTATTGTAAATCTGGAATCTGAGGGTGCAAAAAAATCGAAACATTGAGAAAATCTCCTTTAAAGTTGTTCATTTATGTTGGCGATTGTGCTGCATTCACTCACAAAAATAAATGTTTGATATATTTACGGAAGGAAATTTACAAAATATCTTCATGGAACATGATCTTTACTTCATATCCTAATGATTTTTGGCATAAAAGAAAAATGGATAATTTTGACCCATACAATGTATTGTTGGATATTGCCACAAATATACCCGTGCAACTCGAGATTTTGTGATCCAGGGTCACATATACAGTAGTCAACATTTGAAGTGGATCAAAAAAGTTCATCAAAAGCCCTATTCGCTCTGGATTAGTGTTATCTGGGGACCTCTGTGGGATGTTCCATCTATGTTATAACGTTTTGGCGTAAAGGCCTTTGGTGAATCACTGTAACATAAGAGATTATTGCTTTAGTAGCTTTAACAGGATCAAAAATGACCCATAATCCTCAGCTGAGATCAGGTGTGTATGACATTACACACACAGAACATGACAGATCAATCATGACACACTGGCAAATGAGTGTGTGAAAACACACTGTTAAAGTTCAATACTGTCACACACACAAATCGTCCAGCAGAGGGGGTGCACACACGCACACACACAATCACACTCACACTCACACTCACACACATACACACACACACACACACACACACACACTTGCAATCAAAAAGTAGTCAGATTACTAACTAAAATTGTTGTCATGTAATTTGGAATCCCTAACCAACTACAATTTTATAAGTAATCTACTATATATATAATTTAATCTAGTTTTATTATTATTATAGACTAGATTAAACTATATATATATATATATATATATGTGTGTGTGATTGTGATTGTGTATACCCTCCATCTTGTTAACAAAAAAGGCTAAATTACACATGCCGTTATAATGAACATTAAATAGATTTGTCAAAACTGCATGATATTTGCAGGTGATTTTTACTGTTCTCACTGACATCCAAAAACCAAATCAGACATGAATATTTCAGAAAATAAAGATAATACAGTATAAAAATATGAGAATTAAACTATCAACTAAACGTCTGAAATGTTTTCAACTCTGTAGTTATCATAAGTGTGTGTGTGTGTGTGTGTGTGTGTGTGTGAGCTAAAAATAAGGCCTGTCACTACTGACGTCTTTCTCGAGTGTGTGGGAGTAACAGCAGATCTCTCTCAGGACCGAAGGCCCATAATCACACACTCGGAGCGAGAGAAGATGGTCATAAACTCGGTCCGTACACACACACACACACACACACCATCCAAACGGCCACATCAAGGCCCGGATGCTTTATTGTTGTTTTATTTTGGAGTGTAAACACGACTCGCTCACACAAACAGACTCCATGGCAACCACCTGACCCCTGACAGCCAATCAATTACTGACGTTAAACAACCGGACCGTTAACAGCCTGTCCTGGTAAACTGAGCCTTCTAGCCCACATGGAAAAAATACAAGTAAAAGTTCTCAAATAGCAGCAATCCAACTTGAGCTTCTGGTTACTACTGGTGTTACTAGCATAACTATTACTACTCATAATCATAGTCAAATCACTGACCTCAGGTATTAAACATCGGCATGTTTTCCAGACAAATGTTGTGTGATATGATTCCTTAACTCATGATACTTGTTGAGGAGAGGGACTGTTACTTTACCAAGTCATTTTTGATTACTGTATTTACCGGAAAATAAGTCCCACACCTGGACAAAATCGCATTGCTGAGACAGAAGAAACACAGATAAGTTCATTAGGAAATAATTAAAAATACTGGTAAATAAAACAAAACATTTCCAAACATTATTAACACTATAAATATGTATTTTAATTCCCCTCACTCCACAATAAATCCTATAGATTTGATGGTGTTCAGAACAGAATAGAAAAGAAGCTCTCCAATAAACTACAATATTTGTACACTTTATTAAAGTTAAAACGTCCGTTTCATTGCGTTAGATGCACAATAGCAGGACTAACTATACTTTTCTGTCACGGAACAAAATGTTGCATTTGCATTCAAATATGAAAGAAAGCATTATTAATTCATCATTAAGTGTGAGTGTTTATACAGTCAAACCAAAAATTATTCAGACACACAGATTTAATTTTTATATTGTTTTACTAGTGTGTGCAGGACACTATAGTTCATTTATGTAAGTGAGGAGAGCAACATAAAGTAAACTGTGACATATTATACCCCAAAAATTCTTCATACAGTGACTACCAGTAAAAAATTTGGAACCAAAAATGATTCGGACACTTTGACCTGATCATGTTTTCTTCAGTGTTTTGTCTTTAATTGCTAATGCTCTTTTTACACACAGACTGAACAAAATGAAGCATTGCTTGGTGATTGGTTGAGCTAAACTGGTATTATCTAATTGTGTAGTTAAATTTAACAGCTGACAGATATTCAACATAATTCATGTGTGAGACAGTCTAACAGAAGGACGGACAAAACCAGTCAAATATCAACTGAGTTCTTGGCATATTTTATTACCATTTTCTAAACTATGGTGAATAAACTGTGAAAATGTTGAATAATTTTTGGTTTGACTGTATACTTTTTGAGGCCTATTGTATCCCATGTAAAACATAGTTCTGATGTAAACACCCTTGTGTGTTCTTGGATGTAACGGCGGAGATATCAGATGTTATGAGTGGACTTGTTGAGGGAGAGAGACACACAGATGGGATTCTTCCAGATGGGCATGGAGAATTGAGCGTCAGGAATGCTCTCCCAGTGTAAACACTGTTAGCCTGAGGAATGCTGTCGCCACGCTTTGAAGTCTGAAGTCTATCTCTGCCACAAAATCCCTTTATCCCAACAGACAACAGGGGAAGAAAAACAGCAGCGCACAATTCATTCTTCCTATACAGTAACAATCTCACACAGAGTCAGTGATACAGTCGCACCTGTCTCTATCTCACAGCGAGGGCGTCCAGTTTACACAGAAACCTTCACTCAGCGAGGGTCAGGTGTTTGACTCTCCTGTAACATTCCAGAACATTATTCAGGAGAACCGAAGTGTGTGTCTGAGCAACAAAAACAGTCAAGTCAAGTCAAGTCATCTTCATTTATATATCGCTTTTAACAAGATATAGATCGTTTCAAAGCAGCTTTACAGTGATAATAGGAAATTAAAGTAACAGATTGTTTTGGCTTTACAGCAGCTCTACGATAAAGAAGAGACTGAGACTGCATTAGCAAACATGATCAGTGCTGTTCAACAGTGATGATGTGATTGAGTTTGTGCTCCGCCCAGAGCACCATCTCAACCACACAGATTCACACTCAGAACACCCTAGCAACACCCCAGCAACCAGCCAGACACCATCGTTACCTCACAGTTACACATAAGACACTCATAACACCCTAGCAACACCCCAGCAACCAGCCAGACACCATCTCAACCGCACAGTAACACATAAGACACTCAGAACACCCTAGCAACACCCCAGCAACCAGCCAGACACAATCGTTACCACACAGTATCACATAAGACACTCAGAACACCCTAGCAACACCCCAGCAACCAGCCAGAACACCATAGAAACCACAAAGTAACACATCAAGCACTCTGAACACCCTAGCAACAGCCCAGCAACCATCCAGAACACCATAGCAACCACACAACAACACATTAAACACTCAGAATGCCCTAGCAGCACCCGAGCAGCAGCAACCACCCAGAACACCCTAGCAACCACAAAAAAAACACATCAAGCACTCTGAACACCCTAGCAACACCCCAGCAACCCCCCAGAACACCCTAGCAACATCCCAACAACGACCCAGAACACCATAGCAACAGCAAAGTGACACATCAAGCACTCTGAACACACTAGCAACACCCCAGCAACCACCCAGAACACCATAGAAACCATATAGCACATTAAACACTCAGAATTCCCTAGCAACATCCCAGCAACCACCCAATACACCATATAAACCACATAATAACACATTGAACACTCAGAATACCCTAGGAACAACCCAGCAACCACACAGTAACACATGGAACACTTAGAAGCCCCTAGCAACACTCCAGCAAACACCCAGAACACCCCAGCAACCACATAGTACCACACTAAGCATTCTGGACGCCCTAGCAACACCCTAGCAACCACCCAGTATAGCACAGCAACCGCATACTTACACATTAAGCACTTACAACACCCTAGTATCACCCCAACAACTATCCAGTAGACCACAGCAATAACCAAATGCACAACAATGCTTCAAAATCACTCAGAACACCCTAGCAACCACACATGAACACATTAGACACTATTAACACCCTAGGAACAACCCAGAAAGCCTGAACACAGCTGAAAAGTAACATGTTACACATCCCAGAAACAACAGAGCAATGTCATCAACCCAAAATCAATGATGGGCCAGTCAAGCGCCACTGACATTTTCTTTTCAAGGAAACTAGTATAAATGATTAGCTAAAATGGCAGTGTTTTAAAGCTTTTTAAAGCCAAAGTAGAAAAAAAGTCTGGCAGCAGCAGAAGTCTGTTATTTTCTAGTGTGTCAGCACACAACATGTATTAGTCTCAAGACAGAAGATATAAACACATTTTAGCAATGTTTATGAGTGTATGAGTCCCCATGGCAATATATGAGAGGTTGTATTTCCCACTGAAGCTACTGCCAGTTATTTGGATTAAAAAGCTTATTTTTTCTTCATCTTTAAAGCATGTGACACAGACTCACAGACAGCTGCAGTCACACTGGACAAACACCAGCTTCAACAGGGCTTACATTTTCACAGCCTGGTGCCACCTCGCTCGAAAACAGGAGACCCGGCGCCAGCAGACGAGGGCAGAGAAACGCACAGGAATAAGAGTCAGTGTGAGGAATAAATAAAAGGATCGCTCCATCTTCATTTGTGTCACGGGCCGTTCTGGCCGGCGTTCCGAAACCCCATCAGAGGCGAAGGGGAAAGTCATCATGATGAAAATCCCCTCCGCACCCACAGCTCCACATCATTCCGCTTTAAAGTGTATTTTTGACATAATTACAGAAGAGGGTGAAGCGTCTTGAGTCATGCTCGAGCCCGGAACCATCGGCCTCTCCGGCTACAAACACATAAACACAGGCCTGCCTCCCTCCAACTATACCACTGGATCCAGACGCTTGATGTTTTTCAGCCCTCTTCCCCACCCCCCTCTCCGAGTGATTGGGAAAGCGGTAATTTAACGGGGCTGCCGTCAAAATAAACAGTCTTAAATCAGGTCAGAAACGTCAAATCTGGTCATTCTGGTCAAATGAGCACCAAACTGAAGGTAAAAATGTCATGATTGGTAAAAAAAACCCTTAAGATATGCATAATGCATGGTTTAAACGGTCTTAAATAAGGTCAGAAACATCAAATCTGGTCATTCTGGTAAAATGAGAACCAAACTGAAGGTAAAAATGTCTTTGACTAGTAAAAAAAACCCTTAAGAACTGCATAAACGGTCTTAAATCAGGTCAGAAACGTCAAATCTGTTCATTCTGGTAAAATGAGAACCAAACTGAAGGTAAAAATGTCATGATTGGTAAAAAAAACCTTAAGAACTGCATAATGCATGGTTTAAACAGTCTTAAATCAGGTCAGAAACGTCAAATCTGGTCATTCTGGTAAAATGAGCACCCAACTGAAGGTAAAAATGTCTTTGACTAGTAAAAAAAAACCTTAAGAACTGCATAATGCATGGTTTAAACGGTATTAAATCAGGTCAGAAACGTCAAATCTGGTCATTCTGGTAAAATGAGAACCAAACTGAAGGTAAAAATGTCATGATTGGTAAAAAAAACCTTAAGAACTGCATAATGCATGGTTTAAACGGTATTAAATCAGGTCAGAAACGTCAAATCTGGTCATTCTGGTAAAATGAGAACCAAACTGAAGGTAAAAATGTCATGATTGGTAAAAAAAAACCTTAAGAACTGCATAATGCATGGTTTAAACAGTCTTAAATCAGGTCAGAAACGTCAAATCTGGTCATTCTGGTAAAATGAGCACCCAACTGAAGGTAAAAATGTCTTTGACTAGTAAAAAAAAACCTTAAGAACTGCATAATGCATGGTTTAAACGGTATTAAATCAGGTCAGAAACGTCAAATCTGGTCATTCTGGTAAAATGAGAACCAAACTGAAGGTAAAAATGTCATGATTGGTAAAAAAAACCTTAAGAACTGCATAATGCATGGTTTAAACGGTATTAAATCAGGTCAGAAACGTCAAATCTGGTCATTCTGGTAAAATGAGAACCAAACTGAAGGTAAAAATGTCATGATTGGTAAAAAAAACCCTTAAGAACTGCATAATGCATGGTTTAAACAGTCTTAAATCAGGTCAGAAACGTCAAATCTGGTCATTCTGGTAAAATGAGAACCAAACTGAAGGTAAAAATGTCTTTGACTAGTAAAAAAAAACCTTAAGAACTGCATAATGCATGGTTTAAACGGTATTAAATCAGGTCAGAAACGTCAAATCTGGTCATTCTGGTAAAATGAGAACCAAACTGAAGGTAAAAATGTCATGATTGGTAAAAAAAACCCTTAAGAACTGCATAATGCATGGTTTAAACAGTCTTAAATCAGGTCAGAAACGTCAAATCTGGTCATTCTGGTAAAATGAGCACCCAACTGAAGGTAAAAATGTCTTTGACTAGTAAAAAAAAACCTTAAGAACTGCATAATGCATGGTTTAAACGGTATTAAATCAGGTCAGAAACGTCAAATCTGGTCATTCTGGTAAAATGAGAACCAAACTGAAGGTAAAAATGTCATGATTGGTAAAAAAAACCTTAAGAACTGCATAATGCATGGTTTAAACGGTATTAAATCAGGTCAGAAACGTCAAATCTGGTCATTCTGGTAAAATGAGAACCAAACTGAAGGTAAAAATGTCATGATTGGTAAAAAAAAACCTTAAGAACTGCATAATGCATGGTTTAAACAGTCTTAAATCAGGTCAGAAACGTCAAATCTGGTCATTCTGGTAAAATGAGCACCCAACTGAAGGTAAAAATGTCTTTGACTAGTAAAAAAAAAACTTAAGAACTGCATAATGCATGGTTTAAACGGTATTAAATCAGGTCAGAAACGTCAAATCTGGTAATTCTGGTAAAATGAGCACCAAACTGAAGGTAAAAATGTCTTTGACTAGTAAAAAAAAAAAAGAAGCATAATGCATGGTTTAAATCATAACAATGACTGTCTGACACAAATAGCGAAACAAATCATACCGTAAATCCACCAAAACAAACATTTAAGAATAAAAATCATGATGTGACAGGATTATCATGTGGTTGCTGCAATTTTAAAACAGCATTAAGCTACTCAGGGTTGTGCATTAAGCTACTCAGGGTTGTGATTTTGCCATCTTTTTGAGAAAAATAAATAAATAACTGTAACTGTCTCCTGTGTTTTATTGCTTTAATAATAAAAACACAAAAAGAGACTCACTATGGCTTCAAGAGTAGTGGTAAAATACATTTAAAGCCATTAAAGTGTTTTTGACCTCAGTAAAAACTTATTTATATCTTGCACGATTCAAAAGTTTGGGTTCAGTAAAAATACCAACCTTTTATTCATCAAGGATGCATTAAATGAATCAAAAGAACAGTTAAGAATGTAAATGTGTGCCTTGAAATGCAATGCAAGTCGCTTTGGGTAAAAATGCATAAATGTGAAAAGTGACATTAAAGACATTTATAACGTCAAAAAAGATTTCCATTCAAAATAAATGCTGTTCTTTTGAACGTTTTAATAATCAAAGAATCCTGAATTGAAGTTAAAACTGAAGTTTTAAACATTGATAATAATCAGTAATGTTTCTTGATCATCAAATCATCATATTAGAATGATTTCTGAAGGATCATGTGACACTGAAGACTGGAGTAATGATGCTGAAAATTCAGCTTTGATCACAGGAATAAATTACACTTTACTATATATTCACATAGAAAACAGTTATTTTAAATTGTAATAATAATTCACAATATTACTGTATTTTTGATCAGAGAATTGCAGCCTTGGTGACTTCTTTCAAAAACCGACCCCAAACTTTTGACTGGTAGTGTTTACTAAACTGGACGGCCTGTGAAATATCTATTCTTAAAACAGCGTGCTGGCTTTTATCATATATATTTTCCTAATTGCTTTAATAGACATCACATATGTTTCCTAGCGAGACGTTTAAGGAGTATCATCGAGGAAATGCATTATCATAGACAAGATTCCCGGCTGAGGATGGAGTCTTTACAAATCTTTATCCTTCTTTCCTACAGACACAAGGATAGGCCAGAAAGACTTCATGATTATTATCTATAAAAATCTTAGACATATGAAAGAACCAGGCCATGACGTGTTCCTTCTTTACTCATTTCCTTCTGACATCTGTATTTCAACCTCTTCAAAGAGCTTCTCTAGCGTCCTTTTACTGCGCAGAAATACATTCGAGATTTATCATGGGGTCATTCTAGGTCAGCCTTCAAAACAATCAGCAATAACAAAGATATTTACTGTAAAACATGAGCAACTTATGGATAAATCACTCTTAGACATATGACTCATGGACTTACTCTTAAAAATTAAAAGCCTATGTAACTTTTTGGCAGATCTTAAAGGAAGAGTTGCATATCTGTCATCAGTCATCATTACTCTGCATCATGTCAGTCCAAACCCGTATGATTTCCTTTCTTCAGCGGAGCAGAAAACAATCATTCTGCTGATCGTTATTCCCGTTCTTTTCCATGCGATGAAATCAGCGGCTCAGAACATGAGCGGGAACATTCTGATAAACTTCTGCTCTTGTGTTTCGGTCAAAAATCAAGTCTAGCAGTATGAAAGACCCATAAAATAAAGATTAATAAACATCAAAAAATAAAATAAATGACTTCATAAGTAATGAAAAGACAAATAAAATAAAGATAAATAAATACGACAAAATAGACAAAATAAAGACAAATAAAGAAATATAAGTAATAAATCAATAGACAAAAAGACATATAGACAAAATAATGAAGAGATAAAGATAAACACAATATTAAATAAGACAAATACATAGAGAGGAGAGGAGAGGAAAGGAAAGGAAAGGAAAGGAAAGGAAAGGAAAGGAAAGGAAAGGAAATGAAAGGAAATGAAATGAAAGGAAAGGAAATGAGAGGAGAGGAGAGGAAAGGCCAAAATTATGGGGAAAATGAAAGGAAAGGAAATGAGAGGAGAGGAAAGGCCAAAATTATGGGGAAAATTAAATTAGAGGAAAGGAAAGGAAAGGAAAGGAAAGGAAAGGAAAGGAAAGGAAATGAAAGGAAAGGAAATGAGAGGAGAGGAGAGGAAAGGCCAAAATTATGGGGAAAATGAAAGGAAAGGAAAGGAAATGAGAGGAGAGGAAAGGCCAAAATTATGGGGAAAATTAAATTAGAGGAAAGGAAAGGAAAGGAAAGGAAAGGAAAGGAAAGGAAAGGAAAGGAAAGGAAAGGAAAGAAAAGGAAAGGAAAGGAAAGACCAAAATGATGGGGGGAAGGGAAGGCAAGATATTGTTATTATATATACAGTGTACACTCACCTAAAGGATTATTAGGAACACCATACTAATACTGTGTTTGACCCCCTTTCGCCTTCAGAACTGCCTTAATTCTACGTGGCATTGATTCAACAAGGTGCTGAAAGCATTCTTTAGAAATGTTGGCCCATATTGATAGGATAGCATCTTGCAGTTGATGGAGATTTGTGGGATGCACATCCAGGGCACGAAGCTCCCGTTCCACCACATCCCAAAGATGCTCTATTGGGTTGAGATCTGGTGACTGTGGGGGCCATTTTAGTACAGTGAACTCATTGTCATGTTCAAGAAACCAATTTGAAATGATTCGAGCTTTGTGACATGGTGCATTATCCTGCTGGAAGTAGCCATCAGAGGATGGGTACATGATGGTCATAAAGGGATGGACATGGTCAGAAACAATGCTCAGGTAGGCCGTGGCATTTAAACGATGCCCAATTGGCACTAAGTGTGGCACTAAGGGCCCTAAAGTGTGCCAAGAAAACATCCCCCACACCATTACACCACCACCACCAGCCTGCACAGTGGTAACAAGGCATGATGGATCCATGTTCTCATCCTGTTTACGCCAAATTCTGACTCTACCATCTGAATGTCTCAACAGAAATCGAGACTCATCAGACCAGGCAACATTTTTCTAGTCTTCAACTGTCCAATTTTGGTGAGCTCGTGCAAATTGTAGCCTCTTTTTCCTATTTGTAGTGGAGATGAGTGGTACCCGGTGGGGTCTTCTGCTGTTGTAGCCCATCCGCCTCAAGGTTGTGCGTGTTGTGGCTTCACAAATGCTTTGCTGCATACCTCGGTTGTAACGAGTGGTTATTTCAGTCAAAGTTGCTCTTCTATCAGTTTGAATCAGTCGGCCCATTCTCCTCTGACCTCTAGCATCAACAAGGCATTTTCGCCCACAGGACTGCCGCATACTGGATGTTTTTCCCTTTTCACACCATTCTTTGTAAACCCTAGAAATGGTTGTGCGTGAAAATCCCAGTAACTGAGCAGATTGTGAAATATTCAGACCGGCCCGTCTGGCACCAACAACCATGCCACGCTCAAAATTGCTTAAATCACCTTTCTTTCCCATTCTGACATTCAGTTTGGAGTTCAGGAGATTGTCTTGACCAGGACCACACCCCTAAATGCATTGAAGCAACTGCCATGTGATTGGTTGATTAGATAATTGCATTAATGAGAAATTGAACAGGTGTTCCTAATAATCCTTTAGGTGAGTGTATATACAGTATATATAATATTATTTGTAATGTTTCTGTGAACTATTCCTTGAAATGCATGTGAAATGAGAAATGTGATAAGTCTGTCGATTTGACCATGAGAAGCCTAACGCTCTTTCTGTCAGATGTCAGTGTCCACCACAGATGCGTGATGTTTCGGTTTGACGAAACACTCCTGGAGTAACAGCGCTGACACACACACTGCCAATGGCAACAACCACACGGGTTTCAGTGGGAACTGTGTGTGTAATCGTTCCTGCAGAATCAGTCTCGTGCCTCTGAGTCTTTTCTTTTTCCATTCTGCGGCTGAAAGCAGATCCAACGGATGAAAGTGAAGCAGTCGGGATCGGGAGTAACAGCTACAGGCTTCCAGTTTCATTTCCAAAACACACTGGTGGAAAACAGCCCATCCCGCGGATGAACAAAACCAACGAGAGCCGCTAACACACACACAACCGTTCGCAAACGCAAACAAAATAACATCAAATACTAATACTAATACTAATACTAATAATAATAATAATAATAATAATAGACAAATAAATATAAATAAACAAATAAAATAATGACAAACAGAAAGAGAAATAAAAATAATAATAATAGACAAATAAATATAAATAAACAAATAAAATAATGACATAAATAGAAAGACAAATAAATATAATAAATAAACAATAAATATAAGCAAAAAAATATTGACAAATAAGAAAGACAAATAATCAAATGATATATAAAGAAAGAAATATAAATGAACAAATTAATAAAATAATGAAAATAAAAAGACAAATAAATAAGTAAAATAAATAAATAGATAAACTAATAAATAAGAAAGATGAAAATAACTAAACATAAATAAATAAACATAAAAAATAAAGAAAATAATGAAATTAGTAAATAAGACAAATAAATAAGTAAATAAAGACAAAAAATAATAATAATAATTAAAGACAAATAAATATAAATAAAAAAATTAATTTAAAAAAGACAGATAAATAACTAAATAAAATATAGTAATAATGATAAACAAACAAATATATAAACAGACGAATAAAATAAATAAATAAAAATAAATAAACACAAATAAGTAATAAATCAATAGACAAATAAATAAAGACAGACAAAATAAATTAAGACTATATAAAAATTCGATTCTGTGGCTGAAAGCAGACGAAAAGCATGAAAGTAAAGGCAGAAACAGTTAAAAGTCAGATCCGAGGTGTGGGTTCACTATAAAGACTTTAACCTCTGACCTCTGACCTGTCATCAGCGAGAGGATGATTCTCTCTTCCTCTTCTCATGGCCTGAGGACACACACACTGGAGACTGAGAGTCTGTGTGTGTGTGTGTGTGTGTGTGTGTGTGTGTGTGTGTGTGTGTGTGTGTGTGTCTGCGGACAATAGCAGTTTACCAGGAACACACCAACCATGACAAAGACAAAGGATGATAGTGTGTACGGGTGTATTTATCAAAAACTGTCTACAGTTGTCCAGGTCATATTTTACCCCCAAATCAGACAAAAGGGAAATAAATAAAGCTTTAAATAAAGGCAATAAATATTTAAATAAAGGCATTATATATATATATATATATATATATATATATATATATATATATTTATATATACCCCCATTTTGTGTATATATATATATAATGTATTAAATAATTTAAAGGATTTTAAAGGCATAAATAAATAAATAAATAAATAAATAAAAGCCTAAATTGTATACACACAGAGTAATATTTGTTGCGCTAAAATTTCTAAATATTTCAATAATATTTATGTTTTATAAATAAATAAACAAAGTAAGCCTAGACAGAATGATTTTCATTACTGTATTACATAATTCTAATAATTTTAAAGACATGAATCAATCAATCAATCAAATCAATCAATAAAAGCCTGATTTGTAAATGTACATCACAGTAATATTTGTTGTGGCAAATTTATGTTTTTAAACAACATTTAAATAAATAAACGTATAAAAATAAAATAAAATTATTTTTTATCAGAATGATTTTATTAACATATTAAAGTATTTCATAAGATTTTAAACTTTTTTGCATTATGTAATAACAAATAGGCAACAAATAGAGAACTACTGTTTAATTGTCAAGAAAATACCACTATAAAAAAACTATGTTTGTAAAATGGACTTAAAGTTTTTATGTCAAATATACATTTTCTTGTTTTTTTCTTTCTTTTTTAAACTTTTGATTTCATGGTGAAATATGGTCATTATTCTTCATGAGATTCGCCTGTGGTTTTCTACACGACAACATTTTAGTTATGCTTTTGACCCAAAACAATTATTAATATTCTGAACACACCCGGAAGCAAACGAAAGCAGACGCATTTGGAAAAACATCCCCCGCTTTATGGATCCGGGGTGTTTCTCAGAGCGGGTCACAAAGAGACGCGTTCAAGAACAAAAATTCCAGCTCCATTTCAACATCAGAGCCTTTGTAGGCATGCCAGGACACAACTTCACATCCAACACACACACACACACACACACACCTGCACCAGCGGCTAGAGAGAATGAAAGAGGGAAATCTCTCAGATCAGTAAAACTTCATAGTCGATGCAATAAATCAGTTCAGAGGTGAAACGCTGGCAGTCAGATGGTGCGGATTTGGTGAAAAAAAGCCACACTGCCACATGGGTGGGCTACAAAACCCTGACCGCACACACACACGCACACACACAATCACACACACTCTCACACGCACACACACACTCTCAGAAAAAAAGGTACAAAAGCTGTCACTGTGCCGGTACCGTTTCAAAAGGTACACTTTTGTACCTAAAGAGTGCATATTAGTCCCTCAAAGGTACATATTGGTACCAAAAGTGTACATATTAGAACCTTTTTGAAGGGTACTGTCCCAGAGACAGCTTTTGTACCTTTTTTCTGAGTGCACCCACACACACACACACACACACACACACACCACAGCATTAAGTCTCCGTCAGTGTCAGGGAGTTACTAATGAAAAACAGTATCTTTAGTCAACATTGAAATCCAAAATAGACCTTATTCACATTAAAACATGTTCCTGGTCTTATTTTGATGGATTCATCATTGCACACATTATTCGGATACACTTTACAATAAGGTTCGTTAGTTAACATTACATGAACTGCACATATACAGCATTTATTAATCTTTGTTCATGTCAACATTTACTAATACTTTATTAAAATCTTGTTAACATTAGTTAATGCACTTTGAACTAACATGAACGACTATTTTTATTAACTAACGTTAACAAAGATTAACAAATACTGTAACAAATGTATTTCTCATGGTTAGTTCATAATACATTAACTAATGTTAACTAATGAACCTTGTTGTAAAGTGTTACCCATTATTCTAAATAAACAAATATTTCTCTTGAAATAACTCCAAAATGACCTCTCCACCAATCACCCGCCTCCATTCTTACAAGCCACGCCCACTTTTCATGCTTTACACAGTTTCCGCTCAACTACTACAGCTTGTACTGTTTTTATTCTTATAATGTACAGCCATCATTGAAAAGTTTCCCACAGTCACGTGACACCACAGCAAACACACAACTTAATATAAAACCCATCAAACAGTGTTAATAATAAAACACACTTCACCTGTGCTGGCTCTCCACAACAGACAACAGAAGCACAGAATACACTTACTCACTGAAAACACACCACAAACACAATAGGCTGTTTGAACTGAACCCGACGAGGGCTTGCTCAGTTCGGCCTCTCCTTTCTGGTGGGTTGGCAGAGAAATATGGATATGGATATTAAAGCAAAGCTTATGACTCATAACCATACATGCCTGGTCACGGTTCATTAGGAAATCTTGCTCATGAAGTATACGTTCACTAAAGAAAAGCCAGTAATGCCTCAGATGGGAACTAACAGAGAGCAAATCTCTCATGCACTAATATTTCACAGTAGGAATGACGCAAAATATAAATCGTGCAAATACATTTTTGGACAGTTAAATATCTCTAAATTAAATATCTTGCCAGAAAATGCTTGAAACAACTGGTGAAAAAAGTGTTGCCATGTCCTCTTATTATCAACAACTTCTTGTTTTATTTCAAAAGTATCGTTGCATGTGCAAGTGATTTGTCAAGTTGAGTATCAGGGTTATTATAGTTGTATGAAATTAATGTTAGCTGAAATAAAAAATACAGATTTATTGGTAACACTTTACAATAAGTTTCAATAGTTAAGGTTAGTTAATACATTAATATTACATAACAATGAGCAGTATACATGTGTTACAGTACTTATTAATCTTTGTTAACATTCATTAATAAAAATACAACAGTTCATTGTTAGTTCAGGTTCATTAACTAATGTTAATCATGTATTATTAAATGTTGAAATTAACATTAAATGAGATTAATAAATGCTGTTAGTTCATGTTAACTAATGTAGTTCTTTTTAGTTATCTAATGTAGTAAGCTTTTTTATTTTTATTTATCACTAATAATATATATTACTAGGCTACTAATAAAAAAAATTTATTGTTATTTTTTTATTATTTCAGCCAAGGCAACATTTCTCATTTTAATTTAACTTGATGTATTAAAAAAACTCAAACTCAAACTATTTTTTTTTTTTTTTTTTTTTTTAAATCTACCAAAAACGACAAAACCCCCCAAAAAACCCCAAAAACTTCAACTAAAATTAAAATGTAAACGGACAATGTTAAGATAAAAACTGATTCAAAATATGAATAAAAATAGCATCTCAATGACACTAATGGCGCTTTTCCACTGCATGGTACGGTACGGCTCGGTTCAGTACGGCTCACTTTTGGCGCATTTCCACTGCATGGTACGGTACGGTACGGCTCGCTTCGGCTCGCTTAAATGGTACCACCTCTGTTGAGGTTCCAAGCGTACCGTACCGATACTAAAATGTGACGTGAAAACACTGCAGATCACTGATTGGTCAGACAGAATCATCACTACCAGCGTCATTGTATTTACGACACGAGACACTAAACCCGCTAGATTTAAATAGCCAGTAGACAACAGCCACGCTGTAGCGCCTGTTTTAAAAGTATTTGCTTAAAAAAAATAAATAAATAAATAAATAAACTTCAAAAAACTTCAAAAAAAGAAATGGCTGAATCGTGGTCAGTGGACGAGGTGCAGACGTTCCTCTCGTTGGTTGCCGAGGAGTGGATGGGGAAACACGGAATGAAAAATTCGCATTTAATATGATGATATCATGGCAGTAGAGACGGCAACTATAACGATCAGTCCCACCCACTTTGAAGCGGTACTAACTGCAGTGGAAAAGCAACCGAGCTAAAGCGAACCGAACCGTGCCGTACCGAGTCGAGTCGTACCACGCAGTGGAAAAGCGAAGCGAGCCGAACCGTTCCGCGCCGAGTCGAACCATACCGAGCCGAACCGAGCCGTACCATGCAGTGGAAAAGCGCCATAAAATAACACTGTTGAGTATTATGGGCCACATTTACATCGTACATTATTAAAAAAACGATGGAGGCGAATGACGATCACGACCAAACGTGATCACATGACTCTTTTCAATAGCGCAATGGAGGATGAAGGCTCAACCCACTTGAGAGACCAATATTTTGCTGACTTTTAAAGATTTTTAAACACTTTTAATAGAAGATGTAAGCGGGTCGTCAAAAATCAAAATCAAAATCGGATATAGAAAACAAATTGGAATTGGCCAGCAAGACCTGCAGTGTAAATGCGGCCTTAAGTAACTTCACTTCAAGTAATTCATTATAGATTCATCAATGAACACATTAAAAAGTGGCTAATCAAAACAAAACACTTGACTTCATCACATATTAAATGAAGTCAATGCAGTAACTTCACCTTTGTAAGTTCCAGCCACAGATGGCGAGCGCAGAAGCCCTGCTGACAGAGGCACGCTCGACTTGATCACAGGAGATTTATTAGACAAGGTTAACTAAGGGTTAAGTGAGGTTAAGATCACAAGGCACTAATGGGATTTGACCCTTTGACCTATTACTCCGTTACAATGACCGCCTTCCACACTCGGACAGAAACACAAACAGACTGACAGGGAATCTGCCAGTCTGGCTTTAAAATCAAATTTAAGTACAAGTAACATTAATACCGTATGTCCATAAATACAATTTCATAAAAAATTGTGCAATTGTTTTTTATTAAATCATGCATCTCAGATTCTTGGAACTTGATTAAATACACATTCAACGGCAAAACAGTTTAAAATACTTCAAAGACATGTTTTATTTAATATATGCATGCATTTAAATTGGTTTATGCACTAATATATCAATATCAATAAATACAAATTAGAAGGTGATCGACATTGGATTTTATGGACTATAAAATCTGTTTATAGAAAGGCAATAAGAAGATTGTGTCAATAATAGTAAAAATATATATATTGTGTAACAAAAAAACAATAACAACACCCACATTGTTTTTGTACATAATTCAGGACTTAATTACCTATACAACAAAATACACCAGGACTCTTATTTTGAAATATCTATGCTTAACTTCTTCCAGCTGCTCAGTGCTCACTCAAACGGGTGGAGACAAAATATGCACTCTTACATTCATATAATTCATCAGCAGAAGATCATAAGCAATCGCTTAAATTTACAGTATTTACTGATTGCTGAAAAACACACACCAGCGTCGCATTTACTTTCAAACATGCAGCGCTCACCTCTTATGCTTTTTCTAATATTCCCTTTCATGCAGTGAGTTATACAGCTGTTCATACGGAAAAACCGAGGCCTTCTTTACGGTTCGTATCACCGTGTATCAAGTGTTGAGGAAGAGCTGAGATTCATATATACTAATGGACGTTTCATATCCGACATGTCAATCACAGCAGACTGAGCCGTCTGACCAATCAGAGCAGAGCAGCTCTCAGGAAGGAGGAGTTTCGGGAGACAATCTCCGAACGAACCGTTTTCAGACTCTTTGAGAAATTATTATATATTATGAGAAAATTAAAGTGTTTTAGACGTTTGATGCATGTAAACCTGTTGTAGGAGACCTCAAAACCAATTTAAGAATACAATTTAAATCATTTTAAGACAAATTTAAGACACTTTATGGCTTCAAATTAGAACACACTGAATTTAAGACTTTTTTAGGACCAATGGGAACCCCAGACTGATTCGCTCAGTATTAACACCTGTTCAAAAGAGATAAAACACAGAGAAACCAAATGAGCAAGAGCACATTTTATCTAATTATGTGCACTAATGAAACCAGGAACATTTAATGGAGTCAGCTCTGATTTAATGACTTCATGTTTTGCGTGCTCTCGACTGGTTACACATGACTTTTCCCAGATTGACTACAGGCGATGAGAAACACAGTGTGTGCATATGCATATGCATGTGTGTGTATTTTGGCAACTGGACAGAGTTTAGCAGCAGAGGTGCCAGAAACTCATGTTATTCAAAAGGTTATGAAAACATACAGAAGCGCTCCCTGCGGCATTACTGTCCATAACCCAACACACCACAGTTTACGCAGCAGAATAAACTCTCGTCACGCGACATGCGTCTCGTGTATTACCATTCTCTGTATTATGCATTTGGCCAAGACTATATTCATCTGAGAATAAGGGGAAGAAAGAGGAGAAAAAACATTACATTGCAGGTCAAAAGTTTAGTTTTTTTTTTTTTAAGAATATGAAAGAATACCCTGTCCTTTTATTCAGCAAGAATGCATTCAATTGCTCAAAAGTGACAGTTAAGACATTTATAATGTATAATTCTATTTTAAATAAATTCAATTTCAATTCAGAGAATCTCACGAAAAAACAGTTTTCAACATTGCTAATAATCATAAATGTTTCTTGATCATCAAATCCTCATATTAGAATGATTTCTGAAGGATCATATGACACTGAAGACTGGAGTAATGATGACAAGATCACAGGAATAAATTACACTTTACTATATATTCACATAGAAAACAGCTATTTTCTATTGTAATAATATTTCACATTTTTTACTGTATTTTTGATCAAATAAATGCAAATCTGGTGAGCCGTAGAGACTTCTTTCAAAACATTACAAAATCCCACTGACCCCAAACTTCTGAACGGTAGAGCACTGTAAGAAAAGAAAGAAAGAGAGAAAACAAACGAACAAAAGAAAGCACTAATAAATCAAAGAAATAATGAAATAAAAAGAATGAACAAAAAGGTTAAAGATAAAACAAACAAAAGAACAATAAAAAGATCTAAAAAGCAAAGCTTCCTGCTGTTAAACTGGCAATCAGAAGTGAATCAGAAGCATGAATGAGTGAGTTCTGGTAGTTAGCCAGTCTTAAAACTTAGTCATCTGTTTTGTTCTTCAAGTCTGCTCCTAACCTTTTGAAAGTCTAGAGTAAGAGTAAGAATGATGAGCCCTAACTAACTAACTAGATCTTAACACCGATCCGCTGAGACGAGTCCAGCTTTACCCATCATCCTCTGAGGCAGTCGGGCTTTGACTCGTTCGAGACCCTCAGGTGAGATTCATTCATTCGTTTCTTCTGCTGTGAGTGTGTGAGTGAGTGTGTGTGTGTGTGTGTGTGTGTGTGAGTGTGTGAGTGTGTGAGATCTGAATCCAGTCATGACGGCATGTGCGGTCTTGACACTTGCGCTAATTCAACCCGATTATCTGCGTTTCCTCCACACCCCTTCAGCCCACGGTCTGTGTGTGTGTGTGTGTGTGTGTGTGTGTGTGTGTGTGTGTGTGTCTGTGTGTGTGTGTGTCTGTGTGTTTGGACAGCGTGATTCAACGTCTGGGTCTGGTGGAGGGAAAAACTCTGGAGAATGTGAAGGGAATGGGAAAGAGGAGGATCAGAGCTGAAGGAAGTCGACAAGACCTGACAGTAACCGATGAAACATGAAGCCTATAAATACACACACACACACACACACACACTCTCATACACAATCAAAACAGCTTGATTTCTCTCATCTAACGCTGAAACTATAGAGAACCATATCAGCTGCTACATACTCAAGGTACAAATGTAATCGCTGTTTACTTGCAGATATAATAATCCACACTTAAATAAAAGCTGTGTCGCATATAAACATGTAAATTGCATATAAGGCAGTTTTTATATGAACTTAATTCCAACATGCATTAAATATTGAAGAACAGTATATAATGAATATGTAATATAGTGCATATATTTATTACAATGCTCCTAATTTCTCTAGCTGAGTTTATGGTCATTGAATGGCTGTTATGTGAAGCTGTTTTATTGACGTCTTTTGAGCGATTACATGAGAAATTAATTTCAATAAGTTTCATCTGTATGTTCATTCATGTTGATTTGCTGCTATAACTAATAGTAAAGAGGAAGATATGATCGGTTCACATGCGCTACAGTGATCTATTAAAGAGCGCCAAAACTGTGTTTATTGTTTGAGTTTGAAAGCTGAGACTTTGTTTCCTATCAAAAGTATCAAAGCACACTGTGATTATCGGACGGCCGGAGCTACGAATGATGTTAGTGAAGTTTAGTTCACGCATCGACTGGAAACAGCACTGACTAAAAGATTGATTCTTGGGATTTAAAATCGGTTTCAAAATGAGAAAAGATTGAAATCAATATTTTTATAACGATAGCATTTCCCTGGTTGCAATAGTACATTTATGTTTAGTAGACCATCACAGATTCCAGAACAGGCGTATTTCCCGTTGGCTTTGTAAAGCTGATGAAAGCTCTTTGATTTCTGAGGGCCAGACACACACAAACTGAAGATGAGATGCAGAAGCTCTTAAAACAGATTCATGACCACAGGGGACAGAGACGAGCTGGCGTCCCAGCATGCACTGCCTCGGGGACTCACACACACACACACACACATCCTCCTCGAACCGTTCAGTCACTGTCTGCTTCTCACCTTTGGGCACAACACTGGGGAAATTATCCTTTAAAAGTTCAAAGGAAAAAAGTTCATAAACTACATTAAAAAAAAAGAAAAAAAAAGAAATGATCCTACTGCTCAAAAGACTTTTATTAATGAAATTAATAAGTTTTAATTCAGAAATTAATCAAAATGGACAGTAAAGGCATGTATAATGTTATAAAAGATTTTCTATTTCAATATGAACGCTGTTCTTTTGAACTTTCTATTCACTAAGGAATCCTGAAATAAATGTATCATGGTTTCCATAAGAACAACCGTTTTTAACACTGATAATAATCATAAATGTTTCTTGAGCATCAAATCATCATATTAGAGTGATTTCTGAAGGATCATGTGACACTGAAGACTGGAGTAATGATGCTGAAAATTCAGCTTTGATCACAGGAATAAATTACACTTTACTATATATTCACATAGAAAACAGTTATTTTAACTCGTAATAATATTTCACAATATTACTGATTTTACTGTAATTTTGGTCAAATAAATGCAGCCTCGGTGAGCAGAAGAGACTTCTTTCAAGAACATTAAACAAATCTTGCAAACACCATTTGTTAAGACCTTTATTGATCATGCACATCATTAAAACGTATTATTGAAAGGTTTTTCTTTACTTTAGAGGTTTATTGAAACTGGACCCTGCTCTCTCTCTTTCTCTCTTGCATTTATTTTAAAGCAAACATTATGTTTTTGCAATAGTTTAAGGCATAAAGTTCTCCTTTTAGGTCAGATTTGAGATTAGCCTGGAGTCATTATAATTAACTTAAATTAAAAACCTTACAATACAATACAAAAGTCCTGGGTGAAACAGATGAAGCACCTGCTGCACACATATGAAGTGAGCTGGGAAACTTGCTTTTGTGCCATTTTACAAAACTAATTTCAGTGGAACCCACAACGCTCTCCGGATATTACTACACACACACACACACACACACACACACACACACACACACACACACACACACACACACACAGAAATATTTCACATAGTTCTGTTGGAACTCCATGGAAAAAGAAACGCAGAGTTTCTTGAGGAATGTAAAAGTGAAGCCCGAACATCAGAGGAGGAAGAGGAAGTTGACCGGGGTGGTTTCTACATCACACACACACACACACACACACACACACACACTATATCAAAGCAGATCGCTATCCCAGCTGCCACTGTGAGGATGCCACAGATGAAACTTCATCTGCATGATCCATCACACACACACACACACACACACACACACACACACACACACACACACACACACACACACACACACACACACACACACACACACTCTCTTACAGCAGAAAGTACAGCTGCACAACAAGTGTAATACAAAACAGAAGGGAAAAACTGACCTCAAAAATATTTAGCCATAATATTTATGTATTTTAATTGCACATAAAATTTCCATCCATTTGGTTTACACGGTTTCAACACAAACTAACCAAATCTGTTTCAATATGTTTCACCCGTCTCGTTTGAAACAGGCCTCGCAACAGAAGGGGAAAGGAGGGTCGGAGCAAAAATGTCATCAAAACTAATAAAAATGACCCCAAAATCCAAGATATGGTGCAAAAAATAAGTAAAGTATGGTGCAAAAACCACTGTACATGTTTGTTTTTAATATTTATAACCAATACCACTCGAGCAAGAGTGCCGTTTTCCCGAATATCAGCATGTTTGCAAATGCGATATTGATTTTAAACAACAATTCAATAAACAAGAAGCTAATATTAGGTGATTTCCATTTTACATTTTACACAATATTGTCACTATGGTAAATGGACCATTTACCATATTATCTGTTTTGCAGCCAACGAAAATAGTTCAAAACAAATCCGAGCAACAGTGATGTTTTGATTCAATTATTTACTCATTCAGACAATAATTTGCCGCCACCTACTGGTGATTTTGGTATCATTTTATTTTAGCTGAGAGAGTGACGGAGAAAAGTTGATGACATTTTCTTTTGTTCCTCTTACCTCTGTATAAAATAAGCGCAGCGCTGCTTTGTTTACAGCGGTAAAATGCTATAAATGCTGTTTTTTCATAAACGCCACCTACTGTCAGAGAGTGAATTTGCATTTGAATTCAGTCTGTCTGCTGTTTCTGTTTTGTGCAGGCATGTTTTATGTAGCATCATTTCGCAAAGCTCAAGTCAGACCATTCTACCATTTTTGCTTTAAATCTTAAAATTATAGAATCTAATTTAAATGCATAAACAACTGGTGATGCTACATGTGTGCAGCATTTTTGTTTGGATCACGAATGCAGTGGTTGCCTATAATAATAGAGCAAATAAATATACTTAAAAAAAAAGAAAAATTGTCAACCAGTATCGCAATTGGCCAATTTGCTTGTAAAACAAAATTAATCTGCGAATCATGATCGGTGGACCCCTAAAATACTTAATAATAAACAGTGTTTACTGTAAATAAACAGTCACAGCCAAACTCACGAGACGTAAAGAATATGGCCAACATTAAAATATACCAACACAAATGTGCAGTTTCATGTTGACACATTTGAAAGGATCTCTGTTGAGTATTTAGTTCCCATCACAGTAAATCTAAAGTATAGAAGTTTGTTTCCGCCACAGAATAAAAAATAAAAAAGGTAATTGCGACTTTTTATCTCACAATTTGGATTTGTTCTCCTCACAATTGCGAGTTTACATCTCGCAATTCTGACTTTTTATCTCAGAGAGATATACCCGCAATTGCGAGAAAAAAAGTCAGACATTTGAAAAGATAATTGCAACTTTTTATCTCACAATTGCGAGTTTACATCTCGCACTTCTGATCTTTTTATCTCAAAATTGCAAGATATAAAGTCAGAATTGCGATATAAAAGTCGCAATTCTGATTCTGATCTTTTTATCTCAGAATTGCAAGATATAAAGTCAGAATTGCGTGTTTTACAGTCAGAATTGCGAGAGATATACCCGCAATTGCGAGAAAAAGTCAGACATTTGAAAAGATAATTGCAACTTTTTATCTCACAATTGCGAGTTTACATCTCGCAATTCTGACTTTATTTCTAAGAATTGCGTGATATAAAGTCAGAATTGCAAGATATCACAATTCTGTCACAACTCTGACTTTATATCACGCAATTCTGAGAAATAAAGTCAGAATTGCGAGATGTAAACTCGCAATTGTGAGATAAAAAGTCGCAATTATCTTTTCAAGTGTTTTCCAGCATCTGCACACTTCAGTACTTCTGTTAGGGACACATCAGACTTTCGTCTTCAGAAGATGAAGCTTGATCACAGCGGATCTGCCTCGGGCTGATGAGGGTTTGAGAGATTCATCATCACCTGTCAGCGAGAGCCCAGAGCAATCGACACATCACAAGCTTTCTGAAACTCATCTGCCCTGAACTTTAAATACAGCGCTCTTTCATTTACGCTCTTTAAAGGAGACACTTGTGAGGTATAATGTTAGTTAAGGGTTCTTGCAATAAAAACAATCTAGCGCTAATCGCACTTTATATTTATTTAGTTAAAATTTTCCATGACCTTTAGAAATAAACAAGCTGTTTTGCTACTGTATATGTAAATAAGCACTATTATAACTTCACTGCATGCAATAAGTCTCTTTCTATATAGACACAAAACGTCTTTACTATAAAAGTGAATTTCCACCATTACTGCCCAGTGAAAAAGATACAGTACTAATGCTACCGCGGGGCATGTTGTCACGCTTTCCTGCTTCACAAAACATACATATTGGGTCATAATCGAGTTCTGACTGAAATCAGGTCTCTATGACTATGATCCGTCCTGTGCTGTGACAGGAGTGTGAAAAATCAGATAAAATTAATCCACAATCAGTGTTGCCAGTTACTGTATTTTTGCAGCTGTGTAGTTTGTGTCACAACAGAAACATGCAGTTATATATCATAACAAAAGCTGAATTAAATAGCAAAACAACTATAAAACAAGACAATTCTAGAAAGAGCAAAAAATACAAATGATAACATTCCAAAATATTGCTTTGATATTAATAGTTTGCAAATATGCCGTAACATAAACTGTGACCAACATACCATATATAAATGTGAAAACTTAACACAAAATATTTTTATATACTGATAACACACTTAAAATCATTGATTATATAGCTGTAAATATCACTCTTAGGGTATGTTTACACGACAACTAGGGATGCACCGATATGAACATTTTGGCCGATACCGATAACCGATAATTCTTTATATTTCAAAGGCGATAACCGATATATTGATTAAATCTAAATCTAAAGTTTTTATATAAGTTTTGAGAGCCTGATTACAAAAACAAAAGTCTCACCATTAAAATCCATGTCCCAAACACACAATTATAATGATTTTCTCATAATTTTATGTAGCCGATATGACAGACTTGTGTTGCATTTAACCGTATTTTCCTTTTTGAAGTGATTTCAATCATATTTCAAGCAATTCAAACAGTGCGCATCTGAAGTGTCTCAGCTGGAGGAAATAATACATTATTTATCAGCTTTAATATATCGGCCATATTTTTTTATTGGACCGATAACGATAACATAAAAAATGAACATATATCGGCCGATACCGATATGGTTGCCGATATGTCAAGCATCCCTAAAGACAACGATGTACTAAAAATGGAAATGTTTTCATTTGCGTTTTTGAAACGGTGTGTGTACAGATGACAACGTTATCAAAACGATCCCGGTTCACACGGATCAGCGAAATAAAAAGACAGCAATTTGCAAAATTTCTACAGTAATACCATATTGAAATCTATTCCGAATCTAAAAAATGTAATACTATCATATCAAAACAATTAGATGTAACTGAAGATGTACAGTAGCATCGATCATGTAACAGAAACTGCAGTGAATTATAAACAGTAGAGAGTCACAAAAGAAAACATTGCATAATGCTACCTGTTGTCAGGGGTTTTTAGGTCATTGTTTTATGAGTCACAAAGTGTGTTTGTCGCTTGTAAAAAAATCTGTAAACATACTTTATCAGTAGAAAAAATGAAATAAATATTATGCAATCATTTAAGACATTTCTCCTTATAAAGAAACGTTTAATAACATAAAGGTTCTTTAAAAATGAGTCGGTTCTTGACTTTCTAAATAGAACCTCACCACGTTTATTTTTCCCTATAAGAGGACAGAAAATGATCACAAAAATAATCCTAATTTAAGGCATTTCCGAACTGGGTGTTTGAAAGCAACATACAAAAGCACTTCTAGAGAAAATAAGCATGTGTGTATTTGGACTTTTGACTCTAAACCTCATAGTTGCTGATATATAGACCTGTGACAGCTGCAGTTGTACGATGTGTGTGTGTGTGTGTGTGTGTGTACAGACGAGGGTTTTAACGTTGAACTCTGTGTTATCTGCTCCGAGGTCCATAAACGTCCTCGCACAACATAAACGTACATTTAATCGTAAAAGTCAACAACACTAAGCAAATATCTCTAACCGACACAGAAACGCCTCACCACACCGATCAGGCGCCACTTGAATTAAAGCAAATCCTTTGAAAATGATTAATAAAGTCACATTTGGCAAACTTATAAAAGTGTCACACACAAATCTCAAACATCCAGTCTATCTGACTAGGACATCTGTCCAGTTGAGAACAGAGAAACCACATGACCTCTCCTATCTTATTTCCCATGATTCAAAGCGGATCAGATGAAACGGGTCCGAAGCTGAACCCGTCGTTCAGAGGACTATTTCAGGACACGCACATGAGCGATAAACAATATCACAGTGACTTCCTGCGTTCTAGTCGTTAAATCTGCTATGAGGCTGTTTGGATGTTGGATTGCGGTAAATCACTGTTTATAACGGAAGGTTCACGTTACGACACCACGTCTGTTTATATTGCTCCGTTTATCATGCATCTTGCAAACAAGTCATGAGTCACAGTTATTAGCAAATCTCAAGATCAAAAGAGTCGGATGCATTAAAAAGAGTCATTGCAGTCATTGAAGATATTTTACAGTGTTCTGCACAAACACACTACAGCTGTACACGGTTAAATGCGTACTGTACAAAGATAATTAACTATTGATGAGATATGACTGGAATTCTGAATCAGCAATATTATTATCTTTACACTGCCGTTCAAAAGTTTGGGGTCAGTAAGATCTTTTTAATGTTTTTAAAAGAAGTCTCGTCTGCTCACCAAGACTATATTTATTTAACCAATAAATAATACAGTAAAATTATAAAATATTATTGCACTTTTAAATAACAGTTTTCTACCTGAATATGTTTTAAAGTGTAATTTATTCCTGTGATCAAAGCTGAATTTTCAGCATCATTACTCCAGTCTTCAGTGTCACATGATCCTTCAGAAATCACTCTAATATGATGATTTGATGATCAAGAAACATTTATGATTATTATCAGTGTTGAAAACGGTTCTGCTGTGGAAACTGAAAAATATTTTCCTGATTCTTTGATTAATTTAAAGTTCAAAGAACAGCATTTATTTGAAACAGAAATCTTTTGTAACATTAAATGGCTCATTCCGTGTCAAAACAAACGAATTTTGGAAATTTCCCCACGGCTAAAATGTTTGATTTTGTTAATATTTTTGTCTGAAGACAATATTAATAGTGATGAGAGCCAAAATATTAAACGTCATGAATGAATATTTACTGATTAAACCAGATTTTTTTTAGGGGGTCAGAATGACATTTTTCACCTGAGATTTGGAGCCAAATTACAGATGGGAGAAAATGACTTTAGAAAGATGGCAGGATCATTATTTTATTTTTACTCACAGATAGAAAGGCCTATTAGTAAAATCTGTTGCCTTCAGAAATCCTTGTTGCATTATATGCCAACAGTGACAGTTCAAAAAAGTTTGCATGTTTGTAACATTAAAGATATTGTAATATACTATTTGATTTTCGCTCTTATGAACAAACCTTTCTTTTGGTATCTTCATTTTAAAGGCCCTATACGGTTCAATCCCAGAGATATGGAGATCTTGTGAATAAACTGTTAGAATTGCACACATTTTCAGAGGTCAATCTCATGATCTCGTTTCCTTCTGTCAAAACAATTGCATACAAATATTCTTTTACCAAAGTTGGGTGCCTGTAACTCAAGAAATATTAAAGATACATTAATTTCCTTTTAGATTCTGGTTCTTAACAAATGTTTATTTTGGGATATTCATTTCTAAGGCTCTTTCTGGTTTATTCCCAGAGATGTGCATCTTAGTGCGGTTCCATGTGCAAATGGTTAAACTTTACACATTTTCAATGGTTGAACTTCTGGTTGGATGTAAACTATTTCATGGGCTCTTTCTTCAATTGTACTCTGCGCTCTGACAATAAAGCTGATCTAATCTAGGCTAAATCTAATCTAATCTGATCTTATCTAATCAGTTGATGTCGATAATGTCTGATGCTCAGAAAGTGAATGACTTAACAGCCTGACCGATATATCAGTATAAACAAAACATGTTATCTAACACCATTGCTGAGTATTTTCTCCTTAAAACTGCAGTGAACCAAAGACAGTCTCAAAAACACGCTTTGAAATCGCTGGTGTTTCTGACGTCACAAACTACCTTGTAACCAATCAGATCAACGTGTGATCGTCAACCAGTGGATCTCTGAGCTGAGTGAGTGAGTGGAGGCGGGGCTTATTTGCATATTGATAGAACCACGCATACTAAATGAGGCAAGGGTGTCGAGTTACATTCAAGATATTTTAAGGCATGAAGAAATTTTTTTCAAGGAAAAAAACGTTTAAATATGTCATTTTGGTGATCAAAGATGAGTTTTAAGGGATACAATTATTGACTACAGTACAATGACTACTTTTTTAAGCTAAAACTCTTGCCTATTAAATACATAACAAATGAAAAGTACTTATTTACATTTGATTATTTACTCTTGATTTTTAAATTGACTGACATAAAAAATGATTCACATCCAATGAATGAATTAGTTTGACATCAGAGTAAAAACTGAAGACTCAAAACAGTCAAAGTAAAGCCCTTTTCGGACACGACTAGTTTTCTAAACGATGTTTGAGTCACACTTCTCATCACTCGAGGTCTGTGATTTTATGTACCGATTCGGACGGGACGAACACGAGTGAGTGTTTTCTGGGTGTGGGCATGTGCTCTGCTCTAATATCATTTTGATTTACTATAAAAGTCCTACTTAAGTAAACTTCACATGAGTTTATAGAAGTGGTTGTTTATAATTGACTTGCATCTAGACAAGTATCGTACCTGACACTGATCTTAAAATGAGCAGTCTTTGCAGTTTCCATAAATTAAACATTTTCGTCGGATACCATCCATATTGAAATGAAATGAAAGCATGCAAAAGATTGGTGTGCAATATCGCGAAATCACAGACATGCGCGTTCGGACGGGATTCGATTTCTCGTTGAGTTTGCTGGAAAACGGTAGGTAATTTGCCCTTGAATTTTTCCAGAGGTTGTGTGAGAAAAACACACACATTGCAGATTCCGATGGGATTCAAATCACAAAGTACACATGAGAAACACCAATATCTCTAACAGCTGCAATTCCTGTCTCGTGTCTAAGGACTCTTATTTTGAAAAGTATTCAACTGGACTAAAGTCCACTCTGTGTTTTCCCTGAGATCCTGTTGTAGACTTTATTGTGAAGGTGAATGGGAAATAAAAGCCTGTCGATAGCTAAGTAAAGAGAAAGACCTAGCACATACGAGACAGCGATAAGAGATGACGGCTGATAAATCACAAAGGGTTGTACTTGCCAAGAGCAACAGATGAGAATGAGATATGAGGGAATGAGAAAGAGGGTGAAATGAAAGGTAGAGATGAACCCGACCTGTGTTCGGCAGGCTTCAGTTCCTCTCTGAGCGACGGCCTGAATGTGTAATCTAGTGTGTTTCAGCTCTACTGACTGTGTTGAACACACTGAGAACACGTCAAGCATTACTAGTGCCATACTCTGCAAGACGACACACACACACACACACACACACACACACACACACACACACACACACACACACACACAGTGTGACCGATAATCTACACTGCTGGTCAAAAGTTGGGAATCGTTTTTAGTGGAAACCGTGATGCAATTTATTTATTTTTGATGGATAGAAAGTTCAAAAGAACAGCATTCGTTAACCTGCAGCCATGAATGACCCAAATCAGCACAGACAATTATAGAGATTAACTACGGCTAATTATGAAGGACGCCTGTCGATTCAGTGATTATGACGCACTGCTGGAGTGTGTGTTGAGTGCTAATTAACATGAAATTACAAGCATTATTATACATTATGAGCTCATGCTTATTGAGGGAGTGCATATCATTTTTAGACTTTAAAATTCATTTGGCACATAAAATAAACTAGAAAAAGCAGTTTTTACCAGTTAGGATATACAGTGAGGAAAATAAGTATTTGAACACCCTGCTATTTTGCAAGTTCTCCCACTTGGAAATCATGGAGGGGTCTGAAATTGTCATCGTAGGTGCATGTCCACTGTGAGAGACATAATCTAAAAAAAAAAATCCAGAAATCACAATATATGATTTTTTAACTATTTATTTGTATGATACAGCTGCAAATAAGTATTTGAACACCTGTCTATCAGCTAGAATTCTGACCCTCAAAGACCTGTTAGTCTGCCTTTAAAATGTCCACCTCCACTCCATTTATTATCCTAAATTATATGCACCTGTTTGAGGTCGTTAGCTGCATAAAGACACCTGTCCACCCCATACAATCAGTAAGAATCCAACTACTAACATGGCCAAGACCAAAGAGCTGTCCAAAGACACTAGAGACAAAATTGTACACCTCCACAAGACTGGAAAGGGCTACGGGGAAATTGCCAAGCAGCTTGGTGAAAAAAGGTCCACTGTTGGAGCAATCATTAGAAAATGGAAGAAGCTAAACATGACTGTCAATCTCCCTCGGACTGGGGCTCCATGCAAGATCTCACCTCGTGGGGTCTCAATGATCCTAAGAAAGGTGAGAAATCAGCCCAGAACTACACGGGAGGAGCTGGTCAATGACCTGAAAAGAGCTGGGACCACCGTTTCCAAGGTTACTGTTGGTAATACACTAAAACGTCATGGTTTGAAATCATGCATGGCACGGAAGGTTCCCCTGCTTAAACCAGCACATGTCAAGGCCCGTCTTAAGTTTGCCAATGACCATTTGGATGATCCAGAGGAGTCATGGGAGAAAGTCATGTGGTCAGATGAGACCAAAATAGAACTTTTTGGTCATAAATCCACTAAACGTGTTTGGAGGAAGAAGAATGATGAGTAGGGGAGAGGCGGGACGATTGAAACGCGGGACGGATGAAACACTGAGATTTCCTTGAAAACCACTCACGTCATGTATGTCAAATTTCGTCAGCACGTACAGCACGCAATGCCTACCATACCCGCGAAAACATTTCTTCTTTACGTCGTGCCGTTTTGGACTTAAAGCCGCAAAGCTGTTTTTGAGTGCTGTAAGTGAATTCTTTCGTGCGGTACTTTTGTTTGACTGACAAGTTGGATTTATTGTTTCATGTGCCATTGTAATGATAATACGGCAGGTGTATTAGTACTGCAACACACCCTTGAGTGTGCAATATCAGAGCTTTTTAGTTTAAGGGCAAAAGAGGTTTAAATGACAGGAGGCGCTGTCGGGACGGTTGAAACAAGTGTTTAAACCTTCCCGACCACGCGTCCTGCACGTTAAACCTGGTCATAGCCTATACTGTTCATAGATGCATACTGTTTCTAGACTTGTGTTTCTTTTAATGCAAATTAATTTTCATTAATTACGCAACACATGCCATCTCTGTAATAATCATCAATTGTCCAATCTTCAATCTTCAATAAATTTCATTTATCGTCTTCTGGTTGACCTCGTTTTCTTTGTAATAACAGGCTATTCAACTAGCAAACACTCAATATGACTCAAGGAAGAAATGTAAGAAAATTAATTGTGAACGGATTTGTCTGTCTTCGTCAAAATAGCCTATTAGAAAGATTACAAAATGCGCATATAGGCTTATCGCCTATTGTTTGTTGGGCAACAGAACTAAAATGGTTAATATGAACCTTTAAATAAAAATAAATTACAAAATATGTTTGTAACAATATGTACATAAGTTACTTGTCAGGTATTGTTCACAAAAATAAGCATTAGATGAATAGTTGCCGTTTAAACTGTTATGTTTCATCCGTCCCACCCCTGTGTTTCAACTGTCCCGCACAGGCGGGACAATTGAAACAAAGCACAACTCCCGTTCAAAGTCAAATTTGACTTAAATCATTCTATATTTGTAGCGAATAACACATGATACTAAGAGAACACATATGTGAGTTGTTAATCACAAAAAAAATTAAAAATCTATCTGTAACCTTATCTTAGAAAACAACGTTTATCTGAAAAGTGTTTCAACTGTCCCGGCTCTCCCCAACCATCCCAAGAACACCATCCCTACTGTGAAGCATGGGGTGGTAGCATCATGCTTTGGGGGTGTTTTTCTGCACATGGGACAGGGCGACTGCACTGTATTAAGGAGAGGATGACCGGGGCCATGTATTGCGAGATTTTGGGGAACAACCTCCTTCCCTCAGTTAGAGCATTGAAGATGGGTCGAGGCTGGGTCTTCCAACATGACAATGACCCGAAGCACACAGCCAGGATAACCAAGGAGTGGCTCTGTAAGAAGCATATCAAGGTTCTGGCGTGGCCTAGCCAGTCTCCAGACCTAAACCCAATAAAGAATCTTTGGAGGGAGCTCAAACTCCGTGTTTCTCAGCGACAGCCCAGAAACCTGACTGATCTAGAGAAGATCTGTGTGGAGGAGTGGGCCAAAATCCCTCCTGCAGTGTGTGCAAACCTGGTGAAAAACTACAGGAAACGTTTGACCTCTGTAATTGCAAACAAAGGCTACTGTACCAAATATTAACATTGATTTTCTCAGGTGTTCAAATACTTATTTGCAGCTGTATCATACAAATAAATAGTTAAAAAATCATACATTCTGATTTCTGGATTTTTTTTTAGATTATGTCTCTCACAGTGGACATGCACCTACGATGACAATTTCAGACCCCTCCATGATTTCTAAGTGGGAGAACTTGCAAAATAGCAGGGTGTTCAAATACTTATTTTCCTCACCGTATATATATATATATATATATATATATATATATATATATATATATATATATAAATGAATATACAAATTATGATAATAATGTATTAATTTTAACATTGTTAATCATTGTACCAAATGCCTTTTTAGATAAGGTATACACTTTTCCTCAAAAATAAATAAATAAACAAATAAAGAACCCAAAATCTTGATGTTGAATTAAAACGAGATCGCTCTCACACACACAAGCACGCACACGCACGCACGCGCACACACACGTTGTGTTTTAATGTTCCATAGGCATAATGGTTTTTATACTGTACAAACTGTATATTCTCTCCTCTTACACTAACTCTACCCCTAAACCTGCCCTTCACATACACACACACACACATACTAACCCTACCCCTAAACCTACTCATCACACACACACACACACACACTAACCCGACCCCTAAACCTACCCATCACACAAAACTTTCTGCACTTTTACATTTTCAAAAAACATCACTTAGTCTGATTTATAAGCTGTTTTCCACAAGGTCAAGGATTTAAGATATTACCATCTCTGTGAAGACATTATGTCCCAATAATGTAGGGTTTACCAGGACACACACACACACACACACACACAAATTATAAACATATCACCTGCCCTTATAGGTACAGAACACACTAGACTCTCAGGGGCCGGAATGGGAGATAGTTTCGGATAAAATGCACTGATTGAGGAATATCTGATTTAGAATTTATCCTAAACAAGCCTTCATTGTAGAAGACAATCATCCGGGGTCTGTGTGTGTGTGTGTGTGTGTGTGTGTGTGTGTGTGTGTGTGTTTGTGGCCAGCAGGAGGCATGATCTCGTTCAGCACGAGCGCTGATGTCTTAACCGCTCACACACACACTACAGTAACTAGCAGCTCATTACACTAATGAGTCTGTCATCGGCGGAGCAGTTGTAGTAAAGCGAGTCGCTAATATCGCAGCCGCTAAACTGTTGCACTTGTGCTAATGACGTTTGCTCTTCAAACAAACAGAGCAACAGTGTTACAAACTCTTATCAGAGTATCAGAAGATCAAGTCTAAACCAAACAGAACGAGCCCTCATCATCATCCCGTGGTTTATCTGTGTCTCCGTCGTTCTCCAGCAGCTGCTAAACTCAGCGGATCGTGTTCAGGACAGCTGGAGAGGAGCAGAGTCAGGAACAATGGATACTAGCAACAGCGACCCGGCTGTCAGAGACGCGAAACACCAACGACAACAAAAACAACTTTTACTTTCTTAAAGGGGTGCTTGGTTATGATTTCACTTTTCTAACTTTAGTTAGTGTGTAATGTTGCTGTTTGAGCATAAACAACATCTGCAAAGTTACAACGCTCAAAGTTCAAAGCAAAGGGAGATATTTGCTTTTAAAGAAATCACTTTTTAAGGACTACAACAAACGGCTGGTAGAGACTACACCACATTCCTCCCGGGTTAGTGACATCACCAACCCTAGAATTTACATAAACCCCGCCCCCTGAACACGATTGATAGATTATCAAGACAGAATATGCTAATCAAGGACTAGAAGATAACTACACATAATCTACATAAATTCATCAACTAACCATTCAGAAATGTCCTGTTGCTTCTACATGTTGTCTCTTCTTCTTGAGTCTCTCCATCATTGTCTGACTCCGGTTTGAACATAAAAGGCTAAAAGTTTTTGAAATTTTCAGTGCATGTGTGTGTGAGGTAAAAGAACACAAGCTCTTGAAGCTCCGCCCCCTGTGCTCGGGAGCAGCAGCTCATTTGCATTTAAAGGGACAGACACAAAACTGTGTGTTTTTGCTCACCCTCAAAAAGTGACAATTTTAACATGCTATATAAAAATATCTGTGGGGTATTTTGAGCCAAAACTTCACACACACACTCTGAGGACATCAGAGACTTATTTTACATCTTGTGAAAAGGGCATTATACCACCCCTTTAATACTGTACATGTTTCTGATCTTGCTTTGAACAATTCATCAATGCACATCAAAATAAATAAACTTCTGAAACGACTTTCCTTTATTGCTGGCATCATCAAGAACTCTTCCCCCCAATCATCTGTCATACAGCATCCAATCAAGGTCCTTCAAAAATCATCATCATTATGATGTCATGATCATGAGCTCATTAGCATATGATCACCAACATTTACACATCAACACTTATTGTTGCTCTGCCCTGATGAACACTAGTGTGAATGACACTAACCTAACTAACTAAAGTAAAATAATTTATGAAAAAAATAAATAAAAAATAAACAAAACAAAACAAATGAAACAAATGGCTTCTGGTCATTCCTAGGATATCTAAGTCCACTAAAGGAGGGAGGGCATTTTCATATTTAGCTCCTAAACTGTGGAATGGCCTTCCTGATATTGTTCGAGGCTCAGACTCGCTGTCCCAGTTTAAAACTAGATTAAAGACGCATTTCTTTAGCCAAGCATTCACATAATACTTACCTTTTATACTACAGTTGAATCAGATTGAATGCATTATTGTTATGAACAGCAGCTATGCTAATTATTTCCCATCTGCTTTTCTGTTGTTATCTCGGGACGCTAGTCATACATACGGTAAATACAGATTGTCAGCTCCAGTTTGTATCCAGCCTCCCATGGAAACTACAGATGCCCCAGAACACCCGTGCAGAGACGACTCGACGCCTGTGAAGAGACGACTCGACGCCTGTGAAGAGACGACTCGACGCTGGCGATATGTTTATGCCCTAAATTAATGCATGATTAATTAACTAACTGTATTTTTCTATGTACATTTCTGAAATGCACTTTCTGTAAAGCTGCTTTGAAACAATATGTATTGTGAAAAGCGCTATACAAATAAATTTGAATTGAATTGAATTGAATGAAACCATAAAATAATATAAAAATGAAACAAAATAAAATAAACAAATAAATACAATTAAAAATACAATAAAATAAATATGCAAAAATAAATAAAATAAAACAAAATTAAGCAATAAAAAAAATAAAAAATAAAAAAAATTAAAATACAATTAAAAATAAAACTAAATAAAACTAAATTAATTAAATAAATAAATAAATAAATAAAACAAAATTGTGCTAAATCAAAATCAAACCAACAAATACATCATCCACATATCCGTTCGTTCTCATGTCAGGCTGTTTTTGGCTTCTACAAATAACTTCCTTTCCATGAAGAGATCAATAAATCCTCCAGCTGGATCGTGCACAAGAGAAAATAGGCATCTGTAGTTAAAGTCGAATCTTCAGAAACCTCCATCTATACTGGAGTTAAACATATGGTATAGACGTCCTACACAAACTATAATTCATCAGAGACGGAGAGAGACCGACGGAAAGAAAGAAAGAGACAGACATAGAAAGAGTTTGCGCTAGCTCGGCTAACTCTATTTCCAGTGTCATGGTTAGATGTACAGAAGTGTGTTAATGGTATAGTCTGATCTTTCTGAGGAGAAACAGAGCCATGCTGGCACTGCCAACGGGAGAAAATCCTAAAGGATCCCATGTCTCCTAAAGGAAAACACACAATTCTATTTGTAATTCCAATTGGTGCCACTAGAGTAGACATATGACCGGATATATAATTGCAGTGATAAACATGCATGCTATTGTTATTGTGTGCACTTTACAATACAGTGAATAATTCTGAAAAACTTATTATAAGTTTCCATCAGCCTGTTAAATGTAACCCAGTTGCAGTGCTGGGTAATAATGGATTATATCCAAAAATGTAGTAATAATCAGATTACAATTACTTTTCTATGGATGACACATTACATTATATTGCAATTAAAAAATTCTTCTTTTTACTCTTTTAAATTTTCCTTTCTAAAAAATCCAATTGTGTGTCATTTAATTTAGCTTTGTCTACATGAATGGCCATGTAAATAAATCTGTGAGGCTTCTAGATTTGGGGACAAAAGCACCTCTCATTTACACCATGTATGATATGATTAATTATGTGAATTACTAAACACTGCTGTTATTAAGATGTGAAACAATGTCTTCATCATATCCAGTGACCTTCGCTGAATGATCTGGACAAAACTTTGGACAAAAATATTTAAAACCTGGAGAACTCTGAATGTGGAATGGCATTGCTGTTTTGATGTTTATTATTGTTTGATCATGTAATGCAGGGATTCCGAAAACTTTTTGACTTAAAATATTTACTTTTGATATTTACAAAATGTTTATATAACAAATATAACATGTGCATGTTCACAGTTCTCTGATGTTAGATAAAGGACACATTCACATGCAGGTAAAAAAAAATATATATATATATATATATTTTTTTTTTAAACAAGTAGTCAGAATACATTACATAAAATCAGTAATCTAGATTATATTAATACTGATAATTTTCATCATGTAATTAGTAATTAGTCACAGATTATATTTAGCAAGTAATCTGTCCAGCACTTCCTGCTTGTCACGGAGAAGACAGGAAGCCAAACGGTATTTACTTAATATTTATTTTCAAACATTTGTTTACATCTTTTTTTACATTTTAATATTGACTAAAACATGCCAGATAAGAAAGGTGAAAATGTCAGATTCTTTGTTATTGTTATTGTCATCTACAGTTGACATTAATTTAGTTATTTGCACTTTAATCCATTTGAAACATTTGTGTACTTTGAAAGCAATTAAACAAATACAGATTCAGCATTCAACAAACAATACAATGGGTACATTTTATAAAATGCAACTTTTTTGTTTGTATGCAACAATTTTGCATATATAACTATAATAAGTCCTCTAAAGTTGGTCTTGATAGAAACCGTTACACTAGAGCAGCGGGAACACACTTCGGGCCCTATATTAACTATATGAAACGCAAGTATCAAACGTGAAACGCAAGTAACTTTGTGGGCGGATCTCGGGCGCTGTTGCTATTATACCGGTGGGATAAATTACTCTTGCACCCGACGCAAATCTAAAATCTTCATTACTCATAGGTGTGGTTTGGGTGTAACGTGAAATAAACCAATCAGAGCGTCATCTCACATCCCCTTTAAGAGCAGACGCGCTTGTTCCATGGCGGATTGCTATTATAACGGCAGATTTGCCAGGCGCGCGCCAGGAGCGGTTCACAGCCGAGGAGACCGACGTTCTCGTCAGGGCCGTAAAACACAGAGAAGTGACATTGGGGATGGAGAAACACACCCAGATTAGCTTCGGTTAAACAGGCGTATGATAATTTGGGTAAATGTGTAAGCTAGATTTATGCTTATTTTTTCACATCTTCATGGACACAACAATGATTTCCCTCGTGTGGAATATTTTTCCTTGTAATAATGTATGATTTGCAAAAATGAAAACTGCTGCGTCTGTGTAGATGAGAGAAGCAAAGTGTATGTGTGTTGTGCACACGCTACATTATGGCCAAGCATGCGCCCTTAAAATAGCATCTGAACTGATCAGAAAACAAAAACAAAACGGAATTGTTTTCTGAAACTGCAAAATAGCACCAGGGAACGTTTGCGCCGGAACACGCCTCCTCTTTTCGCTGAACCGCCCCCGGGAGCGCAAGTTCATTCCCTAATTTACCGACGTGCGTCTGTGGAGGGAAAAGTCTGCTGTGCGTCAGGTGCAAAATAGGAATGATATTGCGCTGGGTGCAAGATAGGGCCCTTCACGTTTAACGCTCTAAAACATCCAAACGACAAACATTTGGAGCTCGTAGCGGCGAACATGCAGGTCCATATTTCTTTACATTTCAGAATGTTTTCCTCTTCCGTTAAGACTGGATCACATGTGTGTAAGTCTGTTGACGTGATCATGTAAATGTCAGTGACTGTGGCCGTTAACTAATGTCACTCAATGCCACACTAATGTGCTCTTATAAACTCCATTCGGCCTCTGTTTTCTTTCTTTTACGCAGTTGGCCTCTGTTGTCAAGAAGCAGTGAGTGTGTGTGAGAGTGTGTGTGTGTTTGTTCACATCCACTTGCATACATACACACTTCTGGAGTGAAATATTAACTGCCAGCATTCAAAACTCGTCAATGGAAGACCAGCTGTTCCCAACCCCCAACACACACACACACACACACACACACACACAGTCCATTCCAGCTTCCCAAATTCCTCTGCCATCTCCTCTTGTGACAGGCCAGAAACACACTTTACACAAGTATGCAAACACTGACACGAATGCATTACCAACACATCGCAAACGTGAGCTGCTGTATACTTAGTGTGTGAGCAGATATTACGCGCTGAATAGCAGCCTATGACTTTAGAAACATGTCAATGGAACAATGTCAAAGATAACTTCTAGAAATCAAACATATGTTTGTGATAAACAATTATACACATTGAGTAGATGAGATGTCTGCTGTAGTAGTGTACACTTATCAGGGACATCCACGATCACAACATCCACCCCGCTAGTACATAAAGCCATCGATCTGACTTGGTAACACTTAAAAAACCCGGGCGAGAGAGAGAGAGAGAGAGAGAGAGAGAGAGAGAGAGAGAGAGAGAGAGAGAGAGAGAGAGAGAGGATGCTGTCTATCTAGTGCTTCAGATCAGTCACTTGTCAGCTTTATTCCAGTTAGGATGCTGCCTATGTAGACAGCAAGGAAGCGTAGGGTTTTGTGACAAGAGTTTGTGTGTCCCACGATCTAGGACAGAACTAGGCCATTCAGCAAAGACTTCAGCATGTTGATTGTGGAGGTCTGAACCAAACACACACACACACTCACACACACCACACACACACACACTCACACACTCACTTCTACTCACACTTACTTACACACTCACACACTCATTTCTACTCACACTCACTCACACACTTACTTACACATTCACTTACACACACACACTCACTCATTCACACAGACTCACACACACACACACACACACACACACACTCACTCATTCACACAGACACACACAGACACACAGACACACACACACACACTTACTCACACACACGACCATTCACACGCACACACTTTCAAAATCAGTTAAAAATCGTACCGACCCAAACTTTTGAACTTTCAAACAATAATTAAACAAAAAAGGCATAGACAAGCATGTTGCGTGTTGTATGAGTGTGTGAACGAGTATCCGAATTTGCATGGCTTTTATTAACCCTGCAAACATCTGGACAAATATCTCAAAAAGCAGACAGAAACACACACTTGAGCGTTACAACATCATGTTTGTTTGCAGCCTCACACAGGTTCACACACACCTGTCTGTTTACGCTGTCCTGTCAGATAACAGCTCTAAAAATAATCATCAAGCGTTACGGGAGCTTTCATGTTTCACTGACAGATACGGGAAAGACCTGTCTGCATTCCTGCCTGCTATACACACACATATCAAATTACAGATCCAGCGTGACACGCGGTGTGTTTATAATATAGCTGCACTACAGCACACGCGCGTGTGTGTGTGTTTATTCAGATAGCAGCCTTTGATCTTCACATCTTGATCTTCCATTATTCCTCTGTCACGCGTGTCTGCGCTGCGTGGAACAAAAGCACAAGGAGGAAACTCATGTGACGTGTTTTAATTTGTATTTACATCAATCTTATGCATCTTATATGGCCAAATACACACAAAATTCACATTCTGCAAAAAAAAGGTCTGTTTTGTTGCCCAGTAAAAATATCTAAAGATCCTTAATGTAAGACACTAAAGGTAAATATAGTGTAAAAAATATTAATCACAGTACGTTAAGGCTAAATTCACACTGCAAGCCTTAAAGGGGTGGTTGATTATGATTTCACTTGTCAAACTTTAGTTAGTGTGTAATGTTGCTGTTTGAGCATAAACAACATCTGCAAAGTTACAACGCTCAAAGTTCAAAGCAAAGGGAGATATTTGCTTTTAAAGAAATCGCTTTTTAAGGACTACAACAAACGGCTGGTAGAGACTACACCACATTCCTCCCGGGTTAGTGACATCACCAACCCTAGAATTTACATAAACCCCGCCCCCTGAACACGATTTATAGATTATCAAGACAGAATATGCTAATCAATGACTAGAAGATAACTACACATCAGCTTCATAAATTCATCAACTAACCATTCAGAAATGTCCTGTTGCTTCTACATGTTGTCTCTTCTTCTTGAGTCTCTCCATCATTGTCTGACTCCGGTTTGAACATAAAAGGCTAAAAGTTTTAGAAATTTTCAGTGCATGTGTGTGTGAGGTAAGAGGACACAAGCTGTTGAAGCTCCGCCCCCTGTACCGGGAGCAGCAGCTCATTTGCATTTAAAGGGACACACACAAAAGCGGTGTGTTTTTGCTCACCCTCAAAAAGTGACAATTTTAACATGCTATATAAAAATATCTGTGGGGTATTTTGAGCTAAAACTTCACACACACACTCTGGGGACATCAGAGACTAATTTTACATCTTGTGAAAAAGGGCATTATACCACCCCTTTAATGCATCTGGTGAAAAAGCCATGGTTTCGATGTGGTTTGTGCTGTTCACACTTATGAAAAAATCTAATCTGAGTCACATATGAGGGAATTCATGACACTTTTGCCTGCCGTGTGAACGTAGCATTAGACAATTGTTTTGTATTACAAGTTTTCTGAAAGTATATGTTTAAATATGCAAATGAAGCATTAACTAATTATAAATGCACTAATTTACATACATTACCAGAACATAAATCTGAACACCGGATAAAGTGAGGTTACAAAAAATGTTTGCATTATGTTGACTTATTAGAGTTAAAGGTTTTTACAGAGGGGTTTTAGGATTTCTATTTTTATCACGATAAAATGGTAAATACAAATCAGGCGAATGATATATGAACAAACTTCAGCCTTCAGAATATAGATATGAATAAAACTGTAAAGTTTAGTGTGTGTAAAGCTCCTGAAGTGGAGATTTCTGACTCGGATGGAAGTGAAGTAAAATAAACACTTAAATGTGTATTTTGGATGTTTTCGTTTCACAAAACAAAGGAAAAGTTTTTGCTTTACATTGTTTAAAAGTTTCGCATACAGACGACAAAGTTGTCAAAAACGATCCCCATTCACACGGATCCGTGATAACGATTAAAAGCACTGTATTCTGCTGCCAGGCCAGTAGATGGTGATGTCACTTTGTAAAGAAACACTACACGCCTATAGACTGAACAAGTAATGTGCATGCGCAAATTCACATTTTTGTGATTCACGATAATGATATTATTTTCTAAAACTTGCACTTTGAAACTGTTTGCACTTTTTCAGAATCCCCAAAACACCATTGTCATGAAAATAAACGACCAAAACGCATAAAACGTTTTCTATTTTAGTCGAAAACAGTGTCATGAAAGCAAAATAGGCCCAAAATCACAAAATTGACCAGAGCATGAAAAACCAATTGTTTTGTCTGAAGTTTTGCCTTAAAACAAGATAAAATAAAAAGATTGTGATCTCAACAATTGCAAAAAACAAATAGCAATTTGCTAACAAAAAACTATTCAAGATTCAGTCTATGGAAAGAAGTCTTATCATACACTATTTTCACGATTTCATCATGTTTTCCTTTTAAGGATGTTTATATATTTTTACTAAAAACAAGAATAGATTTTTGCAGTGCATGAATATCAAACAAGAATCTGTGTGTAAAGGCCATTCTCAGTCGGTAAACAGGGAAGCGTGGGTAAAGTTGAATATCTTGTTCAGAGTCAGAGTTCGTACGTTTCCATCAGTGGAGGAGGAGGAGGAGGAGGAGGAGGAGGAAGAAGAAGAAGAAGAGGAGGAGGAGGAGGAGGAAGAAGAAGAAGAAGAGGAGGAGGAGGAAGAGGAGGAGGAGGAAGAGTAGGAGGAGGAGGAGGAGGAGGAAGAGGAGGAGGAAGAGGAGGAAGAGGAGGAGGAGGAAGAGGAAGAAGAAGAAGAGGAGGAGGAGGAGGAGGAGGAAGAGGAGGAAAAGGAAGAGGAGGAGGAGGAGGAGGAGGAGGAGGAAGAGGAGGAGGAGGAGGAGAAAGAGGAAGAGTAGGAGGAGGAGGAGGAGGAAGAGTAGGAGGAGGAGGAGGAGGAGGAAGAAGAAGAGGAGGAGGAGGAAGAGGAGGAGGAGGAGGAAGAGGAGGAGGAGGAGGAGGAGGAGGAGGAGGAAGAGGAGGAGGAGGAGGAGGAGGAGGAGGAAGAAGAAGAAGAAGAGGAGGAGGAGGAGGAGGAGGAGGAGGAGGAGGAGGAGGAGGAAGAGGAGGAAGAAGAAGAAGAAGAGGAGGAGGAGTAGGAGGAGGAGGAGGAAGAGGAGGAAGAGGAGGAGGAGGAAGCGGAAGAGGAGGAGGAAGAGGAGGAAGAGGAGGAGGAAGAGTAGGAGGAGGAGGAGGAAGAGTAGGAGGAGGAGGAGGAAGAGGAGGAGGAAGAGGAAGAGGAGGAAGCGGAAGAGGAGGAAGAGGAGGAGGAGGAGGAAGAGTAGGAGGAGGAGGCGGAAGAGGAGGAGGAGGAGGAGGAAGAGCAGGAGGAAGAGGAGAAGGAGGAGGAAGAGGAGGAGGAGGAGGAGGAGGAAGAGGAGGAAGAGGAGGAAGAGGAGGAGGAGGAGGAAGAGGAGGAGGAGGAAGAAGAGGAGGAAGAGGAGGAGGAGGAGGGTGAACAGGTTTAAAATAGACAGCGTAAATGAAGGGCTTGCTCCATTTCTATTTACATTAGATTAGCATTTCAGATCCCAATTCAACAATGAACAATGCAGTTCAAAGTTTTCCTATATGATACCGGAGCGTGGCCACAGATAGCGCATGAGGGGGAGGTTATGAAAATAAGGCCAGAGCGATCAGAATACAGGTCAGACCTCAGACGTCCACCATACGAACCTCACACTGCTGTCCCGCCGCTGTGGAGCAGTAACACACACACACAGACATCAGCGCTGCTGGAAACTCATGTCAATCAGAGGCTTTCTGACTCCAGAGACGTCGACAGCACCAAAATTATTCATCATACAAAATATTCTCTGAATAGGAAAATTGTCAATTTCGGTCTTTTTAATCAGCTTAAGTCAATAACAAAAAATATTTGAACATGATCACTATTTATTTTACCATGCACGATTATACACAACCAGTCAAGTTTGGAATAATATTTTTTAAAAATATTTTTTAAAGTCTTGATCAATGCTGCATTTATTAGATCAAAAACTGCAGTAAAAACAGTAATATTGTGAAATATCCTTCAGAAATCATTCTAATATGCTGATTAGATTATTACTATTATTGGTTGTAATTAGTATCAATGTCTTTGTGGAAACAGTGATCATTTATTTCAGGAATCTTTGATGAATAGAAAGTTCAAAAGATCAGCGTTTATTTGAAATATTATCTTTTGTTAAACTATAAATGACCAATTTAATGCATTCTTCCTGAATAAAAGTATTATTTTCTTTAAAAAAAAAAAAAAATGAATTGAATGGTAGTGTACCATGGTTTCCACAAAAACATGAACTGTTGTCAACACTGATTGATAATAATCATAAATGAGCATCAAATCCTCACATAAGAATGATTCTGAAGGATCATGTGACACTGAAGACTGGAGTAACGCATGTTTGTTCTGAACCCAGAAACACCTGCTTCCACCTTCAGATCGCACGAGCCGCTGGCTGAGAAGCGCTGATGCTAACAGTTGGCATGACAGAGTGGAAAACGGCCCACGTGCGACACGATAAACCATGTAATGCATTTGTACACAAAGCCCCAGTGATATTCATACTTAAATTAATGCGATTCCAAACGAGCCAAATGCTCATCTCATGCACAAACACACACACACACACACAAACACAATAGCGAGGCGTCAACCGCGCAGGAGATCTAAACCGCATCCAGAAAACTTTCCGTGCGTTTCTAGTTACCTGTGTGTGTGTCTTTCAAAGGCAGCTAGTGTAACCAAACACCGGCGTAAGGGCGTGCCAGCCTCACTCTCACTCTCTCTCTCTCTCTCTCTCTCTCTCTCTCTCTCTCTCTGTTGATTTTTCCAGGCCATAATTTGCTGCTGTCTCTACCTCTTCTAAAGAGGCCTATGTTACAATCGCCTTTGATTTCCCGCTTTGAAAACTCTCCTAAGCGCGCTCGGGCACGTCAATGATTGTCTGCTTGTGAGAGTGACCTCTGAACTGGTTGGTAAGTTGCACTGGTTTATGATTTGCCCCCATAAGGCTTCCTAAAGGGAGCTTGACTCAGTCAAACCGTTAACCTTTAACCCCTTTCACTGCACACGTCCAGTTGACGGGTGACTCCTACTGTAACCTCTTCCTAGACCCTCTCCAACACACACACACAAACACACACATACCATGATCAGCAGAGCGTATCTCAGAGAGACACTGGGCTTGTGTGTGTATGTGTGTGTGTGTGTGTGTGTGTGTGTGTGTGTGTGTGTGTGTGTGTGTGTGTGTGTGTAAATCCCTCCTCCATCGTCTCACTTCATACATGAGGCTTCTGTTGTGCAGCACAAATGGGAATCTGTCTTTGTTTGAGACGGTTTCCACTTTCACTCTTAAAGAGGCTGGACGTGCCGGAAAACAAATGGCAAAACAAGCCAAACAACAGTGCATGTCAGATTCCTGACCGAACCATTGGTGCCGCTGTGCGTGGCATTACAAAATATCATGAATTCAACTAAATGAGGTAAAACACTATTTAAACGAGCAACGATGGATGGATGGATGGATGGAATGCATGGATGGATGGATGGATGGATGGATGGATGGATGGATGGATTGGATGGATGGATGAATGGATTGAATGCATGGATGGATGGATGGATGGAATGCATGGATGGATGGATGGATGGATGGATGGATGGATTGGATGGATGGATGGATTGAATGCATGGATGGATGGATGGATGGATGGATGGAATGCATGGATGGATGGATGGATGGATGGATGGATGGATGGAATGCATGGATGGAATGCATGGATGGATGGATGGATGGAATGCATGGATGGATGGATGGATGGATGGATGGATTGGATGGATGGATGGATTGAATGCATGGATGGATGGATGGATGGATGGATGGAATGCATGGATGGATGGATGGATGGATGGATGGATGGAATGCATGGATGGAATGCATGGATGGATGGATGGATGGATGGATGGATTGAATGCATGGATGGATGGATGGATGGATGGATTGGATGGATGGATGGATGGATGGATTGATTGAATGCATGGATGGATGGATGGATGGATGGATGGATTGAATGCATGGATGGATGGATGGATGGATGGATGGATGGATGGATGGATGGATGGAATGCATGGATGGAATGCATGGATGGATGGATGGATGGAATGCATGGATGGATGGATGGATGGATTGAATGCATGGATGGATGGATGGATGGATGGATGGATGGATTGGATGGATGGATGGATGGATGGATGGATGGATGGATGGATTGATTGAATGCATGGATGGATGGATGGATGGATGGATGGATGGATGGATGGATTGATTGAATGCATGGATGGATGGATGGATGGATGGATGGATGGATGGATGGATGGATTGATTGATTGAATGCATGGATGGATGGATGGATGGATGGATGGATGGATGGATGGATGGATGGATTGAATGCATGGATGGATGGAATGTTGAATACATTGATGGATGGATGGATGGATGGATGGATGGATGGATGGATGATGAATGCATGGATGGATGGATGTCGATATTGCAATATGGCTTTATTTAATAGTTGAATAGCAAAGGTTGCGTTTTAAATAAATTAAAAAAAGCAATTTAATTTGCTAGCAAACTACCAAAATAAAAGCTTTGAAAATGAAGAAATGAATACAAAAATGTTAGTATTGTAACTTTAAAGTTTGTACTATTTTTTTTATTTATTAAATCCTTATTTTTTTACAGCACAGTTTGTACTATTGCGGTATGTCTTATCTTGTTTAATATTTTTTTATAATAAATCACAATAAAAATAATGTAATCATTTTCAATGGGCCAAAAAAGCACAAATGTGGCCTATAAAGCCAAGTCGTTATTATTATGCAATTATTTATTAAAAAAATAATAAACCTTTAAAAAATTGTTTTCAAGTTTTTCCTAAACCGTACAATGGATTGATTGCACTTAAATGTCTGAGCAAACTCAACTTTCTGCTTTTTTATTTTCTATGCAGAATCAACCCAATCAAAATCCAAATATCAAAGTCATCTGGTCAAAATAATAATAATATATATATGCGTGTGTGTGTGTGTGATATAAAATATAATATTATAATAATAAAATAATAATAATAATCTTTGCTATACTAAACATCCTTAAAACAAGATCAGTTTCCCAGAAGAGAAATGTGAATAATATCAGCTATCATGAAACCCTGACACGAGATAAAGACGCTGATTAAAAACATCATGTTTTCTGCGACCCGTCCCGTATGAAACTGCAGATCTGAGCGGGACAAAAGGCAGATGGTTAAACAATGTCTCCTCAAAGCGTTCTGCCACACCGTATCCGTTTACCAGAGTGTAACAAAGGCACGATGCAGCTGGCACTTCACAAGCATTATAGAGCAGATTCAGAACATGAAAAACAATCCAGTGAATGCCAAGGTCAACTGGGACACACATGAATGTCCAGTGGTACAGGAGAGCGACATGAACACCAGCACTGCTGAGATAACAAACCAACACTGCTGGTTGGCCAGTTTAGCATTACTGGTTAAGCTAGTGGGTAAGCAAGTCACATAACCTTAAGGTGTGTCCCAATTCACTTGCTTATGCACTATTCAGTGTAGTATAAATAGTCTGAGTAGTGTGTGTTCACACTGAAAATTCCAGGAGGAAATAGTGCACTTTAAATACACGAATGATGCACTTTAAAGGGGTGGTTGATTATGATTTCACTTGTATAGCTTTAGTTAGTGTGTAATGTTGCTGTTTGAGCATAAACAACATCTGCAAAGTTACAACGCTCAAAGTTCAAAGCAAAGGGAGATATTTGCTTTTAAAGGGACAATGTGTAGTTTTTTTAGGTATTTTATTATCTAAAATCAATATTTTTATTCTTAAATATGTCCTCAATGGTGTACAAATACCTCTTGCAATGATCTGACTTATCCTCGTAAACGAAGAATTTATTATCTTTATATACATGGGACGGGTAGGTCCACGGAGGCTTCCATGTAGTTCCGCCATCTTGAAAAACTATAATAGCAGAGAGGGACAAAAAGTACTAGACCAATGCGTTTCCACAACGCGTTTTCGTTCAGAGCCAGCGTCACGTGACTGAACCCAGCAGAAGCGGAGGAGCAGAGCAGAGAGAGGCGCTTGTCACTGCCGCGGCAAGTTTAAAAGGCTGCACTGTACGGTTAGTCACAGGATAAGGATCCTCGTCGTCGAAAAAGTCCAAAGTAGACCGTAAAAACAAAACGTGACCGGAGATTACAAAAAACAAGGGTTAATGTCGGGATAGCTTTTTCCAGGTGGAAAGAGCTAATGCAGGAGAAAGCTTTCAAAAGAGATGCTGAAGTTGCCTGCTTTCTTCTCGACAGGTAAGTCAATGCTACGGTCTTAATTACAAGCTTTTTTTCATTGCTTGGTTGTGTACTTTATTATATAGACAGACAGTAAAACTCGATGAAGTGCTATTAAAAGACATCCTGTCATAGCTTTATGGTACATAACGGCTACCGTAGATGCAACACGCATTTGAAAAAGCGAGGCGCTGGAGAGCAATATTCGTTTGAATGCAAAATACAATTTCACCACTAGATGGGAGAAATTCCTACACATTGTCCCTTTAAAGAAATCGCTTTTTATGGACTACAACAAACGGCTGTTATGGTTTCCCAGATTCTAAATTCTACACGACATTCCTCCCGGGTTAGTGACATCACCAACCCTAGAATTTACATAAACCCCGCCCCCTGAACACGATTTATAGATTATCAAGACAGAATATGCTAATCAATGACTAGAAGATAACTACACATCAGCTTCATAAATTCATCAACTAACCATTCAGAAATGTCCTGTTGCTTCTACATGTTGTCACTTCTTCTTGAGTCTCTCCATCATTGTCTGACTCCGGTTTGAACATAAAAGGCTAAAAGTTTTTGAAATGTTCAGTGCATGTGTGTGTGAGGTAAAAGGACACAAGCTCTTGAAGCTCCGCCCCCTGTGCTCGGGAGCAGCAGCTCATTTGCATTTAAAGGAACAGACACAAAAACGGTGTGTTTTTGCTCACCCTCAAAAAATGACAATTTTAACATGCTATATAAAAATATCTGTGGGGTATTTTGAGCTAAAACTTCACACACACACTCTGGGGACATCAGAGACTTATTTTACATCTTGTGAAAAGGGCATTATACCATCCCTTTAATTAACTGGGAAAAAAAGTGTGAAATGTCCAGTGGTACAGGAGAGCGACATGAACACCAGGACTGCTGAGATAATAAACCAACACTGCTGGTTGGCCAGTTTAGCATTGCTGATTAAGCTAGTGGGTAAGAAAGTCTTTTTAGCAGGGCAAAGTCACATGACCTTAAGGTGCATCACACTTACTTATGCAGTATTCTATGCTGTTTTGTAGTGTGTGTTATAAGTGCACTTTAATGATGCATGATGCACTTAATTAACCGAAAAACAAGTGTGAAATGTTGGACACTTCATGCACTCGACTGGCACAACTTTAATGAGGTCATGGAGGGGGAGGAGCATCAGATGTAGAACTAAAATATCCTTATTAAAGTCATACACTACACTGTTGAGTGCACAGTGTATACGTGTATAGACTAGAGCATCATTTGGGACACAAATTTAGCCTGCAAATGCAAAACTAACTAAATAAACATTTATATTCATGCATTTGGCAGACAGTTTATTTTAAGCAACTTTTTTCTTTTCTTTGATTTTCAATAAAACAGCAGTGGTACTAACCAGGATATTTAAAAATAAAAAATTAAAACTAAAATTAAATAATCATAATAAAATGTAAAAATAAAACCTACAAATAAAACACAAAAGAATAAAAATATTTAAAAATATATATTTTTATTTAAAAATAAAATATGTAACCTAAATTAAATATATTAAATATATTTTTATATATATTTTAATTTACTTATATATTTAGTTTTAGTAATAAAAAAAAGGTGTGTGTGTATATATATATATATATATATATATACACTGAAAAATAACTAAAATTAAATAAAAAAATATATAACAAAATACAATTTTGTATGTATGTATGCATGCATGCATGCATACATATGTATATATATATATATATATATATATATATATATATATATATATATATATATATATATAAACAATCAATCAAATCAATGAATACACATATATATTTATATTTGTTTCATCAGTGCAAAGCTCATATTTCCCAGGCAATTGTCGGGGCCGGCCCGTGAAACGGTTCCTCTAGCCTGCGGGGACACATGCGTCTTTTTGAACTTTTTGAACTTTTGAATTTAGCATTCAGAGCAAATGATTTCTTCAGGTCACAGATTAAAGCGATAAGCTCTGCTATGTTTTCCAAAGCGCGGTTTGCATGAAAACAGGCTCTGCAATAGCGTCAGGAAACGGAGACCGATCGAAGAGATAAAGCCACGGTGTCGACCAATGAGAAGCTCTGATGGTGATTGGATGGTTGGAAGTCGGCCAATGGGAAGGCAGAGATATTCCGGGTTTTCCCCGCAGGTTTTTTATGACTGACTGACTGATTGATGTGTTAAATCAGTGTTCAAACAAAGACACAACTACATGCTCAAAAACACAATAGCCAAATGTGTGTGTATTGTTCTCGAGAGCGCTTTCCTTACTCCAAATCTAATACGCCTGGGTGACTAATCTCTGACAAATAACACAAAACCATGACAAGAAACATAGTAACTAATTCAGTGTGTCCTGAACGAATGGCCCATTATAAAGCAGAATGAGCAAATTAAGTGGAAAAACAACACAGCAGACCAAGAAAAATAATTAGACTAAAAGATCAGGCCTTGTTACCAGAAGGCTCCAAAAACAACAAATATTAAATTAATAATTAAAACGTAAAAAATAAAATAATGTACATTTTTTTAATATGACAAAATAAAAAAATGAAATAAAATGTAGGCCTTGTTACCAGAAGGCTCCAAAAATAACAAATATAAAAATAAATAAATAAATGTAATGTGTATATATATATATATATATATATATATATATATATATATATAAAATGTAGCCTATGTGACAAAATAAAAAACGAAATGAAATCTAGAAATAAAAAAACTATAATAAACTAAAATATAATATACAAACTAAAATGTTTTTATATATTTTATATTTAATTTTAGTTTTGTTTACATTTTATTTTCTATGAATATAATAAAAACATACAGAAAACTAAACTAAAATATTTTTAAAATAAATACAATAAATACAATAAAATAAACTGATGAAATGAAATGAAAATATATAATAAAATGTTTATGTATTTATTTGTTTTTTTATATTTTATATTTAATTTTAGTTTTGTTTATATTTTCAGATTTTTATAAATATAATTAAAACACGCAGAAAACTAAACTAAATATATATTTTTTAATTATTAAAAAATAAAATAAAAAATAAAAATATATAAACAGTAAAATATATAGAATAAAACACATTTTTAAAATAAACTGCAAGTGTAGTGTAATCTCAGGGCTCGGGGAACGTCAAGAAAAGGAGGGAAAGGAGAAATTAATGAATAACTGTTTGACTGAGGTAAATGTAGGCGATATTAGGGCGAGTAAACAGGGTAAAGTTGTGCTGGGCCTTTGATCAGCTATCCATTAATAACCAGAGAGCGCGGGTGGGGTCACAGGTCACAGGTCACACACACTAAAGCAGCATTATCGGTGTACGTTTAAGAACTCATGACAATATAAATAAGCGCTGATATGAAACTGAGTAAATGACGCAGCACAATAGCGACTCCACGGAGGGGTTTTTGGAGCACCTCCAGGCCATAATGCAATTCTTTTGATGTTCACCCATGTGTGTGTGTGTGTGTGTGTAACACTTTGGTTTTCGGCCAAAATACACGCTTGGTAATAGTTAACAGTCAGCAAACACAGAGGAAGAGAGCCAGCGTGGAAACTCATATCATACACAATCTGCCATTCATTCGCTTCTGGAACAATAAATCTGCGAGTGTCTCAGGCTTACACTGCAACCTGCTTATTCTTTCTGCAGCAGAACTGATAATCATAATCAGTGCAATCATCTGCATAAAGCGCCTGCTTCGCCAATCAACACAACTGTTTGTTCTTCCTTTGTGTCAATTCCACCAATGGATTTTTGTTTTGCTAATTCTGAGTTAAATATTGCAGAGATACTGCAGATATTGTATATACAGTATCCGCTTCAGCCACTGAAAAAAAAAAGCTTCAGAAGAAGATTGCTGGGTTGAGTCCCAAAAATAACATTTATAAAATAATATAATATAAAGTAAATAAAACATAATATAAATTAATTAATTAATTAATTAAAAACATAATGAAATAAACAATTTTTTTAATTAAATAATAAATAATATAAAATAAAAATACAATAAAAACAAATAAAATAAAATAATATAAATAAAACAAAATATTACAAAAAAAATGTAAATAAAATAAGAAAATGTAAAGGTTATTTTATATTTTTGGTGAATTCTGAGTAAATATTGTGCAAAACAATACGCATATATAGAAATACATATATACACACATATAGTGAGGAAAATAAGTATTTGAACACCCTGCTATTTTGCAGGTTCTCCCACTTGGAAATCATGGAGGGGTCTGAAATTGTCATCGTAGGTGCATGTCCACTGTGAGAGACATAATCTAAAAAAAAAAATAATACAGAAATCACAATATATGATTTTTCAACTATTTATTTGTATGATACAGCTGCAAATAAGTATTTGAACACCTGTCTATCAGCTAGAATTCTGACCCTCAAAGACCTGTTAGTCTGCCTTTAAAATGTCCACCTCCACTCCATTTATTATCCTAAATTAGATGCACCTGTTTGAGGTCGTTAGCTGCATAAAGACACCTGTCCACCCCATACAATCAGTAAGAATCCAACTACTAACATGGCCAAGACCAAAGAGCTGTCCAAAGACACTAAAGACAAAAATGTACACCTCCACAAGGCTGGAAAGGGCTACGGGGAAATTGCCAAGCAGCTTGGTGAAAAAAGGTCCACTGTTGGAGCAATCATTAGAAAATGGAAGAAGCTAAACATGACTGTCAGTCTCCCTCGGACTGGGGCTCCATGCAAGATCTCACCTCGTGGGGTCTCAATGATCCTAAGAAAGGTGAGAAATCAGCCCAGAACTACACAGGAGGAGCTGGTCAATGACCTGAAAAGAGCTGGGACCACCGTTTCCAAGGTTACTGTTGGTAATACACTAAGACGTCATGGTTTGAAATCATGCATGGCACGGAAGGTTCCCCTGCTTAAACCAACACATGTCAAGGCCCGTCTTAAGTTTGCCAATGACCATTTGGATGATCCAGAGGAGTCATGGGAGAAAGTCATGTGGTCAGATGAGACCAAAATAGAACTTTTTGGTCATAATTCCACTAAACGTGTTTGGAGGAAGAAGAATGATGAGTACCATCCCAAGAACACCATCCCTACTGTGAAGCATGGGGTGGTAGCATCATGCTTTGGGGGTGTTTTTCTGCACATGGGACAGGGCGACTGCACTGTATTAAGGAGAGGATGACCGGGGCCATGTATTGCGAGATTTTGGGGAACAACCTGCTTCCCTCAGTTAGAGCATTGAAGATGGGTCGAGGCTGGGTCTTCCAACATGACAATGACCCGAAGCACACAGCCAGGATAACCAAGGAGTGGCTCTGTAAGAAGCATATCAAGGTTCTGGCGTGGCCTAGCCAGTCTCCAGACCTAAACCCAATAAAGAATCTTTGGAGGGAGCTCAAACTCCGTGTTTCTCAGCGACAGCCCAGAAACCTGACTGATCTAGAGAAGATCTGTGTGGAGGAGTGGGCCAAAATCCCTCCTGCAGTGTGTGCAAACCTGGTGAAAAACTACAGGAAACGTTTGACCTCTGTAATTGCAAACAAAGGCTACTGTACCAAATATGATTGATTTTCTCAGGTGTTCAAATACTTATTTGCAGCTGTATCATACAAATAAATAGTTAAAAAATCATACATTGTGATTTCTGGATTTTTTTTTTTAGATTATGTCTCTCACAGTGGACATTAGGGCTGTCAAAATTGCTCAAAAATGACGTTCGAATATTCCTTCTAAAAAACACACGAATATTCGAACTATTCGAACATCTGGTTGCCATTTTGTCAATGACGCATATTACGTCAATAACAGGACAAATTAATACAAAGAGACATAACTACTTGTATAGGTAGTTTATTTAAGTTTAAACATATTTGACAACGTATTACCTACACAAAAACAAACAAGTAAATCTCCTAATGGCCAAGACCGCAGACCTCACTCTCGCTCGCTCACTCGCAGGCACTCTCTCTCTCTCTCGCCCTCACCCGCTGCGTTCACACACCAAACGCGAATAGAGCGTCTGGCGCGAGTGATTTCAACGTTAAGTCGATGTAAAGACGCGTTTACGCGCGTCTGGAGGTCTTGTGGCGCGAATGAGGCGTCACGCTCTCCGCGCATCAAACTTTTGCTTTTGACGCGCGGCGCGAATTCAAAATGTTCAAGAGTCCAACTAGACGCGAATCCGACATTGAACGCTCCGAGCGAGCTGTGCTGTGGTAAAAATTGAACTTTTCCTTGACATGAAACGGTAAATAATCAAACCAGTGGAAGCCTGCAGTGCATGGAACTGCTGTATCTAACCTACCTTATTCATGCTGCGCAATATCTATTCAGTCAGTACAGTAGCCTACTCTTTAGTAATGTTTCTGTTTACCGTTAACGCTTCTTCCTGTGATCTGTCCCTGACCTCTCAGGCCCACTCGCAAAGCAGACAGCCGCGCCTCTGCTACCGCGGGCGTTATGGTTTTTCCACATTCGAATATTAATTTTCACATTCGAATTTCTGTTTTTTAAAACTATTCGAATATATATTCGAATTTAGAATATTCGTTGACAGCCCTAGTGGACATGCACCTACAATGACAATTTCAGACCCCTCCATGATTTCTAAGTGGGAGAACTTGCAAAATAGCAGGGTGTTCAAATACTTATTTTCCTCACTGTAATATACATACACATATACACATACAATATATATATATATATATATATATATATATATATATATATATATACACACACATATACATATATATATAAACAATGAAAAAAATGCTAAAATAATAATGAAATAAACCAAATTTAAATTAAATAAACAATATAAAATAAAAAAACACAATATTAAAAAAAAAATATGAATAAAACAAAATAATATAAAATAATGAAAAGAAATAAAAATAAAAAGCCCCACTTCTTTTGATCACTTTACTCAAGGTAAATATACTGAAAGTTTCTGGATAGAAGTGTCCACCTGTTCAGTAAATATGTTCCAAACACTTTTCTAACATCCAAACTTCACTAGAAAAAAGAAAGATGGATAGCCACTGGAAGCACAATCACTCACAATGTTAGGAACGGAGTCGAGCGCACACACACACACACACACACCGATGTGGCCAAACACTGACGAGCTCTTTGAAGGAACATTCCGAGCATGTCCGAACACACGTATGTCTGCGAACGTGCGTCGAATGGAAGGAATGCGAAATCAAGAGCGTACTAAACACTAATTGAGCCCCTGCATTAATATAATAAAGCGTGGAATGTTCACATCAAAAGACGAGTTTTTCATCATTACCGTGATCCGCTGAGCCCACACCCGAATCTGACACGACAGCGGATCGGGACGGTGAATCGCTTTCGGGTTTTATTAGGGCTGCAGGCAACAAGAAGATTCCAAAGAAAAGGAAAAGATAAAGACAGGGGGAAAAGCCAAAAGCAAAGCTGAGGGGTTTTCTCACACAGATAACACACACACACCTGCACAGAGCCTCAGTATCATCATCACTGGGAAAACTCAACGCTTTTCTCTTTAAAAAAAAAAGCAATAAGCCACAAGATGCTGTGTCACAGTGACTTTACCACGGTTAAAGGGTGCTGGAAGTGACATGGAGAGACTAAAAGACATGTGACCTTATATTAGTAAAACTTGCAACAGATTTGTCTCTTCGGACCACCAGGGAAACGACCTAGTCTATAGGCCGGTCTGGTGGCCACGGAGAGACATCTTTGGTTAAATCTGTCCGATATGAAAGATAGGGCTAGATCTGTTCTTTTGGACACTCCGCTCTCGCCTTCTGGCCTCTTCTGCGACTCAGTTAACACAGTCGTTGACAGGTTTCAGGAAGTGAAGAAACAATCAGCAGCATTTCAGAAGCTTCTTCTGTACGTCTGTAAGCTAGTGTTTGTGTGAACGTCTGTAAGCTAGTGCTTGTGTGAACGTCTGTAAGCTAGTGTTTGTGTGAACGTCTGTAAGCTAGTGCTTGCGTGAACGTCTGTAAACTAGTGTTTGTGTGAGCGTCTGTAAGCTAGTGCTTGTGTGAGCGTCTGTAAGCTAGTGCTTGTGTGAGCGTCTGTAAGCTAGTGCTTGTGTGAGCGTCTGTAAGCTAGTGTTTGTGTGAGCGTCTGTAAGCTAGTGTTTGCGTGAGCGTCTGTAAGCTAGTGTTTGCGCGAGCGTCTGTAAGTTAGTGTTTGCGTGAGCGTCTGTAAGCTAGTGTTTGCGTGAGCGTCTGTAAGCTAGTGTTTGCGCGAGCGTCTGTAAGTTAGTGTTTGTGTGAACGTCTAAGCTAGTGTTTGCGTGAACGTCTGTAAGCTAGTGTTTGCGTGAGCGTCTGTAAGCTAGTGTTTGCGTGAGCGTCTGTAAGCTAAAGTTTGTGTGAACGTCTGTAAGCTAGTGTTTGCGTGAGCGTCTGTAAGCAAGTGTTTGCGTGAGCGTCTGTAAGCTAGTGTTTGCATGAACGTCTGTAAGCTAGTGTTTGCGTGAGCGTCTGTAAGCTAAAGTTTGTGTGAACGTCTAAGCTAGTGTTTGCGTGAGCGTCTGTAAGCTAGTGTTTGCGTGAACGTCTGTAAGCTAGTGTTTGCGTGAACGTCTGTAAGCTAGTGTTTGCGTGAGCGTCTGTAAGCTAGTGTTTGCGTGAGTGTCTGTAAGCTAGTGCTTGTGTGAGCGTCTGTAAGCTAAAGTTTGTGTGTGAACGTCTGTAAGCTAGTGTTTGCGTGAGCGTCTGTAAGCTAGTGTTTGTGTGAACGTCTGTAAGCTAGTGTTTGTGTGTCTGTAAGCTAGTGTTTGCGTGAGCGTCTGTAAGCTAGTGTTTGCGTGAGCGTCTGTAAGATAGTGTTTGCGTGAACGTCTGTAAGCTAGTGTTTGCGTGAGCGTCTGTAAGCTAGTGTTTGCGTGAGCGTCTGTAAGCTAGTGTTTGCGTGAGTGTCTGTAAGATAGTGTTTGCGTGAACGTCTGTAAGCTAGTGCTTGTGTGAGTGTCTGTAAGCTAGTGTTTGTGTGAGTGTCTGTAAGCTAGTGTTTGCGTGAGCGTCTGTAAGCTAGTGTTTGCGTGAACGTCTGTAAGCTAGTGCTTGTGTGAGTGTCTGTAAGCTAGTGTTTGTGTGAGTGTCTGTAAGCTAGTGTTTGCGTGAGCGTCTGTAAGCTAGTGTTTGTGTGAGTGTCTGTAAGCTAGTGTTTGTGTGAGCGTCTGTAAGCTAGTGTTTGTGTGAACGTCTGTAAGCTAGTGTTTGTGTGAGTGTCTGTAAGCTAGTGTTTGTGTGAGCGTCTGTAAGCTAGTGTTTGCGTGAGCGTCTGTAAGCTAGTGTTTGCGTGAGCGTCTGTAAGCTAGTGTTTGCGTGAGCGTCTGTAAGCTAGTGTTTGTGTGAGCGTCTGTAAGCTAGTGTTTGTGTGAGCGTCTGTAAGCTAGTGTTAGAGTGAGCGTCTGTAAGCTAGTGTTTGCGTGAACGTCTGTAAGCTAGTGCTTGTGTGAGTGTCTGTAAGCTAGTGTTTGTGTGAGCGTCTGTAAGCTAGTGTTAGCGTGAGCGTCTGTAAGCTAGTGTTTGCATGAGCGTCTGTAAGCTAGTGTTAGCGTGAGCGTCTGTAAGCTAGTGTTAGCGTGAGCGTCTGTAAGCTAGTGTTTGCACGTCTGTAAGGAATGCAATGCAGTCCCGCTGAGGCCATATGTGCTACACGCCGTTCCAGACAGTCCAAGGTCTTCTGGGAGAAATGTCATTATCTGAAGGGAAACCGGCCGAACAATCTCTAACAGGAAAGACTGTGGGCACACACACAAACACGCCAGAGAAGAGACATATCAATGGAGAGAGAGACAAAGAAAGAGAGAGAGAGGGAGAATCTCACATAATGTGTGCAGTTTGAATTTCAGACCAAAATAAAATTGCATTTTTGCTCAAAGAAAAACACAAAAGCATGTTTTCCATTGTTTCATTTTCATGCAAATTAAGCACATTTTTCCCCCATAATCCTTCCTAATAGCAATTTACCAAAAAAAAAATTGTTTGCATTTATTTCTTTTGATTTTGACGTGTAATATGTCCACCAGGACCTGTTTTCATGATATTCGAGCAAACCTCATCCGCCGTTGCTTTAAATATCCGCCTTTATTATTAAACCCAGAGCCTGTTGCCACTTATTCTGTGTGTGGTTTGAAAGTGCAGAGCGGCTCTGAAGCTTCACTTAGGCTGATGCAACCGAGGCCTTGATGTGGAAGGGACTGAAAGAAAGCCAGTCACAGTCACGGATAAAAACTACTGCAAAAACAGCTGCACGTTTCACAGGCTCTTTGTTCCGTCACTGCATCACAGCGCTCAAAGTGAAGCCCGTCAGGCCCTGCGTGCTGGACTTTAGACGACAGAGAGAGAGATTATGACTTAAAGACCCACACCGAAACAAGACATAAGTCACAAAATACACTGGGACAGTGATGCAAACGCTGTGGTGTGAATACATGCCAAACAATAGTGTCTGTATGCTACTAATCACTCATATTATAATCAATAAAGTCGTCTGAAAGCCTGATGCACTGCACAGATGTAACTTCTTGTCCATGTGAAATTGAGTACTAGCAAGTAATGCAACTCAGACTTATACTGCTTTTAACTCTGTGTGCAATGAATTTTGACTAACAAGTAAGGTGTGTAATGATACCCTCATGTGATAATTCGATACATATAATGATACTGAAATCATGATACGATATTATTGCGATACTCAAAGACATATGATAAAAGGTTAACAGAAAATGAACTGTTGATTAAATTGCTAAATTTGATATTACATTGTGTGTGTAAATGAATAGGGTTGGACTTGATACTGGAAACAAAATGCAGGACAATAGAGACACCAGAATAAAAGACGAATATGCTTGATCTCTTTCACTGACTAGATATATTTAAAATAATGTGAGCCGCTTTTTACTGGTAACATCAGACATTTGGCATTATCAGGACCCACAAATATTCCCACATTGCATTATTATTCCTTATATTCAGCATTATATATAGTAGTTTAATGTAGTACTGACACTAGAACTCTGAAAACTCACACAGTAATTTTTATTTTGGGTGAACTATGCACGATATACATTGTCACTATCCACGATACATATTGTTGCAACTAAAGTGCAAAATAAGACAGCAACATGTGAGGAGAGGGTTAATGATGGGCAGCTCTGGCTTCTGAACTTCTACTCATCTGAGCCGAGCAACAGTCCTTAAACATTCCTGCAGTGAGCCAAAGCATTCACCTCACACCAGAGAGAGAGAGGGGGGGGGGGGAGCTAGGGGGGGGAGAGAGAGAGAGAGAGAGAGAGGGAGGGAGGGGGGGAGGGGGAAAGGGGGGGGAGAGCGAGGGGAGGGAGAGAGAGGGGGTGGAGAGGGAGAGAGAGAGGGGGAGAGAGAGAGAGAGCGAGAGAGAGGGAGGGAGGGGGGGAGGGGGAGAGGGGGGGGGAGAGCGAGGGGGTGGAGAGGGAGAGAGAGAGGGGGAGAGAGAGAGCAAGAAGGGGGTAGAGAGAGAGGGGGAGAGGGAGAGAGAGAGAGAGAGAGAGAGAGAAAGAAAGAAAGAGAGAGAGAGAGAGAGAGAGAGAGAAAGAAAGAAAGAGAGAAAGAAAGAGAGAGAGAGAGAGAGAGAGAGAGAGGGACAGAAACAGACAGACAGACAGAGAGAGAAAGAGAGAGAGAGAGAGACAGAGACAGAGACAGACAGACAGAGAGAGAGAGAGACCTGCGTCAGTGTCATACGGCCCAGCAGAACCGGGTTTGTGAGTGAGTTTTTGTGTACAGTTTCTCTTCCTCATCACTGGTTGCGCAGTCAGACTCGGATCAGATCAACAGACAGTGACCGAGGAGAGTCGTGTTAGAGACCATTCACGCAGAACATGTGCTTGTATTCCGCCTGAACCGCATTACTGCTGTCTACAGGGCAATACTTCTGATGCCGGGATAAAATTAGGGAATATTGTGTATCGCATGAATCACGATAAAAGTTTAGGAATGTAACATGCACCAGCCATCTTCACACTCTTGAAATGGGCAGGGCAAAATGAAAGGTTTAAAGGTTTAACATTTGAAAATGAAGAAATTAAGACAACCATAAATAGTTGTATTGTAATTTTGCTGTTGTAATGTAACAAAATTATTATTATTTTTGACTAAATACTGAATTTATTTTACAGTGGAATATTCCAACAGTAATAACAGTAATAATAAAACAGTAAAAACTGATTTTTATTTAGTAATAACAATACTAACAACAACAACAACTATTATTATATAGCCATATTGATATACTGTATAATCACAAAATGTTGGTCAAAATGTGCAGTCCTACAAACAAGCACACTAAACCTGGATTTGCAATTGCAATTTTTACCAGAATATGTACATATTCATCATCAGATGGACATCTTGTGTCATGATAGATGCATTTTGAAACCTTTTTCATCATTTTCCAAAATCGCTTTTTTTGTTGTTGCAAAACTTCATTTTAAAACCAAAGGCATATTAAAAGTCCCATTAAATGACTGAAAATTATTATTTTTTAAGATTTCAACAATTTTTAACAAAATTTAAAGGAACTGATGTGCCAAATTAAATCACAATGATGCAACATCATGGAAAAGAATCTGTGAACAAAAATCTGCTAAAACACTTGTCTAGATAACACTCCTCTCAAACAAACAAGCAAAATGACACATGGCTTCCCTCATGATTCCTGCTCATGACAGAAGCAGCTCGCAAAGTCAATAACAGAGGGGGGAAAACGAGAATCATTCTGCACATATTTTCCAGACCATCTGAATGAGTGTGAAAACAGCCTCTCGCCGAGAGTGTGTCCAGACCCTTCAGTTAGACAGCAACACACACACGACAAAAGCTGCCTTAGACAAGCAATTTGTCTGTCCACATGAGGCGTAACACGACTACAAGATGCGTCAAAATCAATCAAATCTCTGCACTGCACTCGCAACCAAACCAATCAAAAATCAACCAATCAGAAGTGTGTGTGGGCGGAGTCTCTCTGCAAGCGCACTGCACTCGAAACCAAACCAATCAAAAATCAGCCAATCAGAAGTGTGTGTGGGCGGAGTCTCTCTGAAAGCGCACTGCACTCGCAACCAAACCAATCAAAAATCAGCCAATCAGAAGTGTGTGTGGGCGGAGTCTCTCTGCAAGCGCACTGCACTCGCAACCAAACCAATCAAAAATCAGCCAATCAGAAGTGTGTGTGGGCGGAGTCTCTCTGCAAGCGCACTGCACTCGCAACCAAACCAATCAAAAATCAGCCAATCAGAAGTGTGTGGGCGGAGTCTCTCTGCAAGCGCACTGCACTCGCAACCAAACCAATCAAAAATCAGCCAATCAGAAGTGTGTGGGCGGAGTCTCTCTGAAAGCGCACTGCACTCGCAACCAAACCAATCAAAAATCAGCCAATCAGAAGTGTGTGTGGGCGGAGTCTCTCTGCAAGCGCACTGCACTCGCAACCAAACCAATCAAAAATCAGCCAATCAGAAGTGTGTGTGGGCGGAGTCTCTCTGCAAGCGCACTGCACTCGCAACCAAACCAATCAAAAGTCACAGCCAATCAGAAGTGTGTGTGGGCGGAGTCTCTCTGCAAACGCACTGCACTCGCAACCAAACCAATCAAAAGTCACAGCCAATCAGAAGTGTGTGTGGGCGGAGTCTCTCTGCAAGCGCACTGCACTCGCAAACAGATCAATCAAAAGTCACAGCCAATCAGAAGTGTGTGTGGGCGGAGTCTCTCTGCAAGCGCACTACACTCGCAACCAAATCAATCAAAAGTCACAGCCAATCAGAAGTGTGTGTGGGCGGAGTCTCTCTGCAAGCGCACTGCAGTCGCAAACAGATCAATCAAAAATCGGCCAATCAGAAGTGTGTGTGGGCGGAGTCTCTCTGCAAGCGCACTGCACTCGCAAACAGATCAATCAAAAATCAGCCAATCAGAAGTGTGTGTGGGCGGAGTCTGTCTGCAAGCGCACTGCACTCGCAACCAAACCAATCAAAAGTCACAGCCAATCAGAAGTGTGTGTGGGCGGAGTCTCTCTGCAAACGCACTGCACTCGCAACCAAACCAATCAAAAGTCACAGCCAATCAGAAGTGTGTGTGGGCGGAGTCTCTCTGCAAGCGCACTACACTTGCAACCAAATCAATCAAAAGTCACAGCCAATCAGAAGTGTGTGTGGGCGGAGTCTCTCTGCAAGCGCACTGCACTCGCAAACAGATCAATCAAAAGACACAGCCAATCACAAGTGTGTGTGGGCGGAGTCTCTCTGCAAGCGCACTGCACTCGCAAACAGATCAATCAAAAGTCACAGCCAATCAGAAGTGTGTGTGGGCGGAGTCTCTCTGCAAGCACACTGCACTCGCAACCAAACCAATCAAAAGTCACAGCCAATCAGAAGTGTGTGTGGGCGGAGTCTCTCTGCAAGCGCACTGCACTCGCAAACAGATCAATCAAAAGTCACAGCCAATCAGAAGTGTGTGTGGGCGGAGTCTCTCTGCAAGCGCACTACACTCGCAACCAAATCAATCAAAAGTCACAGCCAATCAGAAGTGTGTGTGGGCGGAGTCTCTCTGCAAGCACACTGCAGTCGCAAACAGATCAATCAAAAATCAGCCAATCAGAAGTGTGTGTGGGCGGAGTCTCTCTGCAAGCGCACTGCACTCACAACCAAATCAATCAAAAGTCACAGCCAATCAGAAGTGTGTGTGGGCGGAGTCTCTCTGCAAGCGCACTGCACTCACAACCAAATGGATAGGTACAAAGTCAAACTTTGTCAAAAATGTTCTAAAACAGAATTGCTGTGTTTTGCCATTGCGGCTGATTAGAACGAAAACTCTGATTGACATGGAAAGTTGATCAATCGAAGTTGTCAGAAGCAACAAAACTCAACATTCATCTGCACAACTTTATTTCACTTTGAATCTGGGAAATAATCATAGATAATCACTGACAGAACCAAAAAAAATACAAATTCTTCATGCATGTACAAGTTTCCTGTACAACAATCCACAGAGACTGAACAAATTCAGATAAACCAGCCACTAATTAGCATGCAAAATTGAATTAAACCGTGAATGGACGGTTTATAAGTCAATCAAACCATCTCTTCCTGTCTTTGGCCAGAATAAGAAGACTAGTGCAAATAAAAGTGCATGTGAAACTATACCTGCAGATCCAGCATGAAACTGACGTAAAGTGCTGAAGCGTCAGAAAACCCCACAGAGCTTATTCCCGGAGGCCGTCTGTAAACTCAGGAGGAGTGTTTGGGAACGGCACGGTTGATTCGACACTCGACTCTGAAGTCATGAACAGAGGAAAAGTGTGAGGAAAGGTCATCGGCGGGACACGGCGTAACTCTTGGCCGGCTGTACCGAGAGCATGTGATTTTGAGAAGCATGAAGCGTTTTCTGTCAGTATCTAGTGTACAATATGGCTTTTGTTGTCAGAGCGGCGTGAGATCTGAGACGCTTTGATGTGGAGTAATGGAGTTTAGTAAATCATCACACACACACATACACACACACACACACACACAATTCCAGATAAATGTCTGCGACACACAGTTAAAACTGCAGTAAAACAGATTAAGTTATGAAGGGGACTTTTCTCACATGAATACACACACACAGCGTGACTCAAACACACACCAGTAAACTTTTGACCTCTGTTTACTGTAAGAGGCTCTATAATAACTGCATGTAAACACACAGTATGAATGTACCTGCACATTATTTCTGATAATGACTCGGCAGTTCGCTACAAGGTCTGATTACATAACGTTGCTGACAATGAGCCATACATTTGTTGCCGTATTTATTAAACCTTAAAAAAAATACATTCATGTCAGCTCAGGTCATTAAATAATATTAACAGATACAACTTTTTTTATTTTATATATTAGTAAATGTTTGTTTTTTTTGTGATTATAATTTTTTATTTTAAATCAATAAACAACACATATCATACAGAGAGAGCATTCGGATGAGAATAGAAATAAAATTAAAATAAAGTAAAATAAAAAACACACACATACGCACAGAACACAACACACTTAACAAACACTGGCAGCAAACTCATATTGACTGTAGAATAGTCAAAGAAGCTCTTTAAGGACAGAGGCTATATTCATCCAGGTGTTCACAGTGGTTGTCTTTGCCTTATTGATCTTTGCAGTTGTTCACTCACTCAAGGTAAACTATGTAATGAAATGAGACTATCCAAAATTGCTTCAAGTTTGTATCTGGGGTTATCCACTGCTGTAAAATAGCTTTTTTTGCAGCTGTGAACCCTGCCATCAACACTTTTTTTGTCACGTAAAGAAAATTGGTACTTTGAATCATCATTCAATAATAGTAAACAGGGGTCCAAATCCAAATATAGACCTGTAAGATCATGTAACATAACAATCACATACTTCCAGAATAGTTGAATCATTGGACAGTCCCAAAACATATGTAGAAATGTACCAGTGGCGTCAGTGAAACTGCAGTATGGATTGGGTATAAGTTTCACGCGATATCGCTTGTAATGTGTGTAGTAGAAACGATGGATAGTCTTAAAATGAATAAGTACATGACTAAAGGTTTTTAGAAGTAAGGCCAAGGCTTGACCACACTGTTTCCCAGTCTGGGTGGAATCCTAACCAAGAAAGTTCCAAATCCCACGTTAGTATTAGTAAATGTTGAAACTAACATTAACTGAGATTAATAAATGTTTTTCAGTTCATGTTTTCAGTTTTAGCTTTATTGGCATGACAAATATTTGTATTTAGTAATAATAATAGTAATTATCATTATTATTATTATTATTAGATAGCCATATTGATATTTAAATGAAAACTTTTGTCATCAAGCAGTGAGGGTGATTTTGTTCTCCTATCTCTTCTTAAAAAGAGAAAAGAGAGGGAATATTGCGTCCATCCAATCCTGAGATTGCGTCGAGAGGAAGGAGAGTTAATTCGCTGTGGGATTCTTCCGATGTGGGATTCTCCCGATGTGGGATTCTCCCGAGATATTCAAAGTTTACTTCAGGACGTCAGTGGCTCAGTTTGATGATGAGTCTTTATCTTTTGTATTCCACACTTTGTTTGTCATGCATTGTGTTGCGAGACGAAGTGAATCAACATGTCAGACCCCATTCTGGATTTTGGCGAATTGGCGTTCGTTTGTACGGTGGCTCTGAATTGTCAAAACACCTCTCAAAATGCTTGCAACGGATGCAAAAAACGCAGGATATCTATTCCGATCCGAATTTTTCTTTTTATAACGGACGAAAGTTTCGGAGGCAGTGTCATAATTTTATAACACAAGAGATATTTTTCAGTTTTGTAGCTGATTATGACCAAATACCTTTTGTTTTTTCATCAGTCCTACAAAAAAAAAACGCAACAGTCCATTCTGTTCACTGCTGAATACACTAAAGGAGGCTGTGCTGTACCAACTATGGGACTAAATATGCCAATAGGTGGAATAAACTAATTTGCACTACTGTCTGTTCAAAATAAATGAAAAGATTCAGATTCAGATTGCTTTATTTAGTGCCATGTAAGCATTCAAAGCTATTTTCATGGCAAAAAATCAATTACAAAAATACAAATTTCATATAAATACAATAAAAACCAAACAAACAAAAACAGCAAGTCATATTATACAAGATTTTGTTTTGTTTTTTTTAATTAACATGATAAAAAATCCAAAACCTTTTCAGGCATAATCTTACTAAATAAGTCCTTAAGTGATAAATGAAAAGAAACATAGCATTGGAGCCTCCTGAGACCCAGAAAAAAAAAAGGTTTTTGAATTTAGTTTTTTTTCCATGTCATCACATTGTTAGAGCATAAGAAACAAATGGTAAAAAAACATTTTTGAAAAATAATATTTTATTCATATGTTATGCTATGTCCTCTGTAGTGGACGCCAGGACTAAGTTGTTTAAAAAATAAAATGACATGAAATTATATGTATAGGCAAAAACAATGGGATTTTTTTTTTCAATCACCAATAAATTTTGGGGTTTCAGGATTTTTTTAACCAAAATTTGTATAAAGATGATTCTCAACTATGTTATGAAAGATATAACAGAATGAATTGATACACCATTTTACTTTATGCAATATGTGGGTAAAATGGCCATAAAAGAATATTCCCATTCAATGCAATGTGTCTATACACTGTATCTAATGTGCACATTAATGTGTTCTTGGAGCAACATTTAATGAAAAAAGAAGTGTAATAATTGGAGTAATAATTGCCAACATTTTAATAATAATATCTAATATTTCATAGGAATGTTGATGTATAATTTATTTCCAAATTCTCTTGTTGTGTCTCACAAAATGCCTGATAAACTTGATTTAAGTCCTGATGTCCTCTACAGTACACGTATGAAATCAATGCCCTGTTCTGTAACAGAAAGTATTTTTTTTATTTGAAACCCCATAACATTTTCCTGAGATGTTGGTTTATGAAATACAATTTGAAAAGTAGTCCAATTTAAATTATAATTACAATATATTATCATATTTCTTACATTTGCTCACTAAATTAATGTCAGACATTTTTAAAGACCAAGGAGAAGTTGTTTTCATGGTGAAACCTCCAAACATTTGGTATCTCTGGAAAGTCCTGAATGTGCTCTTTACAGGACACCCAGGATCATGTGACATGTGACATGTATGATGTCAGAGAAATTCACTAAAATATAATGTCCACTACAGTGGACAAAAGTCTATTCCTGGGTCCCAGGAGGATGGAACAGTGACCCCAAAACTGAGGTACGTACCGAACCTTCTGTGCGCCGTTCCACCCCTAGGAAATGTGCTTTTTGGTGGTGTAATGTAGATCTAGCATGTAACCAGCCAAACCTCGAGCTCGCAGTCTCCAGCCATACGTTCTGTCCAGAAAGAGCGCGCCGTTTTCAACAACAGCTTGAAGAGAGTAAACACCACGGCGCCACTGACAACAGAGGTTTACTAACATTTCATCAACTATAATGCGTCTTGCTTTTGTCAAAAATTGCTATTACCATGTTTACAGTTGCCAAAACGTTGCTAATATGGTCATTATTACATAAACCATTACAATTTCAGTGATTCACTACCAAAACTTTCCACTGTCATTTAAAGGTTTGGGGTTGGTGAGATTTTTTTTATGTTTTTGAAAGTCTCTTCTGCTCACCAAGGCTGCATTTATTTGATCAATAATACAGTAAAAACAGTGAAATATTATTCAAATGTAAAACAGCTGTTTTCTATGTGAATATATAGTAAAGTGTAATTAATTCCTGTGATCAAAGCTGAATTTTGTTTTGAATTGTTCTTTTGTTTGTTTTATCTTTCACCTTTTTGTTCATTCTTTTTATTTCATTATTTCTTCGATTTATTAGTGCTTTCTTTTGTTCGTTTGTTTTCTCTCTTTCTTTCTTTTCTTACAGTGCTCTACCGTTCAGAAGTTTGGGGTCAGTGGGATTTTGTAATGTTTTTGAAAGAAGTCTCTACGGCTCACCAGATTTGCATTTATTTGATCAAAAATACAGTAAAAAATGCGAAATATTATTACAATATAAAATAGCTGTTTTCTATGTGAATATATAGTAAAGTGTAATTTATTCCTGTGATCTTGTCATCATTACTCCAGTCTTCAGTGTCACATGATCCTTCAGAAATCATTCTAATATGATGATTTGATGCTCAAAAAACATTTATTATTATTATCAATGTTGAAAACTGTTTTGCATCTGCTTATTTGTGTGGAAATTGTGGTACATTTTATTTTCCAGGATTCTTTGATGAGCAGAAAGTTCAAAATAAGAGCAATTATTTATAATAGAAAACTTTTGTAACATTATAAATATCTTTACTGTCTTTTTTGATCAATTTAATGCAAATGAAATGCTTACTGACCACGCTTTGAACAGTAGTGTCTGTGTCCTGAGCATATAAGATCTATTTGCATGCTTTTCCTTCACTAATCACAGTCTTCCTGTGCCGGTCCTCTATGTTTGATGTATCCTGATGAAAAAGCCACATGACACTCATTATTGTTTACAGTCCTCTGATTCCACACGTCCATAAGAGGAAGACGACGACGCAAGCTATTAATAAAAGCATTAATCACGTAGAGCACATTAGCGGGTCATGATCAAAGCGGACATTAAGTTTATAGAAATACACAAATGCACTGACCTTGTGACATATATGAAAGAAACGCACAATAACATATGACGCAAGCCCTGAGAATATGATTTTTTCCCACCAGAAATTCACACAAAACCACAAATAGAGGGAAACAGACGCTGTGTGTCAGGAATCAATCCCTGTTTGACATGATGTTCATTTTGATGTTTTTATCTCTGAGCGAGTGCAGAATCTGATCTCCACCCACAGACCGAACCAATAAAAACCCAACGGCCCACATCTGAATCTCATCAGACAATTATCATTCATTACAGACCCTGAAACACTGCTGGACACACACACACAAACACACACACGCGAGCTCTAGATCTCTCTCAGATCGACTCTTACTGCGGAAAACAGAGCTGTGAATGAAATATTACATTCAGGTTTCTTATATTGGGCTTAAATGCAAAATACTGCTAATGTACAGTTTGGGGATAGTAAGATTTCTTTTCTTTTTTTCTTTTTTTTTAAGGACATAAGCATATAAGTCTCAAGCTACAGTATATGTCAGGGTCAGTATCAAAACATCATTTTCATAACTTTTTTAAGAAATAAAAAAAAGTCTCAATTCAGAAAAACAAACTTTCCTGTCCTGTCAGACCAGAGGCGCTGTATTAATTCACTGTATATTCACTATATATACACAGTGTAAAGAGCAAAATAAATTATGAGCATGCAGTCTTGTAGTTACGTTGGATTTGCATGCAGGTTTAAAGTTCATTCTATTAATCAGAATCAGTTTCTATATTAACAATTCAAGTTTCCGTATCATTAACCCAAAATACCACTTAATTTGTTTGTGTGTGTGTGTGTATTATTTTCTATATTTTTGGTGACTGGTGGCTCATACAGACTTGTTAACTGTATTGTATTAACAACAACTAGTTTGTGACTGCTATTTAATAGCCTTACCTTATCCTGCTCATTCATCAGTGTTAGTGAAATTCAATTTCACTATTTCGAATGATAACTTTTAAAAGCAGCCCCACTGTGAGCTACGAGCTTGTTAATCGATTGTGTCTGCTGAACCGTCAGCCACGTTATTTCAGCTTATTTAAAAAATAAAAATAATCATGTTAACAGCAGAATTCCTGCATTACCCATGATGCTATACAGACAATTCCACCAATCAGAAAGCAAAATGCACTAAAAGAGCTTGTTAGCTCCGCCCACCCCATGAAGAATGCGAATGCATAATCGAGTCGCTCTCTCTGTGCTCTCACAATATAAACGTGTGTAATAATATGCATATTTTGCAATAAACTTAATGTATTGTTTTTATGTGTATAATCAACGTTTGCGAATGAGTCGTTTTATATTTCTCAATACTGTTCGCAGTGATTCATGGGATTGTAGTTCTTTCCTTCATTAAAGCCTTTAAGTTCACAGTCTTGTACTTTTGACTGATTTTCCAAAACGTCTTTGTTTCAATTCAAAGTTAGGCCACATTTACACATGGCCGGGTATTTAGAGAAACGAATATTTCCTCCTCTCCGTTTTCAATAATAACATCGTGCACACAACATCGTTTACATCAACGGGCATAAACACGCCGTCGAGCGCCATCATAACTATGCCAAACCTATGGGCGGCAGTGAGAAGGACAAAGCCATGCAAGCCAATCAGAATCCTCAGAATCGACAACAACGAATAACACGAGCGACTTCCTAGGGCGCTCACATGACGTTACGCGTTTTCTTGCGCATAATGTGACATTTGAGAACCTAAAACCCCGTTTCTCCCAGTTGAAGAGGCAACACATAACCGGCATTATCAGAAATCTTTGGCCGGAGTTTTTAGAAATACCGGTAATCGTTTTCTGTGATAAAAACAAGGTTTTCGTGTAAATGAGAGGCCAAACCGCAGGGAAATATCTGCGTCTTCCCTTCGTGTAAACGGGGCCTTAGTAGTGTTGTGATTCTCCTCATTGCTGGCTGGTTCGGTTCATGGCTTAAAACTCTTTAAAGACTTTTTTTTTAAATCCCTTTGGGAGAAATGAATGGAAAAAAAAAATACTTCCATCACTGTTGCCCTCTTCAAATGACAAGAAGAGGAGAATAACGTACATTTTTGGAGTTTCACAGACATGATCCCTACGAATTCACTTTATAAAAAAAGAGATAAATAATTCTGTAAATAATTACAGAATGATTAATTTAACCCACAATTAACTCAACATTTCATGTTTCTAACCTGAAGCTGCAGCATATAGTGTGAATAACACTGAAGTACAGTATAAACAGTGTGAAAGACAACAGATCATCAGAGATTACACTGAGCCAGAGTTAGAGATGACCTGAGGTAAACACCGGTCCATTAGTGTGTTTAGCTGCAGTCACACACACTGATGTTTGCTGTGCTGTAAATGCGATGAAGCCCCTCTGAGAGACTGTTTGCCTGAAAACTCCTGAGGAATGTGTTGTATAACATGCCACTGACAGACACAAATACATCCCAGCATTCCTTTCTCTTCTAATGACTAAAACAAGAGACCGCGGCCCAGTGACTTTAAGAGCTTTGCCATGCATCTCCACTTCAACCCTTTATTACACACACACACACAATCACAAACTGGCACACACTCACCTAGACACACTCACCTCCTCACACTCACTCACACACTCACACACTCACTCACTCACTCACTCACTCACTCACACACACCTCCTCACTCACACACACACACTCAGTCACTCACCTCCTTACTTACTCACACACACACACACACAATCACAAACTGGCACACACTCACCTAGACACACTCACCTCCTCACTCACACACACACACACTCACTCACTCACACACACACACACACTCACCTCCTCACTCACTCACACACACACACACACTCACCTCCTCACTCACTCACTCACACACACACACTCACCTCCTCACTCACACACACACTCCCTACTCACTCACTCACTCACTCACTCACACAAACACTCCCTACTTACTCACGCACCCACACACTTTCACTCATTCACTCACTCACACACTTACTCACACACACACACACTCGCACACTCACTCACTCACACACACACACACACTCACTCACTCACTCACTCACTCACACACACACACACACACTCACTCACTCACTCACTCACACACACACACACACACACACACACACACTCACTCACTCACTCACTCACACACACACACACTCACTCACTCACTCACACACTCACTCACTTGACCAGCTAACTAAATGGGGACATACACTACATCTCGAAAGTTTGAAGTCAGTACAATTTATTGAGCAAAGATGCATTAAACTGATGAAAAATGACAGTAAAGGCATTTCCAGTATTGCAAAAGATATCGATTTCAGATAAACATGAAGCAGCACAACTGTTTTCAACACCGATAATCATCAGAAATTAGGGCTGTACTGTCCTAGTCGATTAGTCGATTAATTGGTCGATACGTTCTGGTTCGACCAAAATTCTGATTGGTCGATTTTCTGCCGTGTTTATTTCATCAGTTTTGCCGCGCTGAGGCGCGCTCATTTCATCAGGTGGAAAGCACTAACTGCTAATGGGGGTGTTTTCAGAGTACCCTTGTTTCGCTGTAACAGTCTGTCTTCAAAACACCCCCCTTGTTTTCACCTTTTTTGGATTAGTCCAACCCAAGAGAGAGCGTCGAGCGTAGGTTTGATGCTGAATATTATTTATTTAATTGTGAGAGCGTTTAAGGCGGCGCTCACATATCGCGCATAAAAACGCGTCGAAAACGCTAGGCGCGCCGCGTTCTCCTTTTTCCAAAGCGCTCGAGGTGGTTGCGCTTCGGAGGCGTCTGTCGTTGCTAAGCTTGGTTCTTGTCACGTGACCTGCGGTGCGCTTGCGGCATTCTGAAAAGTTGAGATGTTTTTATCTCGATGCGGCGCGGACGCGCTTGGAAAAAACGAGCGCGTCGCACCGAGTCAGTCCTCTTCTAACATGTCAACAACAAAGAAATCGACAGTGTGGCAGCATTTTGTTAAAATTGATAACAGGAAAAAGGTCGAATGCAAAGTTTGCAAGCAACAGTTTTCCACAGCTTGACGACAAACATGACATATCATCTAAAAGTGGTAAGCTCTAAGGGGGGGCCAGTGCCCCCGTGTCACCAAGCTTGGCCCCCCCTCTGGCCCCCTTAAATTTGGAATCGTAAAATCACACCAAACAACTGCGCATTTGATCAGTTGCGGCGCCTTCATCTATACGCTACACTGCAGCACGACGTATATTCACATGAAATGTTAACGCAGAGGAACGGGACACTGCAGTTCACAAAAGTTCATCATTTGCATGTGCTTTAAAGCCTTGCCGGTTAAACATGTCATTCGCTGCTGATGCGCTGTTCAAATATGCGCTTTACTGAGCGCGTACACTCGACGCGCACATGCACTAAAAGCCTGTTACTGGACTAAAAGTTATCTTTTGAGTCTTATATTGCGCTAATACTGTCAAATACAGACAATGTTTACATAAACAAAGTTGGTTATGTCTAAAGTGAAAGCAAACAGAGAAAACTAATTAAAATCTGCTTGTCATATGCGTGTATATTAGACGCGTCGCGTGCAGTTCTTAAAGAGACAGTAGCCCTAATAATAAACATGCTGCCGCTTGTCCTTAAAGAGATAGTTCACCCAAAACCAAACAGTTGCTGGTCCCCATTGACTTCCATAGTAGGAAAAAAATATACTATGGAAGTCACAGGGGTACATGTACATCAACTGTTTGGTTACTCACATTCTTTCAAATAACGTTTATTTTCAACAGAAGAAAGAAACTTATTCAGGTTTAAAACAATTTAAGAGAGTAAATTATGACTTTTTTGGGGGAGAACTATCCCTTTAATGTTAATAAAACAACAAAACACACAGAGGAAATCATTCACTGCTCTTGACTGAGAACTTTAAGTCTGTTGTGTTTTATTTTCATATTTGTTCATTTAATTACTTTCTTCAATTCTACTGTTAAATACACCTATAGCTGAAAAAATAAAGCACTGTGATCTGCACATTTATTTAAAGCACATTTATTTCATTTGTATATTAAGTTGTGTATGTGTAATATGTATCTCTGTTCTTAATTTTTAATAACAAAGAAAATAGTGACAAAGATTTTTATCTTCGCCACTTTGGCCTAAATGTCTGCCATTCTTTTTTATTTTATATTTTGTTACCTATATTTTGTTACCTATAAGGCTTTGTTTTTAAAATAGGGACATTAGTTTGGCTGTAATGCTCAGTCACATGCAAAATAGAAAAACCAACATGAAAAAAGAATCGTGATAAAATCGTGATTTTCCTGAAAAAAAAAGAAAATTGTGATATGATATTATTGCCATATCGCCCACCCCAGGTGTAAAAAAGTGCCTAGATGTGCTTAGATGCTAAAAATGTGTTATTATTGATCATTATATCACACTACAATTAAACATAATGAAACATTCATTTGAATTGAAATTGTTTTATTAGCTTAGCTAATATAATTTAATAGCTTTTTCTAGAGATTGCAGTCATGCATGACATGGTGAAAAATGACTTGAAATAATACTGAAAATAGGTTAAGATAAATGTTAAAGGTGTGCCCCCTAAAAGCACAAGTGGCCCCTGCCTGGCCCCCCCAGTTACTGTGGTCTAGAACCGCCACTGCGTTAGCTTGCCCTGTGTGTTTTGAGTAGGCTATGAACATATCAGAATTTGCATATTTCAATGTTTTAGTGTGATAACCTAACTTTTTTATTTTTTATTTGGAGCCTAATGCGCAATTGCGCTGTGCTGTTGGTTGTGTTAGTTTTGAGCCTAGGATGCTTATTTTTCAGTTATGCACTTTATTTCGTTTCTGCTCTTGATCTGGTTTGTTTAATAAATATTCTTTTTTTTTATTAAAGTGGACGTGCCTTTTGTGTTTATTAAGAGTAAAAGCTTTAGTTAATAGTCTATTCGTGTCTCAGCTGCGAAGCTGAGCTCATGTTCAGCCTCGCTCGGTGCGAGGACATGCACGGTGAAATGATAGTGTCTGACAGTTATAACTTATTATTATAACATATGACAAAAATAATTGTCTAAATTATGTTGCATATTCCTCAACAGTTCTTGTGATGATATCACTAGTTGACAACATAGTACTATTTTCGGAAATCATAAGCTATGATATTGCGCAGGTGCACGTGATGCAGCGCTGTCAGAGCCGACAGACTCAAGTGTCAGACTCATTTCAGTGCAAAATAATTAGGTCAAAAACGATTTAATATACTGCAAATAGCCTACTAGTTGTTTATGTTTATTTATAATTCATTTAGGCGGACAACAAGGCTACCAAGTACTGCGCACAGTGCGCATCTAATTCATTTAACGTTTTTTTTTCTAACGTCATTTTTAGTCGATTTTTAGTCGAAAATTTCAGGACTTCAGTCGACCAAGATTTTCTTTGGTTGAGTACAGCCCTATCAGAAATGTTTCCTGAGCAGCAAATCATCATATTAGAATGATTTCTGACGGATCATTACGTATTAAACTTCAGCGTATTGTTGAGGAAAGGTGTGCTGTTGCTTTACTCAGTCAATTTCCACCGGCTGGATCATAAAACAGATGAAAAACTCACAGATGCACATTAAAGAAAGAACCAGAGTCAAATCAGGAGACAAGATCATCACAGAGCAAACACAGAAAACGCAGCATCTGAATAATAGCATGCATTAGCGCTAATTAGACCGGTTTAGAGTTTTCACGTCCATCAGACACGACCAGACGTGTTTCTTACTGCAGCCCTTCAAATAAATAGGCTGAATAACTATAATCTTTCAATGCACAAAAGCGTCAGTCCTCAAACACGCATAATAACGGAGACATCGCTCAGCAAAACGACTGACAGTCTGACAGTAATAGTCCTGAACTTTACAGCTGAAGCTGGTGAATGTGTTACAGAAGAGCTTTGAAGGACGTGAACTTAGACGTGTAATGTCTCACGCTTAGCCAGTGAGCCAAAGCACGCCGCTAACATGATAAAACCTGCTTCTTTAAATCACAAACCATTCAAAAAACTGAAGCGAGGGAATACAGGCCACACTACAACCTCAATAAAAGCTCTAATATAATAAGACCAGTACAATCTACTTGAATGGGGGAATCCTGAAATCTCAAAAAATGCTTACAGAATTCACAATTAAATAACATATTTCAAATCAGCCACACAATCTGACATGAACGGTCCTATAAATGTTGTTTTTCACGTTTAAAGAGTGTTAAAAAGCTTATATTTCAGCAACCGGTAGTGACACCGTGACCTTACCGATCAGCGATTGGCTCTTTTATTTAGGAGGCGGGACTTATTCCGCCATGTTGCACGTTTCTCCCATTCATTAGTAATATGAGTGCACTGTCTTTTTATATTTAAAGTCTTTGAAACGAAGACAACATAAAAGAGACCTTTGGAAACTGTAAAAAGCATATGGAAAAAAATCTTCAAAAGAAGATCACAGTCACAGAGTTGCAAGTGTTTGTGATAGAAATCCCCCCTATAAACGATTCAAAGAGTCGCTGCACATGATAAAAATGTAAAAAGGAAGTAAAAACAGACACACCTGCTCTGATGGAAACATACGGTCTACTCAAGAAAGAAGCATTTCATGCATTTCATTGATTAAACGGCAGAATCTGGTTATATTTGGTTAAATAAAACAAATATCTTTATTAAATAAACTAGATTATATCTAGTTAAATATAAACCAATATAAAATATTTGATGAAACATACTCTTATTATGGGCTATTCACAGTTGAAACTGTTAACCCATGGTCAATTAACCCCTTGTTATCATTAGTGGTTGACCAATATGGATTTTTGCATGTCGATATCTTAGAGAGAAGAGAGACCAATGGCGAATATAAAGCTATATATACATATATGTGTGTGTGTGTGTGTGTATGTATGTATGCATGTATACAGTACATACATATATATATGAAATGCACACTATTTAATTCAAATATATTGAATAAAACGCATAATTTTCTACATAAAATCCTTTGAATAAATTAAATTATTTTACATGATATTTACTCAAATAATCTGAAAAACATAATTGTAAAAAATCAATTAATTTTTTTTTTTTACTGAAAACATCAATGATGTCAAAATAAAAGTCCTGCTTTTGACAGTTATTGGGCAAAACTGTCAAAAAATGTCAAATATCGGCATTGGTGATTACCCTTGATCAATAGTTATATGCTGTTTAGAAGTGTATATTTGAAATGGATGTGACTGGTCAAAGTGTCAGGCAGCAGTACACACACACACACACACACACACATACATAAACATACATATATCTATCAAAGTTTCACTACTGAAAAGCCTATTAAAGAGAATTGAATGAGGGATTATTGTGCTCATAGAGTTTTAATATGGATTTATTAAAGAGTCAACAGAGGATTAATTGGGCTTTCACAGGTAGTCAAAGGTTGAAACCACCACAGGGCAATCTTTGGTGAAATCTTGACTGTTTAACACAGGACATGCTACTACACACACACACACACACACACACACACACTTTAATCAGGTTCATAATGACAAATCCAGGGTCCCTTCCGTTGCTCTTCCCGTTCCTCTCGTCTTCATTCAAGACATCAAACATTCCACAACGGCACAAAGGAAACAACAAGCTCTTAGTGGGACATAAAAGCGTGTAATCTGATTGGCCTGGTCTCACTGGACCCCCATCATGTACTGCAACAGGCTGTAATGTCTTCAGTACAACATCCTACAAATCGTTAACACCGCTGGCTAATTTTAGGGCGAATGATGTTGCAGAAACCGCACATGAGTCTGTCCTTTCAGGGGAATGTGGTTTGCATTCACTCGCATTAGCCATGTAATTGTTATAAAATCCAGACGTGTGGCAGTAACTATAGTGGTGTTAAACAGGACCGTATGACAGCATTCGGGAACTAAACTCTTAATAAACAAGCCAGAGGAAAAGTCTTTACACATTTACTGAAGTTCTGCAAGTCTCATTTGTTTCTCCAATTGAGCCACAAATGAGTCACTGGTTGATGTACAGAAAGAGCTCAAATTCTTGTGGACCCACTGTTTTATTTATACTATTGATATTTTGAAATAGCTTTTATTTTTTTCAGGTTTTAGTCGTTTTGTTGTGCTTATATAATTTTTAGTTTTATTAAGTTTAGTTTTATTTTTCAGCATTTCCAAAGTTTTTTCTAACATTTATATTTTCAGTTTTATTTCAATAAATGAAAACGATTTTTAATAGTTTTTGGTTTTAGTTAACAATAACATTACTTTTTTTACATTTTGTTACATTCTACTTTTTTGCAATAAATTGTACCATTTATTAGCAATTTCTGAGTGATTATTTTTTCCAGTGCAAGGGAATCTGATGAGAAAGGCTTGAGTTTCTGTAGAGATCTCTTCTGAAACTCAAGAGGAGACACACAAGAGATTCCCGGGGTGTTTTCCACAAGAGAAACGCCGGGAGACTGGAGCAAAAGCGCAGACAAACATCAACAGGTCAGAGCGGAGAGACGGCCTGTTATCAGTTTCCAGAGGGAAATATAGACCGGAAACTCTTCTGAATGAGGGGAGGGAGGCCTATCGGAAGAGCAGAGTAAACAAGCTCCTAGCTTTTTAATCATCTAGACTCGCGTTTTCAACCTAACGCTCTTTGATCTGGCGCTCCATTAACGCATCCATCCCGGCCTCCCTATCATCCGTCCTCCTGAGAGATTATTATTATAGAAGAAAAGTGGAGAGTTACACGACAGATCCGAGGAGGGCGTGTGCTCGGATAATTCTAGCGTGCACGTCTGCTGTCATGCTCTTCCTAATCCAATAAGACATTTCTGTAGAGGTCGCACTACAAACATGAGATCGCTTTAGAAGTGTCTGATCATGATAGTAAAGGTTAGGCGAGTATGGCTGGTTTATATCATAATAACATAGTATACATCATAAGTAGGGGTGGGCGATACACCGGTAGACGTAATTAACCAGCAGAAATGTGCCAACCAGTAGAGATTGTTTTGCCACCTATAGGGATGCAACGATACCAAGATTCCAGGGGCCGGGTTCACAAAGCTATTTTAGACCGGTCTATAGTGTTAGACAAGTCTAAAATTTGCTCATAGACTAGTCTAATGCAAGATAAAATAAAGACTGACTTAATTTAGACCAAAAAAATTAGACACCTAACCCAGGCTAACTTAGGTCTAAGACTCTGCAACCAGCAGTAACAATCAGTTACATTACAAACAGCCAGAAGAAAAGGGAAAATGGCTCATAATTTAAACATTTCTTCTTGTTACTACATTCTCTGCTAAATTTCCCAAGTAAAATGTCCTTGTAACTGTTATACTCCTCCAACAAACACATATTTTCCGCTGGGGTAAACTGCACTGAGCGGTTGAATGCATAGATATCCATATAAGGCTAGATGTCTTACGGCGGAGTCACTTCCGGCATCACCGGCGGCCATCTTACCACAGGGAAGCAGTGAATTAAGGTGAGTGATCAGCATGCACACAAATCCTCTTATCTCGCTGAAATCTTGACGGATTTACAAACGGTTTGGTTTCTTACAAACGTTATAAACGTGGCTATAATTCTTTCATAATGGAAGTCCATTGTTATAATTATTCATATGTATGCAGTGTCATAACTACATCTCTGACGTTTATAACAAACCAAACCATTTGAAAATCGGTAGAAAATTGAGCAAGTTATGGTTATTTAAAAGTACATGCACCATGTTATGAGTGAGCAAGCTCCCTGTGGCAAGATGGCCGCCGTGTGCGGACGTCGACCTCCATTGGCCAGCAGCACGGACGAGTCATCTAGCCTTTATTATATGATCTCTATGATTGAATGCGCTTACTCGATCTGCCATGTTTTTTGTTTTGAAAAGTGTCTTATTTTACCCAGAATGCTAGTCTGAATTCTGACTATCTACTATAAGCTATAGTCAAAGTCTATCTTTGTGAAACCGGCCCCAGTAGTCGGTACCAATACCATTAAAATTGTACAGTTCTCGGTACCACAGCAAAATCTGTTGGAACTATTTTTCTATTTTATTGAACTATTTGAAAAAAATATTAAATTAAATTCAATTACTTTATTTATGACGGTAATCATAAGTAAATAATACATAAGCATTAAAGGCTACATGCTGTTTAAACGTAAACAGTCCTTATAAAAAAAAAAAAATCCCATGGAGACGTAGCTAAATCTACTGTACAGTAGCCTAATTATTTCGGTCAATTTCTTCAAGTTAAACCGAATTTTTATTTTGACGGGTTGCCGTGAAGACCTTTGAGTTTCTGTGTGTTTATGATATGACGATAGTTTTTTCTCAAATTAAACGGTAAAATGCTCATGAAGTGACTCTCTGAGTGGCTCTGGAGATGCATTTCATCATGTCATCATATCGTGAGGCAGCAGAGACTGAAAACAGCGCGAGCGTCACTCGTGCTTCAGTGTGTGTGTGTGTGTGTGTGTGTGAGGTAAATTAAACCGCGCGTCTGCGCCATTCATTCACACAGAGACAAGCAGAACATGCAGGGTTAATATTTTAATAGTCTTTTTGCAGTTTAATATACACAGACACTATATATTTTGTGGTATATATCGGCTACAGACAGTGCTCCAAGTAAAAAAGTAAGTCTGGAGCCCCGCGCTTAGATAAAAACACGGAGACTTTGACAACACTAGCCGCCTAATTGGTCTTGAATGGTTAAATACACATACCCATGTGTCAAGGTGACCATGTCTTTGCAAGTATCCTTGTAAACAACACAGTCAGTTATGTTTTAAGTGCATGTAAACAGTTGAGAAAGAAAACATGTGTAACAGTATATTCGCTCTTAAAGTGACAGCAGCCTAATAAACCTGCTGTCGTCTGGCATTAATGTTAATCAAACAACAAAAGAGACGCAATCTCTTTTTGCTCTTGACTGAATCACGTATTGTCTCACTTTAATAAGAATAAATGTATATTTACACAATGAAGACTATGCAGTGTTGTTTTATACATTTGATTACTTTATAGAATTGATGCAGGTTAGTATTTTTTACTTCTAGTTCTTGAAGTGTTTGAGATAGGTCTATTTCTTTGTTCTATTGTAGTTTGTTGTTGTATTGCTTGTTATTATTTTCTTTGTTATTATTTTATCACTGACTGTTTACTTGTCTGCAGGAAGAATTATTATTTTTTAGGCTAGTATTAAGTTTTTTTGTGATATTGAAATTTTGATGAAATAAAAACCTTATTAAAGCAAAAATATATAAAATATCTATATCGTGATCTGTATAGTTACAACGTGAAATAAAATTACTCATATCGTGATATACGATTTTGGTCATAATACCAAATAATTGGTCACTGACCCCTAATCACAAGTAGTTATTTCTGCTGAAACTTTTATGAATATATATATATATATATATATATATATATATACACAGTATATAATAAGTCTCTTCTGCTCAACAAGACTGCACTCATTTGAATAAAAAACAGCAATATTATGAAATTATATTACATTTTAAATTTACTGTTTTCTATGTGAATATATAGTAAAGTGTAATTTATTCCTGTGATCAAAGCTGAATTTTCAGCATCATTACTCCAGTCTTCAGTGTCACATGATCCTTCACAAATCATTCTAATATGACGATTTGATGCTCAAGAAACATTACTGATTATTATTAATGTTGAAAACAGTTTTGCTGCTTCATATTTTGGTGGAAGCCAATCTTTTGTAACATTAATATCTTTTGTAACATTAATAAATGTCTTTACCGTCACAAAAAAAAACTAAAACGTTTCAATGGATATATTTGTCCTGATAGCAGAGCAGAAATATCTACTGCAGTACAGCCTAAATCTCAACTGAACCCATTTCTACAGTCACTCTTCCACCCAGCACTATAGGTAAGAGGATCTGATCTTAGATCAGTAGCTTCAGTAGAACCTGATACTGCTCTTTGTGAGCGTTTGCAAAGCCTGAGCTGATCTCTCCGCCACACAACCCCAAACAAACCAGGAGAAAACTAATCTAATGAGACTTGTGGACTCTAATGGTCTTTTAATTGGGAAGTGCCCATCAGAAGGTCTTAACCTGGACACTCTTAGCCAATGCCAGATTCAAAATCATGGAGTCAAACATTTGGCAATAACTTCATCCCTCAACAATGGCCTCCATACAAAACATATTTGGACACTTTAGTCACACTTGTCCCATTGCATTAGTTTAGTTTCACTTGTAAAGTGTTCTTGTGCATCTTTCTTTTCAATAAATAACACATTCTTTGATTTAAAAAAAAAAAAAATATTTATTGCAATAACTTTCATATATATGTAAGAGTGTCCAAATACATTTCGGGAGCACTATTGCTTTATTGGATTAAAAAGCATTAAAGAAAAGTGTGGTGGCTTTAAAAAAAAAGAAGTTTTTATGCATCTGGAAAGGACTGTGTGGTAAAAAGGCTTCACGTCATGCGTCTCACTGACATAAAAATAGCAAGTCTGTACCGTAATATTAAAGTGATATAGAATTGGTTAAAAGGTACCACTTGTGTCAAATAAAATTCCACATTTCTAATGCAAAATAAACAGAGAACGTATGATCGGCCTCCATTAGAGACTAGCGGCTGCGCTGAGAGCCCTTTTCTCCTTAAATAAAACATTTCCACCATCATCATGTCTGATCTTGTTTTTCTCTGCCTGTGATCCGCCGACCGGCCCAGAAAAGCCAGTCAAATTTGGGTAGCGCCGTTTGCCAACCTGTGGCCTGGAGAAACAACATGCTTAGGAAGATCAAATGGGATGGGAGATGTGTAATTACTGGTGGTTATGAAAACTGGCTGTCATCCTCAACGCGGTGAATTCAGCGCCGCCCGAGGATAGTCGAGGCAGACACGCCTGAGAACGCACTAATCCCACACACTTAACTAAACAAGACTTGTTGTTGCTTCACTTTGTTTAATTTGAAGTTTAATACAGAGATGGTAGGGCTGAGCCATACATGCATGTTATTTTATGAGGCCATCACCAGGTATTTTACTTGCAATATACAATTAAAGGGATACTCCACTTTTTTTGAAAATAGGCTCATTTTACAACTCCCCCAGAGTTAAACAGTTGAGTTTTATCATTTTGGAATCCATTCAGCCGATCTCCGGGTCTGGGGGTCCCACTTTTAGCATAGCTTAGCATAATGAATTGAACCGGACAAGACCATTAGCATCTGTGGGACCCCTAGACCCGGAGATCGGCTGAATGGATTCGAAAACGGTAAAACTCAACTCTTTAACTCTGGGGGAGTTGTAAAATAAGCCTATTTCCAAAAAAAGTGGAGTATCCCTTTAAGCAACATTGTGAATGACTTTTTATTTTATTTTTAATTTTTTCTGATTGAAACATTAGTAAGTTTGATGTCAAGATTTCCACGAATCAGTTCAAAATCAGATGGATTCATCAGTAGGGATGCGCGATATATCGGCCACCATATCGGTATCGGCCGATATATGTCCATTTTTAATATTATTATTGTTATCGGCTCGATAAGAAAATCGGGCTGACATATTAAAGCCGATAAATAATGGATTATTTCCTCCAGCTGAGACACTTCAGATGCGCACTGTTCAACTTCAACATGATGGTTTTGAATTTCTTGAAATATGAGTGCATTACAAGTCTGTCATATCGGCTACATAAAATAATCATGAGAACATAATTATAATTGTGTGTTTGGGACATGGATTTTAATGGCGAGACTTGTTTTTGTAATCATGCTCTCAAAAATTATATACGAATTTGGACTTTTTGGAGATTTATCGGCCAATATATCAGTTATCGACTTTAAAATATAAAGAATTATCGGTTATCGGTATCGGCCAAAATTTTCATAGCATTGCATCCAATATAGGGGAAAAAAGTACATTGAAATCACATCAAGATAAAATTCGGGTTCTGAACGCATGTGATTCATGGATTAATTGCAAGGTTTAACCATCATAGAGTGAAAGTTTATCATTTGCATGTTTAAGTCACATCAGTTTAAACATTTAAGCGAGTTTAAAGCATTCAGCGCAAGAAGACACGAAAGAACGAACACAGCAAACACCGAATTCTGTTCTCTTTCTCGTCTTTTTGTCTCGTCGTCACATACATGCAAAATTATATTCTCATAAACACAGTCATTTGCATCTTAAAGGGATCATGACAAGAGAAATCAAATTTCCTTGATCTTTAGATATATAAGAGGTCTTTGTGCCATTAAAGTTTCATGTCTTAAAACGTCCTCCTCATTATAAACAAAGCATTTATGTAATCAAGCACCAAAAACAGCTCGTGTGTATATCGCGGGATCTGTGACGTCACATGGGTAAATACATTTGCATAAGCCCGCCTCCAGAGCAAGACATCGACCAATAGTTATACATCATCGCATCATAGGCCCCGCCCACTGACGTTCACTCGCATGACGGCTGATATTTGCCTTCACTGGATGTGAGCGTCGCGTCACAAGCAAACATCCCTTTGTTCATTTGGTGTCTAGATTATTTTAACTAGATGTATTTTACATCTTAACATTTTTTTTTTAAATGGCAACAACGTACAAAAACCTCCAAAGCAATTTCAGAGCAAATACATATCCAAACAACATATGTGACCCTGGACCACAAAACCAGTCACATGGGTAATTTTTTTTAAATTGAGATTTATACATCATATGAAAGCTGAATACATTAGCTTTATTTATATTTGGACAATATTTGTCAGAGATACAACTATTGAAAATCTGGAATGTGAGGGTGCAAAAAATCGAAACATTGAGAAAATCTCATTTAAAGATGTTCATTTATGTTGGCGATTGTGCTGCATTCACTCACAAAAATAAATGTTTTATATATTTACGGTAGGAAATCTACAAAATATCTGCATGGAACATGATCTTTACTCAATATCCTAATGATTTTTGGCATAAAAGAAAAATGGATAATTTTGACCCATTCAATGTATTGTTGGATATTGCCACAGATATACCCGTGCGACTCGTGACTGGTGACGTGATCCAGGGTCACATATAAAATAATCAAAAGCCAAAAAACTGAGATATCATTTAAGGTTTTCCAGCCAGCAGCATAAAAACATGCTATAGATCATTTAATATCATTCTTCCTAGAAGCAGATAAAAGCCACAATGTTAAATTCATGTGGTAAAAAGTGAGGGAAGAAAGAAGATAGAAACCTCCCCCCTACCCCGCCTGCTTCTATCACTTTGTCCCCTAGAGGAAGGGAACATTATGCAGGAGGACAATGAGCCGAAGCAACCCAGGCCTGTTGCAACAGGTTGGCACTGCAACAAAAAAAGCATCTGTGTGTGCGACACACTCTCTGAAAGAGAACGATACACTTCTGCAAATCAAACACACATGCACATAACATTAGATTCCTGCTAATTGTGTGTTTATTATCCAATGCAACACGCTCGCTCGAGTACAACCAGTGCCTTCAGCAACTCCTCAGTTCTTCAACCCTTGAGCTACAAACCCAGATCTGCAACCACAGTGTTCTTCTGCATGGGCTTGATTCACACTGTACATTCTGCATGTAGATACTAGTTACCGGCGGCATGAATAACACCTCCAAACGTACAGGGACCTGGGATTTTCAACTAATGCAATCTCTCAGACTTACACCAAAGCGAGATCAGAATATCACAGAGACTTGAGGGAGGACTCTTTTTCACAAGAAACCACCTAGCAACTGCTCACAACACCTTAGCAACCACAAAGCAACACCTACAACACAGAACCGCTCACACTTTTGTCAGAAAATGCAGAAATCTATTTACAACTTGCTATGAACATAGTAAGCCAAGTCAAGTCAGCTTTATTTATACAGCACTTTTTACAATACAGATTGTTTTAAAGCAGCTTTACAGAGATAACAGGAAAATAATGCAACAAAGCTTGTTTCTTCGTCATAGTCCAGCTTAAGTAAGTTCAGTGATGGTTAATTTTTGTTGTGAAAAAGTTATTCATTTAGTTCATTTATAACCGCTCTGGAGAAAACAGTGATGTCTTGTCCAGCTCAGTTCAGCTCTCGTATAATGGTGTCAATGCAGGCAGATCAATAATATTGTTGAATATTAGATTAAATGTCCCCAACTAAGCAAGCCAAAAGCCAAAGGCGACAGACTAGGCGCGTTTCCATTACAGATTTGCACAAAACTTTTGCGATTTTTTCAAAATGTCGACAAAAAACAATTGCTAAATGACGGCGTTTCCATTAATTGATGTTATGCGACTAACATTAACTTTTGATTTTTTCAAATTTTTCCTCTCGCGATCAGTAAAATCATTCCAAAAATCATGGCAATGGACGCTGGTAGGTTTATGTACTATATCCCAGCCATTGCACTGGCCATTATTATTAATTGAAGGAGATGTATGTGTGTTTTCCAAGCATTAATGGTAAGGAACGACCCTTATTATACTTATGAGCGGCACATATGAGGAGGAGTTTCTGGGTGTTTCTCCCTCAGATCTGCTTCGAGATCTTGATTGTGGCATTTATTTGAGGTTTAGAATACAGTATTCCTGTAATTCATTTGAATGTAATAAAGAACTCTGTCTCGTCTTCTGTCCAAACACACCGCGTCATCTACGTCAGGTGACCTGTAAATGCACAAAAACTGTTTCCAGTGCAGTTTTGCGAAATATTTCTTTTTCAAATTGCCTGAAAAACCTCCTCAAGTGAGCGTAAAAAACTTTTATTGTGAAAAATGGGAGTTTTTGCGAAATTAATGTGTTTCCACTGGGCGTATTTTCAATTCGCAATTTCAATTTGCGCAGTTTGAAGGGTAATGGAAACAGGTAAAATAGTCAAATATGTTTGGCCAACACTTGACTTTTCTCCACCCATGAAGTCAAAGTCAAGACTCAAACTCAACATGAAATGTCTCTCACAAACACGCATTCCACTAACAAGAAATCTATTTTTATGATACAATAACTCTTTCCTACAGGCTTTCAAGATGCATTTCCAGTGAGCGCATCCCCTCTGGCTTGATCTGGATGGCTCTCGCTCTCGAAGCCTTCAAAGCCTCAACATCTGGCAGAACGGCCTTGGAGAACAGACCTAATAGTTTACAAGACCACAAATCTATCACCTCCAATAAGACCCGGGCGGGTTCTGGAACCCACAGAAACGCATCCGACGACTTCCCAGAAGCCGGACGATAACAACGACACTGTGCACTCCTGTGTACATCAACAAACTCTGATCACACACAGTATTACTGGTGTTTCTTATACTACACACTCTCATGAATAAAGCTTCTTGATTGGCATCGATGGTTCCTTTAACATTCATGGAAACTTTCCATTGAACAAAAGTTTCTTTATAGAGGAAAAGGGTTCTTCACATTAAAAAAAAATGGAAATACTTTATTTTATAGTGTCCTTGTTACATATGTACTGTACTTACCTAACAGTAAATTATGCATAATTACATGCAACTAACCCTCAACCAAACCCTAATCCTACCCTAACCCTATAGTAAGTACATGTAGTTGCTTAATATTACTCAGTACTTAAATATATAATTACACTGTAACAATGACACCTTCAAATAAAGTGTAACCAAAAAAATGGTTCTTTTAATAATGTTCACTTAAAGATTTTTAAAGAACTTTATTCTACATCATCGCTGTGAAAACGTACTATTTTTTAAGAGTGTATGACAATTATCTACAAGTGGCCCCTAAAATAAAAATACACAAAATGGAAGTGCTTTTATTTTGCACGAAGTGTGTGCCTGTGCCGTTTCTTTACAACAGATGACACTTTCTTTGACCTAATATCTAATGCAATGACATTCAGACAGTTTTCAGGGCCAGTGTCTGCCAGTTAAAGCCTTCAAGACTGAAGATGCACATTAGTGTTCCCAGCAAGCAATTTTTCGTTTAAAAGACGTCTGATAGCCGTTCACACACAGCTCAGACGTCTAGGCTAAAACGAGGCAACATTTGGGCTGTCAGTGAAAATGTAATAGACGTCTAAAAACCATCGCCTAAGAATAGACCAGTCATCATTTAGATAACATGTCAAAGAAATGAAACCAAACACCTTGTAATCACTGTTTGCTTTGCTTACATGATTGAATATCATACATCTCGCAAGTTGTTTTTGGCAACAACGACATGTAACCAAATTCAAGGTTATTTTGGCTAGAAGTGTGTTACTCATAGCCGGACTATATCGGATCTAAAGTTAACCTGTTGCTTGCTGGGTTCCCTTCACAGAACTTGTGTCATTTACATTGATGCATTTAGCAGATGCTTTATCCAAAAGCAGAACCACAGCAATTTGATTCGATTCATAATATGCGATGGCAGGATAATTGGGCAACTCGACTAGTGTTTTCCCTGAAAACCTTGGAAACTTTCCATTGATCCAAAGTTTCTTTATAGTGGAAAAAGGTTCTTCACACTAAGAAAGAAAAAATTCTTATTTTTTAAGAGTGCATGACAATATCTACAGTGGCCCCAAAAATAAAAATAAAAAACAGAATGTAACTGCTTTTGGTTACACTTCATTTGAATGTGTCATTTTTACAGTGTAATTATAAATGTAAGTACTGAGTAATATTAATTAACTACATGTACTTACTATAAGGTTAGGGTAGGATTAGGATTTGGTTGAGGGTTAGTTTTATGTAAATATGCATAATTTACTGTTATTACTATGGTAAGTACATGCAACATCTGTCAAATAAAGTGTTACCCTGCTGTTATTTTGCAAGAAGTGTGCCGTTTCTTTACAATAGATGACAATTTCTTTAATCTAATATCTAATGCAATGACAGTTTTTAGAGCCAGTGTCTGCCAGTTAAAGCCTTCAAGATTGACATTAGCATTCCCTCACAGATCTTGTGTCATTTACATTTATGCATTTAGCAGATGCTTTCATCTAAAAGCGGAACCAAAGCGTATAATCATAATATGCAATGTAAGCTTTCTGAAAGCATCTCCCAGGTCTTACCTGCATCAGTTTCCCTCTGGCACTGCCTGCGCTTCCCCCGGCGAACACCCCTTCCAGGGTGAGGATGGGCCTGCTGGTGGACTCCTGCTTCAGCAGGGTCACCTTGATCAGGGCTCGTTCCGTCTCCACCGCAGCGGCCAGTTCCAGGCCCGTGTGGCCCAACACCACCTCCAGGCCAGCCATGAGCATCCACGGCCAGAGCCCGGCCCAGCGCCGCACAGGAACCCTCATTGTCCCGGCTGCAGCGGCCGGCTCCGGCCATACATTATGCACTGTCTGTCCACAAACCTATCCGTCCAGAAAAGAAAGAAAAAAACACTAGAATCCAGAGGGGTCACTAAAACTGTCCACAAAGCTATCCGTGAGGCAAAAAAACACACAGACTAGAATCCTCAGGGGTCACTGAAAGTGTCCAAAAAAAAAAAAAAAAAAAAATCCAATGGCTTTTAGAGTGGATTGTTGTGTTGTGATGTGAAATGTAAGACTATTATTAACAACTATTTGTAAATCTAATCAAATGGAACGTATTAAACATTATTAAATGTTAGTTGTTTGACTGGCCTGTATCACTGACTGAACATGATCGACAGGTGGTGAAATATGACTGAGAGCCAGTGATTGACAGCGCACTGACTCCTGGCGTGAGCATTGATTTAAGTGACAAAAGCTTTAAAGGGTTTGATGTGATCTCCTAAAGATCGATAGTTTTACCGATTCCCGCGCGTCGTGATTGATAAGGTGACGTCATGATGACTCCGTTACTGTGCGGAACGCCGCGTCCACTTCAAAGGATTCCAAACATTCCAGAATGTAACAGGTTGTCGCAGAATCACCGTCTCCATCAATGCAACAATGTATCAGTTATTCCGCTCATAAAGCCGAAGAAAATATTCAGAAGAGTTTATAATCCCAGTGTGAACGCCTGGAGATGTTTCCCGTGAGGACCAACATATAAAATGCGACGGGAAAAAAATATGATTTGCTTTGCAGGAGAGATCGAAAGCACTGTCAGGAGATTGAGCTCTTTATGAACGGTCATTTCCATGTTCCTAAATGAATTAAGATCAATCTGCTGTTACTTCACAAACCTGTTCGACTCAAGTTAAATCTCCACAGATCCATGTCGAGAAATCCAGTCACTTCATGTGTAGAATCCGCACGCGCTGTCCCGAAATAAAGTCTCAGTGCTGTTGATCCGAACAGCAGGAACGCTGGAGAAGTTTAAAGTTGAGAGAGTGCGAGCGTGTGTGTGTGTGTGTGTACCTGCTGACTGTCAGTGAGGGTGGAGCGGAACAGCAGAACTGATCCGACCCATTAAACACACACACACACACGCATACTGCGCCCTCTAGCTCACATCAGGGGAGAAACATCACAATCACAGTCAGTTGCTGCATATCAAACCCGAAACTAATAGAGCATTATTTTGACGTGAGTGAATGTAATCATCACTACAACAGTTGTAAGCTTGACAGTTACTTCATGAAATAATGTAATAGGCTTGTTATTACCGAATAATTATCCCTGACAGCTATGTTAAAAAGTAAAACATGTTGAAAAATTGTTTAACAATTTAATTACACTAAAAAGCACTAGAATGATTCAACTACATAATCTGAATCGAGCTTTACAGCACAATTTGAATTCGGCTCATATTTGAGTTATTTTCCTGTTTACTACTGTCAAGCTCCTTTTAAAACGTCTGTACTGTATGAGTTACAGGAATAAAATCCTAAGGGAAATTAAGATTTGGTGTATTCATCATTTATATGACTTGAGCAGGTTTATAATAACATAATTTCACTGTTCCATCAAAATAACACAAAACACAGCAATGACACTCGTTCAGCCTTTATCAGGGTTTTCACTCGCTTTGCATTTATTCAAATTCAAAAAAGCTGAAAACAAATCAGGTAATTTCACTGCAATTAAAATCTGACTTTCACTCTCGTGCTGTTAAATATATAAAGCTTATAAATACTGAAATATATAAGATCATTTCAAATAAAATATCACTTTCACTGTAGATATTCAAAGAACAGCATGCAATATTAACTTAAAACTACTTGAAATCACACAAAAGCAAAACTTTCTTAAATAATTAATTCCATTTTTTAAACGTTATAAATAAGAGTTATATGTATATATATATATATATATATATATATATATATATATATATATATATATATATATATACATATATATAATGAATCATTGAAGGTACATTTGTCAACAAAGTGAGATTAAATGCATAAAACTATTTGTTTTAAGATATTTAATTATTGGAGGTTTACGTGGTATTCTGATTCTGCATTTCACTGATTTGATTTTATTAATTGTGAGAAATTCTGATTCTGTTTTTTAAAATCATCCTACCCGTTTATTTCGCACTGGTAGGACATCTGAGGTAACGTTAACGTTACTTTTTACTGTAAAATCACACTGCCATGGTCTAATAAGAATCTTCGGTAAAGTTACACTGAAGTATTTTATGTGGACACAGACGCGAATCAGAAACGATTTTACGATGTGGTAGGATGAACTGATAGATATGGCTATTTTTTCGCTACGGTATTAAAATCTGACAAGGTTGGAAAGATCGACAGAACACCGGCCTTTGGACCCGGAAGCAGTATCGAGAGTGCAAAGCAACACACAAACAAACCAGTTTTTTTACAGTCTATGAAACAAACTCAGACAAACGCTTTAGCAGCTATTGTTAATACAAACGCTTTATTTTTAATACAAACGCAGTAACGTTATCGAAATACAAATAATATTCAACATGTTATATGGGATATATTTCATTAACCGGTGTATCACCGCTATATTTGGGAGAAACCCCAGCAGCAGCTCAACAGATGCACCTCAGAATGTTGTACCCCTGAAAAGGGGGAGAAGATTAATACACACAAAACTCGCGCAGTTTCTCCACTGGAAGCTTTATGTAGAATGAAAAAAACCCGCAAGCTCTCCCCCTAGTGTTGACGCAGACCAGAACAATCGATCGTCCATAAACTGATCACAGATTAACTAAGTATAACTATAAAGTAACATATTTATATTTTATAGACTTTTCTACGTATTGTAAATAGTGAATATATTTATATATTATTATATATAATTATATATCACAGTGTACAGACTTATGCATTTAAATGTACATGTTCATTTTCAATCTGTCACACACTCCCCTACAAAAATAAATGTCGTCTCGACATTCTCTTTAAAGAGTCTCTAAGTACCTTTTGGAAGTTGCATAAAATAAAATACATTTTCTTGTGCAAGAATTTTCTATTCAATCTTTTCACAGTCCATGGCTCATTCCGAACTTAATAGTTCACTTTATGGAAAATCAAGAGTTTCTCAGAAATAACAGTCCATGAGTGTATCAAAGAGCAAAAAGTTTAAAGAGGCATGAAACAACAGTCCATATTCCTTTTTGATTTTAGGAATTCCACAGCCTCTCGAACTCACAGTCCATAAGGCAAACAGTCCATAGTTTTTTCAAAATTTGTGAAAAATTTGTGAAAAATGTCAAGTTTAAAACTGTTCAAGGCAATAATCCTTAGACAAAACAGTCCATCTTTTTTTTTTTAAAGTGCCAGACTGTAACAGTCTACAATGCAAAGAGTCTTCAATATTTCAAGTACTCAGTCTCGTATGAACTTTAACTGTTCATGGTCCTTATTTAGTGAATTGTATACACCAAAGGCAACTGGTAGCAGTATTGCTGAACAGGTGGCAACCATGTCGACAGGCACTGTGCAGGCATGTAAAGTAAGTTCTGTTGTGGTGTTTGCAAGATTCCATTTAGTTGCTTGACATCATAAGACGGTGTACCAAGCTCATCATAGGTTAGTACTCTTGGTGGGTATCTTTCTCTTTTAGGCAGCTGGTAAGTTTGCTCACTTTGACTCTCTTGGTCACTTTCAGCAGGTGACATGGGAGCAGGAACTTGTTCATCAGCAGGTAAGTTAAACTCTTGTTCTGCACTGTAAGTCCCTGCAGGTGGCTCTTGTTCCTCTTGGTCATTTTCCACAGAAGACATGTACTCAGGAACCTGTGCCAGGACCTCATTTGGATGCTCATCGGACTCTGAGGTAAGTAGCGGTTCAAGGTTTTCAGGTTCATCAGCAAAGTCTGATTGAAATACTTGTGGGGACACGTAATGCAAGTCCATTTCATCTTCACTCCCCTCATCAGACTCTGTATCATTACTTTGAGGCTTTGACAACTCACGTTTCTGTCTGGGTTTTGGATGTGGAGCAGTTTCGAGAGGTAAGTGGTCACAAGGCATTAATAAATTGCGATGGAGAACTCTGGATCGTCCCTTTCCCCTTTCTGGCTTAACTTCATAAATTGGAAGCTCGCCACCCATCTGTCGCACAACTGTATGGATGCTATCTTCCCAGAAATTGCGAAGTTTTCCCGGGCCTCCTCGTGGTGTTAAGTTCTTTACCAGGACACGATCACCTGGCTGCAGTGTGGTGCTCCTCACTTTGTTGTCAAAGTTCTTTTTGCTCCTGTCTGCAGATTTTTTAGCACACTCTCTGGCAATTTTATATGCCTCTTCCATTCCATGTTTCCATTTTTCGACATACTCTCTCTGGTTACAGGAAGGCATCTCTGAATTTAACCCAAACAGCATGTCAACAGGCAATCTCGGAGACCTCCCATATAACAGGTAGAAAGGAGAGAACCCTGTGACTTCTGAGCGGGTACAATTGTAAGCATACAGCAGCTTATTCAAGGAATCTTTCCAGTTAGACTTTTGACTTTCTGTGAGTGTTCTGAGCATCTGTAATATTGTCCTATTAAAACGTTCGGCTTGGCCATTGCCTTGAGGGTGATATGGGGTTGTCCTTGAGCCTGTGATGCCGCAGTACTTTTGGAGCTGTTCAAACAATTGATTCTCAAACTCCCCACCTTGATCATGGTGGATGCGAGAGGGGAAGCCAAATTTTAAGGCAAAATCATTAAAGATGCGATCTGCAGCAGTTTTACCTGATTTGGAGGTAGTGGCGTATGCTTGGGCGAATCGGGTGAAATGGTCTACTACCACAAGAATATACTCAAAACCTAATTTACAGCGGTCTAAGTGTAGAAAATCAATTGAGATCAATTCAAAGGGCTGGGTCGTAACAATGTTTGTTAATGGAGCTCTTGTCTCATAACAGGGCTTCTTCTGCTTTAGGCATGTGCATGTTTTTGTGACATAATGCTCAATGTCTGCCTGCATGTATGGCCAAAAGAAACGTTCACGAATGAATGAGAGAGTGCGCTCTGTACCTTGATGGCCCATTTCATCGTGAAGCTCTCGCAAGACTGTTTCTTTAAATTTCTCAGGCAGGACCAACTGTGTGCGGGTGGGAGTGGTTCGGCAGAGGACACCATCCTTATCAATGGTAAGTTTTCTCCATTCACGAAAAAGGCATTTTGTTTTTAGGCTGTATGTCTTGAGCTGTTTCACTTGTGGTTTTAATTCAGACAACTTGCATTGGTATACAGGACTAATTTCTTGGTCATTGATTTGAGCTTCTCTTATCTCATTTACAGACAATGGGGTGATGGTTGGAACTGCTGAACAGACTTCGATGGAGGAACAGTTTGTCGAGACTGACCATGGAATGCTGGGTCCTTCTTAAACTTCTACCGCCTGAATTGTTGCACCTATCACGTCTGATGACAGCTCCTCCGAACACTCATTCATCACAGTTCTGATGTCAAGGGGCATTCTGGATAGTGTATCAGCGTCAATATTTTCTCGGCCAGGGCGATATCTGATTGTGAAGTGGAAATCTGCTAATTCAGCCACCCACCTGCAGCCTGTAGCATTCAATTTAGCAGTTGACAGGACATATGTAAGGGGATTGTTGTCACTATAAACGGTAAAGGTTGGGGCATAATACAAGTAATCACAGAATTTTTCAGTGACTGACCACTTCAGAGCAAGAAATTCCAGCTTGCCTGAGTGTAGGTGGTAATTTTTCTCAGCAGCAGATAAAGTACGAGATCCGTAGGCAATCACACAAAGTTTTCCATTTTGATTCTGGTACAATACTGCACCCAAGCCTTTGGCTGACGCGTCTGTATGCAGGACAAGACTGTGAAAAGTCAGGGAATGCTAATACAGGGGGCTGGAGCAGACAGTCAATTAGTTGCTCAAGAGTGTTCTGATGCTGATCAGTCCAGGTAATAGGCTTACTCGATGGAACACCAGTTTTCATGCCTTTTGTTTTTGACTTTCTCTGATTGTCTCTCATGTGGGCATTATCTTCTGGAGTGCTTCTTAACAGGTCGTACAAAGGGCTAGCGATGCGAGAGAAATCTTTAATGTACTGCCTGTAGTAGCTAAGTAGACCAAGAATTCTCCTCAACTCACCAACATTTTTTGGTTGTTTGTCTTTCAGGGATCTGACAGCTTCTGTGTCTGCAGGATCAACTTTACTTCCCTTTGCAGAGACTATTCTTCCCAGGTAACGGACTTCAGATTTGAAAAGCTCACACTTCTTTGGCTTGAGTTTGATGTCATGTTCCTTCAGCCGTTGCAGCACTTTCTTTACATCCTGGACGTGGTTCTCAAAGGTCTTACTAAACACCAAGGTGTCATCAAGGTATGGGATGCATATCTCGTCTCGCAGGCCTTCTAAACACTCTTCCATACACCGCTGGAAGGCCGCTGGAGCATTCATCAGCCCAAAAGGAATTCTTACCCATTCATATAGACCCCAGGGTGTCACAAAAGCCGTTAGGTGCTTGCTTTCTCTTGACATGAACCCCTGGTGGTAGGCCTTCCCTTGATCTAATGATGAAAACCAAGCATTACCCCCAAGGCTGTCCATAATGTCCTGCACTCTCGGAATTTTTCAATCCATCCTTGTGCTATGAGGTCATGCAAATATTCTTTCATTTCACGATACAAGGGTTTTGGCACAGACAAGTAACTGCGACTGACTGGCTCCTCATCCTTAAGTGAGATACTCAATTGCAAATCTCTGATGCACCCAATGTCATTGTCTGACTTAGAAAATGAATGGCATTCTTCTCTTAGCATTTGCTGTACTATCTGTTTCTGGTATTTACTCAGGTGACTGACATCGACGGGCGGGTCCCATTCATCAGTGATGGTGTGTTCAAGACAGTGATCCGCAGCCTGGATGTGACATACTTCAACAGAGGTAGGGTTTGCTGACACCTCAAACATACTAGCAGGTAAGACATTCTTGACAAGCTGTACTGTACCGATCGGAGTCTGGCCCATAAGAATAACATCATGGTCAGTGTCATTGTACACCTCAATCGTGATCTTTGTTGGAGCCCCCTTTTTTAGCTTCACTAGACTTTCTGTGAATTCAAGCCCCTCCGGCCACTGGTGATTCACATCAGGTTCAAAAATGAGTGTGCTGTCCTCTTTAACTGGCTGTATATACACTCGGCATGAGACCTGAACAGTACTACGTTTGGGGACGTTAACATGCTCTTTTGTGGTCTTTACTGTGTATTCACATGAGCTCTCTGCACTCAGAAGTTGAATGAATGCCTGGACTTTGCTCCTCTTTAGGCTGGGAAATGCAGTTTTCACAGTTCTCTCCAGTATTTTGTTATTGATGGTGTTTGGTTGTGCTTGTTCAATGGAGTTCACAATTTGTTCTATCACATTGAAACCTATGAGAGGGTGAGAGAGGTTTTGACCCCTTGCTACGAGCATGGGAATGACAAGTTCAGCTTCGTGAGATGCCTGTGATGATAATTTAAATGTCACTTCAACATACCCAATATATGGTATATTAATGCTGTTGGCAGCTACAAGGTTCAACGTATTTGGAGCCTCAAGAATGTCAGACACATCCCTCAATGGTACTTCTGGTAAGTACTCCTGTTTCCACACTTCAATGACACATACCTGAGAGCCAGTGTCCCACAGTGCTTGAAATCGTTGGCCGTGCAGGTAACATTCAACAAGACATTGTCTCCCAACTAATGACGTCACCAGGGAATGCTGGTTAACCTGAGTGCTGCAAGGGTTGTGAATACTCATTGTTCTAGAGAAGTTTGACACTGATTTTGTTGCGTTGATGCAAGTTTGCTTATGTTCAGTCCAATGGTGAGTTTGGCAGGTCTTAGAACAATACAGTACTTTTTTACATTGTGAACACTGCTTCATCTGCCTATCTGTCTTTCCACAGGCTGCACATCTCCGGGACTGATCAGTAGATCTGGTTACTCCCTGTCCCGCGGAAGTAACCGGTCTCCGTTTAAAGGAGTCTCTCTTGAAGGCCTAATGCCACGAATTCTGCATCCGGCTTGGAAGTGCTCACCACTGCCACATCGAAAACAATGCATGCAACGTTCCTCTGTTCTTTGCTGCTGACAATTGAAGCATTTTCTTGCTTGTGAACGAGGAGCCGGTGCATAATATTGTCGAGGCATATACTGGGGTTGAAACTGAGTGTTCACTCTTGTTTGGTTGGCACCCGGTGATGTCCAATAGGGCTGCACTTGACACTGAACAACTTCTCTGTCAGAATTTCTCTGTGAAGGAATGGGAAATTGTGGTGAGGCTAAGGCTGGTTGCTGCAACGATTCCCTGATGTGAGCTATTTCAGCATTGAGTGTTTTTAGTGAAGCTACATCAGTTCTCAGCTCTTTAAGTTCGGTCAACACGTCAAAAGATGATTTCGGCACATTTTGAGTCACACTGGATTTCTTATCAGTCACTTCATCACTGGACTTAACTGCATGGACAACCGTAGTTGTGTGCTGCACATTGGTTTTCTTTTTCTTTTGTCTTTCTGCCTCATTAGCACAAGCACTGTTTAATTTCTCCAACAGAGCCTCATCAGTGGTTTTGGGGTCCAGAAGTAGGGGCTGCATGTCTACTTTTATGCTGTCACTTTGGAGACCGGTGAGTACAGTATGTAAGAACATGCTTTGAACTAATGCTGGATCATATTTGAGGCCTGATTCGGCTTCTTGAGATGCAAACAGGATTTTCTGGCGCAGGTCAAGAACACGCATAAGGAAATTCTGTGGTGTTTCTTTGTTCCCTTGGCATTCAGAGGTGAGTAGCTTATAAAGTTCAGTTGCACTTTTTTCTTGGAAGTGAGAGCGCAGGATTCGTCTTAAGGTAGGTAGAGTCAGGTTTGATTTTCCTTCTAGATAGCTTCTTAACTGTAAGCCTGGGGAAATGGCACGAATGACTGCATCAACAATCTCACATTCTGGGTAGCCTCTGCTCAATCTGTTCTCAATTTGGTGTGCCAAACTTGAAAAAGTTAATTTTTCTTTTTGACCTGGGTCACCAATTTGTCCAGAAATTTTGAAATCTTTGCTCCAATGTGGGCTGGGGTGTTGGGTATTCACAAATTTTTGTGGGTATGCAGCGATTTGAAGCTGAGGCTGGAAAACACTAGGTTTTGTGTTCACTTCTTCCAGCTGTTGAATTTCACTCAATTTTAGTCTCATTGCGCTTTTTAACTCATCTAACTCCCTTTGCAATCGATCTTTTTCTGTGACTTCACTTGTTTCTGCGATCTCCTTTTCAGTGACTGTATTTACTTCTTTAATTTGATCTCTCAGGCTTAACAGTACCGACATGCCGCCATCTTCTAGTTCCGTCATGTCTTCTTCAAGATGTTGAAGGATATGAGAGATCAAAGACATGCGAGATTTAGATGAAATGTTCTCTTGATCTGCTATTTTCAGGAACTCACAAACACTAAGAAGCTTGTCTTTGGGTAGTGGATTTAGCATGGCGATCACTTCAACTTGCATTTCCTCTAGCACTGTTGTTTCCATTTTGACAATAGAGTGGGCCTTTTCACTGAGTTGGGGCTTACTTGAGACTGACTGAACTTTGTGTTTCACCTGATGATCTCTGTGGCCTCAGGTTTCTGGTTCTTTGCCTCTGTCTTGCCTTTACTGCAGGAACTCAATCCACTCTTCACTGTTAAGCTGGGTTGTTTTAGGGGATGTACTGCATCAGGTGACAACTGCCCTCCAAAGAGTAGATCCCAGCGGTGCCTCCAAAATGTTGTACCCCTGAAAAGGGGGAGAAGATTAATACACACAATACTCGCGCAGTTTCTCCACTGGAAGCTTTATGTAGAATGTAATCAAAATGAATAATTTGTATAAACAAAATTAAACATTTCTATTACAAATTAACTTCATTGACATCTTTCATATCAGTATTCAGCAGTTTTTACCATATACGTATATAATTACATGAGTACACTCTTATATAAAAGGCTATTTGAGACTCATGACACTATAAAGTACATACAGAAATACAATAAAGCATTTTAAAGCATTTAACGGTTACCTGAGACTCAACTCTTTTAAATCTTACTCTTTTTAGTCATCTATGCATATTAACTCTATGGCAAATCAGTTATAATCATGTATGTACAATTCCAGCTAGATGTTTTAGCCTAACATTCTCAAGTCACGTTTACTCTACACATCTTTGAAACAAGTCGACAAATCAGCACTATAAAAACAGGATTACACATGAAATACACAAATTAAACATACACGAGCTTCGCGCCATTATATAGGCCTAAAGGCCAATTTATACTTCTGCGTCGGGTGCGCGTAGTAGGTACGGCGTAGCATACGCATAGACGCATATCATACGTCGTACCCTTCGCCGTACCCTGACGCGCACCTCCTCAAAAATGTAACTACGCGTCGCGGCGACGCGGACCGCAAGATCTGTGATTGGTCGGCTTGGTAGCATCGCATTTCCTCCTACACATTTCCGGCGTGTTCTTCTGCACCGCCCGTCATTTTTAAATTCGGTTCAACCGTCAACAGGTTCACAGGTTGCACGTACCATCTCCTCCGACGCCTTCTCTCGTTTCTGCCTTTTAGTTTTAGTGATTTCACTAAAACTGTTTTTCCACCTCGATAAGCTCCAACTCCAACATGATCCACTTTCTTTCAGACGCTAGTAGCCTAAACTCAAAACAGCCGCGAGGAATCTAAACACAGTGGAAAATTAAAACCCGCCCCCGCCAACTAGCGTCTCGGTGGTGTAACTGTAGAGCAACACAAACATAACGCAGAAGTATAAATGCTCACGACGGAGTCACCTACGTGCGTAGCCTACGACGTACACTACGGCGTACACTCGACGCAGAAGTATAAATTGGCCTTAACGCTAACGTTATTCCCAACGCGCACAAAATGGAGTCCTGAGCTCGCGCATTTCTAAACTACACATTTTAAACATTTCGGACACACAATCAATATAATAATCGCGTCTCTATACTCTCAAACATATTATTAATCCTAATAAAGTATTTTAAACTAATAATCACACTTAATAGCTGAAAAGGGGGAGAAGATTAATACACACAAAACTCGCGCAGTTTCTCCACTGGAAGCTTTATGTAGAATGAAAAAAACCCGCGAGCTCTCCCCCTAGTGTTGACGCAGACCAGAACAATCGATCGTCCAACTTATCGTGCCCATAAACTGATCACAGATTAACTAAGTATAACTATAAAGTAACATATTTATATTTTATAGACTTTTCTACGTATTGTAAATAGTGAATATATTTATATATTATTATATATAATTATATATCACAGTGTACAGACAAATGCATTTAAATGTACATGTTCATTTTCAATCTGTCACAAGAACACGACAGGTAACGTTAACATTAATACAAATCAAAACTCATATGCAGAAATAACAGTCCCAGGTAGCCAAAAAGATGTGGATGGGACAACGATGGCCCAAAATCATGTGTTGTGCCGAATTTCGTCCAAAATCTGGCCCGAATCTGGGTTCCAAATGAAAATGTATATTCCTAATGATTTTTTTAAAACCATGGTTCATGTAACGTTACCACAAATTGCATTACCACAGTTTAACCATGGTTTTACTAGCTGCTAACGTATGTATCTTGAACTAGATGAACCGCATGGCGGTACAAAATATGACCGCTGCTCAGGCCTGCACTGGCTTTCCACAAAAATAAATGACGTGGAGCAATTTGGCTGTATTGCGTGTTTATGTATATACCTAAAAAAAGTAGTAGTATGTGCATGTCTGTCTGTGTGTGTGTGTTTGTGTATGTGTGTGTCTGTGTGTGTGTCTGTGCGTGTATGTATGCGTGCGTACATGTGTGTGCGCGTGTGTGTTTGTGTGTGTGTGTCTGTGCGTGTGGATGTCAGTGTGTGTGCATGCTTGCGTTTGTTTGTATTCCTGCATGTGTGTGTGTGACAGTATCATCCTAAACCAGCAACCCTTCGCTCAACAGCACCATCTACAGGCCGATGAGTGTACAGTCACTAAATGTGCACATAAATGAACTTATTTTATACCCCCCCATGGATGAAATTCTACGAAACTTAACATACCCCCAGAGGATGTCAAGTTAATCATACACATGAAATATGGTGCAGTTCTGAACATCTCAACTGAAGATAGGGGCGATTAAAGCAGAATAATATTGCATTTTCATTTTTTATGGGAAAAATCACAAATGAGTGATTATGGGCTAGGTTGATGTGGGCCCTTAAGACCAACATACCATAAAAATTTCTTCATCCTCGGTGCCACGGTTCAGGTAGTTATTTAGGAAAAACTGCATTTTTTGGGTTTGGGGGGGCCCAGCGCGGGGGGGGAGTGGCCCCCGGGGACCAAACGAAATTTTTCCGTAAAAGTCTAGTGGGGCTACATGCCCACCAAATTTCATGTTCCCCGGTGTTTCGGTGTCCCTGGTATCGTTGACGAAAAATTCAGTAGATGACGAAAAAAAAAAAAAAAAAAAACTTTGACAATCCCTATATGACCGCTTTCGCTAGCTATGCTAGCGGCAGTCATAATTATACATTTAAGCCCAGAGGACAAGGAGTGCACGGGCTTTGGGCAGAGGTGAAGGGGCAGGCGGAGTTTCCTTTGCAGCGCTAAGTTCGCAGCGGTTCGCCGGGAGTTTCCAAATTGCACGGGCAGCAGGTAAGTTAACATTAAGCTAATACTGAAAAGTTACATTTATCCTACCATGCTACTGTAAAAGTTGCGGCAGCATGTGAGTTATGCTTAACAATCATAAAAATATAACTTATATTGCAGCCGCATGAGTCTGAGTCTGAGTCTGACAATGTCATTCGTTTTTGTCCAAGACCAAAGCAAGTGTTATTAGTTTGGGGAAATAACGTTACATCTAGTGAAAGGACATTTGAAGTCCATGTCCAGCTCTAAATTGTAAGGAATTTATACCTTTGATTTCAAAGTCCACTTTACAATAAGGTTCATTTGTTTATTATTTATATTAACTATCATGAGCAAAACATTTGTTAGGCTACTGTAGGCCTGTTTGTTAATCTTAGTTAATAATAATACAACTTTTAATTGTTTGTTCATGTTATGTCACAGTCAGTGCATTAACTAATGTTAACACATACAACTTTTGATTTTAATAATGTTTTAGTAAATTCTGAAATTAATATGAACTAAGATTAATAAATGGTGTAGAAGTGCAGTTCATTAGTTCTGTTAACAAATTTAACTAATTACCTACTTGATTATCTGTTTTGTTTGGTAAAGTAAATACTATTTAGTAATATTATCATAATTTCCCTATTTTTGTTTGATGTGTTATGCATTCTAATTGTATCAACGTCTTTTCATTGGTAATGAAGAGAGGCTCTCTGACCGACTGCTGCTCTCCATCGAGCGAGATATTCCAAATAATTGTGAGGAAATCATTAAAATCAGGGCTGCCATCTCTCACGCATTGAGCGTGAGACTCACGCAATTGACACTTTACACACGCTCTCACGCCACAATCCATTTTCTCACGCACAGAAAAATTGTGGAGCAAAGAGGTACTTTTAATATTAAGCTAATTCTCAGCTCTTAGATTCCGTCAATTTTATTACGAAATTCAGACAAAAATACGTTTGGCGCTTGTAAATGTGACGTGACAGATCGCTGAGCGCCTCAGTTCAAGTGCACGTGAACCGATCATCTGTTACTTTTTTATTTAAAGATGCAGTACAATTTACCGAAAGTATACATAATATCGACCAATTAGTGTTTTTCAACCACGGAAAGAGGTCAATATAACAGCAGGAGAACAATTATGTCACATAACATTACATTTACCTCAGGAAAGCCATTTAACGACCATAGCATGTTAATTGAATAGAAAAAATAGCTAGAGAGGAGATTTTGCTGAGCAATACATTACATATTTATTATATTTTTACTTATGTCATTAAATAATTGTTATTATAACAAAAACTGCATTATATTTAATTTAATGTTATTTTTAACCTTTAATAATACCAGCAGATTGGGCCCTCTATGTTTACAGCATTAGGTGAGATTATTTTTTTAAATAAAATTTAAAATAAACATGTATCCAAATTAGTCAATATTGAATCAAAATCGGAATCAAATCACAAGAATGGAATTGAAATCTTGAAATTTTTGTCAAGCAATAATAAAAACTATCCTATACCAGCCATTGTACAATGTAAACATTGTAACATGTTGTCACTAAACTTCATAAAATTCTATTTAGTTACCAAATGTTTTGACAATCACAATTACACTTATTGTGATGCAATATTTGTTTTTACATACCCCCACCCCCCCCCTCGCCAAAAAAAAAAAAATCTCACTCCAAGCTAAACTCAAAAGTTGGCAGCCCTGTTAAAATATATAAAAACACAACAGACAGACGGGTACTGCTTTAAATACAGTTTTTTACAGGTCTGTGCACGCCACTGTTTAAGCCTAGTTGTAACAAATATCTACAAAATAACAACAGAAAGACACGTTACCATTTAATGATACAGCCAAATAGTGTCATATTATTCTAATTGAATTTATTGATCAGATTTAAGAATTTTGAAATGAAAGATGAAGCATACATCTATCTATAAATTACAGAAACGTCTGTCTGTCTGTGTGTGTGTGTCTGTCTGTCTGTGTGTGTGTGTGTGTGTGTTAACCGCATATCTCTCGAACCGTTAGTCCGATGGATTTCAAATTCGACAGGTGTCTTGATACGGGCACGAGTAAGTGCAGTGCCAAGTTTGACGTTGTTTGGATGAGAAATGCAAAAGATATTGTTAAATATATCATTTTTAGAAGGTTGTGGTTTAAAAATAAACACTCAGTCAGCTACACTGTTTACTTCTGAATATTATAGTTTGGTTCCAGAACGTGATAAATCCATTTTGATTAATTTGAGTAAAAATGTGTTTTCTTTACCAAGAAAGTGGCAAGATGAAAACCACTATTTTCTGTTTCAAACTTTCACATAGCATCTTTAGGTTATAATATCATAAAAAATCCAAATCCAGATTTCGATTTTCAAAGATTTATTATAAAAACGGATTCTTTTTCCCCAAAAATGCAATAAATTCATGACACTTTTTTTCCAAAATGAAATTAATCCATTGAATCAATATAAAAGTTATTTTTTATCATATTGAAACTGTTGAAATCAGCCATCACTAAGAAATATCTCCTGAACTTTTTTGACGGCGATCAGCTCACAAAAACTAATTTTGCACGGGCACTTTGCACTGCTCCCTGAATCAACGCGCTTATTCATTTGTGGATGTAAACTGAATCTATAAGTCAGCTATGCTGTTTACTTCTGAATATACACTGAGTGCAGTGCTTTCTTGGTAAAGAAAACACATTTTTACTCAAATTAATCAAAATGGATTTATCACGTTCTGGAACCAAACTATAATATTCAGAAGTAAAGTGTAGCTGACTGAGTGTTTATGTCAGAATGTTTATTTTTAAACCACAACCTTCTAAAAATGATATATTTAACGATATCTTTAGCATTTCTCATCCAAACAACGTCAAACTTGGCACTGCACTTACTCGTGCCCGTGGCAAGACACCTGTCAAATTTGAAATCCATCGGACTAACGGTTCGAGAGATATGTGGTTAACACACACACACACAGACACACAGACAGACAGACAGACGTTCCTGTAATTTATAGATAGAATAATTGTAATGATCAGGTGCAGATATCTAAATCAGAGAATATCATAGGTTTGAGATTTTAATCCAAACTGAATCATGATCGGAATAAAACCACAAGAATTAAACTGAAATTGTAAAATTTGTATCTAGCAATAGTAAAAGCAGTAGCCTATAACAATTATCGCACTATGCTGTCAAGAAACTCTATAAATAAAATAGTGTTTAGTTAGGCTACCAAATGTTCTGACAATCACAATAGCCTACACTTATTGTTTGTGAGTCTGGTTTTTACCACTCTGATTCATGTCTGTTTCAGCCTGATGTTTCTGAATTTTTCCTTAGGCTTCATGCAGTCTGAAGGAATGAATAGCAGCAGTGCTCAACCATCGACCAGCATTATTATGCAGCGTTATTATGCTGCGTTATTGCAAGAGTCTCTTAAAACAGCCGGACAGGTGCCGACTTCAGCCTCAGATGCGCTTGAGACTGAGACTAATCCACAAACACCTGAACCGTTGACCAGCGCTAATCCACAAACACCTGAACCGTCGACCAGCGCTAATCCACAAACACCTGAACCGTCGACCAGTCCAGCGCTAATCCACAAACCCCTGAACCGTCGACCAGCGCTAATCCACAAACACCTGAACCGTCGACCAGTCCAGCGCTAATCCACAAACCCCTGAACCGTCGACCAGCGCTAATCCACAAACACCTGAACCGTCGACCAGCGCTAATCCACAAACACCTGAACCGTCTACCAGCGCTAATCCACAAACACCTGAACCGTCGACCAGCGCTAATCCACAAACACCTGAACCGTCGACCAGCGCTAATCCACAAACACCTGAACCGTCGACCAGCGCTAATCCACAAACACTTGAGGCATCGACCAGCGCTAATCCACAAACACCTGAACCGTCGATCAGCGCTAATCCACAAACACCTGAACCGTCGACCAGTCCAGCGCTAATCCACAAACACCTGAACCGTCGACCAGCGCTAATCCACAAACACTTGAGGCATCGACCAGCGCTAATCCACAAACACCTGAACCGTCGATCAGCGCTAATCCACAAACACCTGAACCGTCGACCAGTCCAGCGCTAATCCACAAACACCTGAACCGTCGACCAGCGCTAATCCACAAACACCTGAACCGTCGACCAGCGCTAATCCACAAACACCTGAACCGTCGACCAGCGCTAATCCACAAACACTTGAGGCATCGACCAGCGCTAATCCACAAACACCTGAACCGTCGATCAGCGCTAATCCACAAACACCTGAACCGTCGACCAGTCCAGCGCTAATCCACAAACACCTGAACCGTCGACCAGCGCTAATCCACAAACACTTGAGGCATCGACCAGCGCTAATCCACAAACACCTGAACCGTCGATCAGCGCTAATCCACAAACACCTGAACCGTCGACCAGTCCAGCGCTAATCCACAAACACCTGAACCGTCGACCAGCGCTAATCCACAAACACTTGAGGCATCGACCAGCGCTAATCCACAAACACCTGGACCGTCGACCAGCGCTAATCCACAAACACTTGAGGCATCGACCAGCGCTAATCCACAAACACCTGAGGCATCGACCAGCGCTAATCCACAAACACCTGAACCGTCGATCAGCGCTAATCCACAAACACCTGAACCGTCGTCCAGCGCTAATCCACAAACACTTGAGGCATCGACCAGCGCTAATCCACAAACACCTGAACCGTCGATCAGCGCTAATCCACAAACACCTGGACCGTTGACCAGCGCTAATCCACAAACACTTGAGGCATCGACCAGCGCTAATCCACAAACACCTGAACCGTCGATCAGCGCTAATCCACAAACACCTGAACCGTCGTCCAGCGCTAATCCACAAACACCTGAACCATCGACCAGCGCCGCTGCGTTATCTCCCGAAGAAGAGCCAGCAGAGCGTGAGTGTCCAGTTATCATGCAGTGCTGTAGTCTAGTTTTTTGTAGCGAGTAAACAGAGATTTCTACACCCTTAGTTCTAGAGACAATTCAGTATAGCAACAGCCCCCTGCTGCTCCGGTTACGCTAATGAGAACATATATGCTACTTTTACTTACAGTAGAGGTTTCTGCACTGGTGCGTTCAGTCTCATGCTGTATGTTAACACGTTGTTGCTGTTTGTTTTTCAGTGAGCTTAATGTTTCCTGAACCAACACTTCTATATGAACACTTTCGGTCTCTTTATAAAGTGGGAAAGAAACAGGGATATGATGATCGTGTCTATGAAGGAATTAGAAGATCGGACGGCCAGAAAGTATGTTGCTCTTTCTCCATAACCAAACGTTTCGTCTCTTGTTTCCTTCTGTGAACTTTGAGTCTTGACATAAAAATCAGTGTTGACAGTTTTGATCAAAAAGTATTTACAAAATGTAAAGACTGTAGATGATCATGTGCACAAAATTGTCTTTATTTTTTAGGTTGACATCAAATTTGTTGAGAGGTGCAGACTTTGGGAAACATCGGTAAGTTGACAAGACTTTATTCTTCATGAAATTCTCTAGTAAGAATTGGTTTGTTAAATTCGGTATGGAGATAGTATGAGATATAACTGAATTACACAACCAAAGCCTAGAAGCATCTGTTATAGACTTCATGTAAAGTTTTCCCAGTAGCTGGGTTTCCAACCAAACGTGGAGTTTTTTTCAAATAAAACAAATGTGAATTTGGTGGGTTTCCATCAGGTTGTTTGAGCGGACGACGTGGTATTGGGTAACCTAGTAACCAACAGTGAATGAAACATCGTCAGCGAAACAGTAGTGATGTGAGTCGTTCGACTCAATGAGCGACTGCTTTAAAGGTTGTATCAGCGATTTCAGGCCCAAACATAAATGATCACATTCATCTAATCTTTCTTAACGATCCGCTAGCTGTCCGCCCCATAAGCAGGCCGTCAAAAAAACGCGTCTCTGTAGGCAGCCTAGGCTCTGAGATCCTAGGGAGTTAGGAAAGATTAGATGAATGTGATCATTTATGTTTGGGCCTGAAATCGCTGATCCAACCTTTAAGAGAACGGTGAGAGTCAGTTCCCGCCTGAGAGCTGTTTTCTCTTTTTGTATTTTTGTATGTTAATACAAGTAAGGATAATATGATTATCCTTTCGCTACACTGCTCAGCCACACGACAAGTAGTCACTCGCTTAATGTTATTTTGATGTGTTTTCATCCTTAAAGGCACAATATGTAACTTTTTTGCTTTAAAAATAGCAAAAATCACTATATCTATGTTATATATTTTATTTAGTTGTGTACTTACATTATCCCGACTGTTTCCAACAACTTTCAAACCAGGAGAAATTCGTTGTCCCTGGTTTCCGCTCGTACTGCCATAGCAACCAGAGCTATGAACCAGAGCCGTCTGATAGTAACCAAAGCGACTGACGTGGACAACTTTGTAGTTCGCAATGTCTATCTGCACGCTGTTGTTGTTTCGTTCAAACATTATGGACCATGGCAAGCAGACTTTGGATAAAAAAGGAGAACTAAAACGAGAATCAATATCAGCGCGGTGTTTTCGAGATGCCGAGAGCTCCCATAGACAGTATATAAACGAGAGCTCCACGTCCGAGACTTCGACCGCTCCTACATGTACTTTATTAAACAGGTGAGCACATTTACATAAAACTAATCAATGTTATATAGTTCAACAATGATAAAATGTCAGAATATGATCTGTATGTTATTCTAATGTTGATCTAGCTTACTGCTAGTCTCATACAGACAAACTAACACATATATTTCAACACATTTAAATGCAGTTTAGTGTGATAGTGTAATGTTAGACCAAGTGAAACAGCGCTGCGTTACCTCACAAGTTTAATTTGTCTAATAAACTGACCTGTGAGTAGTAATTCTGCGTGTAGTTCGGTAGAATGAAATGTCCATATTCCTTTTATATCCGCGGGACTCGCGTCGCGTGTGGAGCTGATAGCTGTCTCTCAGCAATCCCGAACTGCTTCATATCACAGTCATGATAAAAGCATCGATGTATTCAGTCATCCATAAACATTATTAGATCGGTCGGCTTGACGTTGACGACAAGATCCATAATTCTTAGCAAATGTTGCGTCATCAATCTACGCCTTTGTTATTGTAAATAGGTTAGCGACCCCTAGTGGCGAAAAATGCCATACTGTCCGTTTAATATCAGGTCAGAAAACAAGAGCAGTAACACAAGCAAACGAAGTAGCATTTGAATGCGTTTTATTAACAGTCAACTTAAAGACAGAACGTAGAAGTTTGTAAAGTGAAACTGTCATATCAAGCAGGGACGACCTTTAACAACCCTATAAATGTGGTCTGTTTTAAGTGTGATGTGCTTACAGTGGTTTTATTTTCAATAGTTCAATATAAATCAAATTAATTTGGCAAATGCGTTTCCATCTCCCAATATTCGCATTAATCCTTTTTCGCACAAGTCAAAAACCTCCTCAAGCGAGTGTGTGAACTTTTTTGCGACTTGAGGGATTTTTTTCTCATTTGCCGTTTCCATCGCGTTTCTGATGCGAGACTTCAAAAAGTGCATAAAAACAGGCTGATGGAAACATAGCTAATGCTTTCATCTTTCATTTCCCTCACTCTTTAATTTGGAGATTTGAAATTAGCGAATGTTTTGTCAATCTCTTTTCTTCAGCCTGAGTTTGTTGAAGAGGGAACTACATTGCGGAAAATGCAAAAGGCTCCAACTTGTGACCATTTCATACGGTTATATGAGCGTTTCTTCTTGAAAGACCAAAGCATCCTGATAATGGAACATCTTCCTGCCTATGTGACCTGGAGTGAGTTCATCAGAAGAAACGGAGGGCGCCTGACTGAAGAGACAGTGAACCTCATCATGAGACAAATCTTGGTTGCAGTGAGTCACTGCTCGGATGTTGGTTTTTTATACCCAGTACTCAAGAGACTGATACTGATCAACCCAGAAACCCTGCATATAAAATATGCACACATTGGCGAAAAAGACCTTAAAAGTGAGTTGGCTTTTTGAACACAGATGACTGATGACTGGTGATGACTGGTGATGTTTTACTAAACACTGGAAATGTATTGCTTGCAGGAATTGAACACACGGAGGGGATGAATATGGTCTACAAATACAGTGCTCTATCTTTACTGGCAGATCTAAGAAAAGGTAAGTTCGATAACAAGAACGAAGAGGAAATAACATTGCTTGGAAAACATATAAAGCTCTGACACATAAAGTGACAGTAAAATGATAAGTGTCAAACCTTGTTGACGAATGAGCAAAGTGTAAAACACGGGGGACTGATAATGAATGTTAGCAGTGATTAAATGTTCATGTCATAGTAACAGCAACAAATGCTTTGTATTTAATGGTAACATTCACCTTACGTGTAGCCTTCTACAGAAAGGTCAAACGTGATTAATCCGCTCTCTTCTGAAAACTTTCACAGAACGTCGGCTTGCTGCTGCAAAAGACTACTTGACTTCAGAGAACATGACAGATCATCCCTGGATTGTGGATTTGCTCATCGAATCTATGAAAAATATTTGTTTTTGTTTACTCACTTACTCGCTGCTTCATTCCCCAAATAGCAAGCCAGGATGATTGACAAATGCTAAGGCTCATGATTGAAAAGAGACAGCAATACAGAATCCCGCTCGATCCCCCTTCCACTCCCGCCGTCTGACGGATTTCTGAAGCGAGGACAGGACAGTAGTCTCTGTGCTTCTGACTCCTTACAGTAAACAGGCTGGGGGAGATTTGTTGAAATATTGAATTTGAGTTTACTTAATCCTCTGCGTGATCGCATCATGGATTGACACTAAAAATACGCTCTGTCATTCATAGTCACTCTGAACAATATAATCTTAATAAACTTGAAATTGCTATGGCTTTATGAAAGTGCTCTGACTTGTGGATGACTGACAACTGGGAGTCTGGAGAAACAAGCATTTATTTATTCATTCTCAGTGTTTTTTTTGTTTTGTTTTTTTTGCAAGTTTATTTATATAGCACATTTCATACACAGTGGCAATTCAAAGTGCTTTACATAGAAGAAATTAAAATAATAAAAAGAAATAAGAATAATTAAAACAGTTTAGAAAAATAAAAAATAAAATACAGTACAGTACAAACAGTCGGACGAATATTGGCACAGTGCTCATTCATTAAATGCATAGCTAAACAGATGTGTTTTTAGTCTGGATTTGAATGTGACTATTGTAGGAGCACATCTGATCTCCTCTGGAAGCTGTTCCAGCATAATAGCTAAAAGCGGACTCGCCGTGCTTAGAGTGAACCCTTGGTATTTCTAGCTGATATGATCCTAATGATCTGAGTAATCTGTTGGGTTTATATTCTGTGAGCATATCTGCAATGTATTGAGGTCCTAGGCCATTAAATGATTTATATACCAGTAATAATACTTTAAAATCAATCCTAAATTTAACTGGGAGCCAGTGTAAAGACCTGAGGACTGGTGTGATATGTTCATATTTTCTGGTTCTGCTCAGAATCCTGGCGGCAGCGTTCTGTATGAGCTGCAACTGTCTTATGGTCTTTTTGGGAAGGCCAGTGAGGAGTCCATTACAATAATCCACCCTGCTGGTGATGAAAGCATGAACAAGTTTCTCTAAGTCTTGTCTGGAAACAAAGCATCTAATTCTTGCAATATTTTTTAGATGATAGTATGCTGATTTAGTTATTGCTTTGACATGACTATTGAAACTAAGGTCTGACTCTAGTGTCACACCAAGATTCCTGACTTGATGTTTAGTTGTTTGACCCCTAGAGTGAAGGTATGCGTTCACCTCGAGAACTTCATCTTTATTTCCAAACGCAATGACTTCAGTTTTGTCTTTGTTTAACTGAAGAAAGTTTTGACACATCCAACTGTTGACTTCATCGATGCATTGGCACAGGGAGTCAATGGGGCTGTAATCGTTAGGCGATAGGGCTAAGTAGAGCTGTGTGTCGTCTGCATAGCTGTGGTAAGCAATTTGGTTCTTTCTCATTATTTGGCTCATTGGGAGCATATAGAGGTTGAACAGGAGTGGCGCAAGAATTGAGCCTTGAGGGACTCCGCATGTCATGGATGTCCACTCAGACTTATGGTCTCCTATACTCACATAATAACCTCTCCCATCTAAGTATGACCTGAACCACTTTAGGACTATCCCAGAAAGCCCCACCCAGTTTTCCAGCCTGTCCAGAAGTATGTTATGATCGACAGTGTCAAATGCAGCACTGAGGTCGAGTAGTACCAGCACTGATAATTTGCCTGAATCAGTATTTAAGCGAATATCGTTTATTATCTTTATGAGCGCTGTCTCTGTGCTGTGGTGCGGTCGGAAACCAGATTGAAAATTGTCAAAGTATCCATTCGAGCATAAGAATTTGTTCAGCTGATTGAAGACAACTTTTTCAATGATCTTGCCTATGAAAGGAAGATTTGAGATCGGCCTATAGTTGCTTAATATGGTCTTATCCAGATTGTTCTTTTTCAGGAGGGGCTTGACAACTGCAGTTTTCAGGGAGTTTGGAAAACTCCCAGAGAGAAGTGAGGCATTTACCACTTCTAGAAGATCTGCTTCTAAACTGTTTAACACACTTTTGAAAAACGATGTGGGAAGTGTGTCAAGAGCGCAGGTTGATGTTTTAAGGTGCTGTACGGTTTCTTCCAAAATTTTGCCATCAATTTCTTTGAAGTCAGACATAGTAACTACTTTCTCAGGTGGTTTGATGGTCTGTCTAACCCCAGGGCAACTCAAGGATGTGCTGATCACCTTTCTGATATTATTGATTTTCTCAGAGAAGAAAGAGGCAAACTCACTGCACTTGTTGTCTGAGAGCATTTCACTGGGAATCTGGCTTGGGGGGTTTGTCAGTCTCTCTACAGTAGCAAAAAGAGTGCGTGTGTTGTTTAAATTACTGTTTATAATATTTGAGAAGAAAGTCTGTCTAGCTTTGCCTAGTTCCATATTGAAAGTATGGATGCAGTCTTTGTAGATGTTATAATGGACTACAAGTTTTGTCTTACGCCACATGCGCTCTACTTTTCTGCATTGTCTTTTCATATTTTGCACTGCTGTTGAGTTTCTCCAAGGTGCTTTTTGTCTGCCACTCTTCTTCCTGACTTTAACAGGAGCAATATCATCAATTACAGTTTTAACTTTTGAGTTAAAGGAATCAAGGAGAAAATCAACAGAGTCTGCAGATATGCTTGGTGTTAAGGATATAGCCTTCATAAATAGTACGCTAGTGTTCTCATTTAAGCATCTCTTCTTGACAGACACAGATCTAGCTTCAGTGGCAGGAGAGATCAATATATCAAAGAAAATACAGAAATGATCAGACAGTGCTACATCCTTAATAACAATTGATGAAATGTTTAGACCCTTACTGATGAGTAAATCTAGAGTGTGTCCACGATTGTGTGTGGGTCCATGTACATGCTGAGTCAGATCAAAAGTTTTTAAAACAGTATTGATTTCTTTTGCCATATTGGTTTCTGCATTATCTATGTGGATGTTTAAATCTCCAGCAATGGCAAAACAGTCAAACTCTGATGTAATTGTTGATAACAGTTCTGTAAAGTCCTCAGCAAAGGCTGGAGAGTATTTTGGAGGCCTGTAAATAATGATAAGTAAAATGCGTGGAGCACCTTTTAACACAATACCCAGATATTCAAAAGACAAGTAATTCCCAAATGATATTTGCTTACATTGATAGATATCTTTAAAAAGAGCAGCTAGACCCCCACCTCTCTTAACAGCTCTGCAGACACTCATAAAAGTAAAGTTCGGGGGGGTTGCTTCATTGAGGATTGTTGCACTGCAGCTGTCTTCAAGCCAGGTTTCATTCAGAAGCATAAAATCCAGATTGTTTGTGGTTATTAAGTCGTTGACTAGAAGTGATTTATTTAAGTGAGCGGATGTTAAGGAGTGCTAACTTAACAGACTTACTTTTCCCCACAGCAATATTAGTTTGACGTGTAAGAGGCACCAGATTAGTTAGGTTTGCTGTACGGATATTGAAGGCCTTAGACTTTCTATCTTGTAATAGAACAGCAATAGAGGAAGATACAGGCACACTGGGTTCCCGCTTGTTCTGTAAACATTTGAGAAAGTTACTGTTATCAAAACGGGGACCCGACACATATCACTGAGAGCTGGTATCAGTTGTTTTTGGTTCACCTCGAGCAGATGGAGGAGGGTGTGGGCCCTGGCGTTGTGGCAGAGGCCGAAGAGCTCTCACAGGAGGAGGGGGAGGGCGAGCTGGGCCCGCAGGCTTGGGTGGTAATGGTGCCTGTCTTTTTTTGGTTGGTATCTGGGGGCTCGCAGCAAAAGAGTGGGATAGTCTGGTTCCAGCATGCACTAGTTCTTCCATTTTCTGTGAGATGCACAGAAGTGGCGATGCTGATGCTGGGGAGAGGGAGAAAGTGTCTGGTGAAAGGGGCGTCGTCCTTGGGTGCTGAATCTTCAAGCTGTTCTGATATGTCTGTCTGTGGTGAGCTCTGTGGGCAGGGCTCAGCTGAGATTGTTGTGGCGGAGTGGTGTTATCATGTCCATTTTGCTGCTGAAGTGAAGTCCCGTCGTCATTCATACTGTGTCCAGGTGTGTGTGTGCCGTTAAGATTGAGTGGATTGGCACACACTGCAGAAGGATGATTGAGGGAGAAGTAGATATTGTCCTTTAACACTCTTGAACCAAGTTTGTTTGGGTGGAGGCCATCCTGATGAAACAGTTGTCTCTGACTCCAGAAAAGATTGAAATTGTCAATGAAGTTTACTCCTTTTATATTGCAGGTTTTTTGCAGCCATGTATTAAGCCCAAGCAACCGTGAAAACCTGTTTGTTCCTCTTGCTGGGAGTGGTCCACTGATGAATGTTTGAACTTTCAGTCTTTTAAGTGTTTCAAAAAGTTCATTGAAATCCTTCTTAAGGAGTTCTGACTGCTCTTTATGAATATCATTCTTCCCCACATGAATGATGAGTCGATTTGCAGTCTTATGTTTCATCAGAATGTTATGAAGTTCCCTGTTTACATCAGAGGTTGTTGCTTGTGGAAGGCAGCACGTAGTTGTATCCCTGCCGCTAATGTTTCTGATTATGGAGTCCCCCACTATCAGAGTCCTGGGCTCGGCTGCGCTCTGAGCTGAGTGCCGCTGTCTGCTCGACCTTGAGCGCCAGTTAGCATCAGTGTTAGCTACTGGCCCATTCAGTCTGTGTTCGATCACATTCATCACATTTGGGGATTCCTCATTTACATTCATTAGCACTTCAAATCTGTTCTCAAGATGTATAGGCGGTGGTAGGAGACCAGTGTTTGCAATCCTTGTCAGAGCTGTATCTGGGGTAGAGGATGCTACTGCGGCAATATGTGAGGCTCGTGACAATCTGATGTCTCGAGTGCCTTTGGGTCTCGCTCCCTGTTTGTGCCATCGATTATTAAGTCGATCGGCTTGTTTCTCTACCTGTCGAGGAGCACTAGTTTCATGGGACTCACCGGTATGCTGAGGGTGTCAATGACGAAGCTCTGTTGTGTGCTCCGTCTGGTTTGGTGGTCCCGTAAGTAACTTTGTTTCAAGAACTGCAATCCTTTGTAAAAGTCTGTGGCAGTTGGTGCAGCAAGAAGATTCCAGAAGAGGCATTTTCTCTTATCCTTGAGGCAGTTGTGTTTTCCTTTCCCGGAATGTAAGCTGGTCGGGTAAAAGAATTCTCAGTTTTTGTAGTAATCCAAACTTTGTCGTCTGAGCACTGTGCTGATTTGCTGAAGTTAAAATTAGGTGATAAAAGGAAATAAAATAAAGGAAAAAAATATAAAAAAAATAGGAGATAAAATGTAAAAGCGATAGAGCAAAGCGCGGAGCAGTAAGCAAGAGCGTCCGAACAGTAGCTGAGCAGGAAGAATTCTGTGAAATGTAGCATTAATGTGTAATGTTATTGTGTTAAAAATAACTTAAGTACCTAATTATGTTACATATTCATTTAGTATGAAAACTAGCATGTTAATTACTTATGGATTTGAAAGTACCATTGTCTCAGTGCAGCGCAAGCTCTCTCTCACAAACGCACGCACACAGAGAGAGAGAAGACGGGCAACTGGAAGTCTAAATTTTGTTCTTGCTTGTGTTTTTTTCTGTCAAAATATTAGAAAGCATTTTGTATTATCCATCATTATCCATTTTTAAAAATCGTTAAAATACCGTTAACAAAACCCCTCATTATATAGGCCTACTTGATATTCTTTTTAGAATAAGTGATTCGTTTTGCTACTATTGGTCCTGTCTATTTATTGTCAACAGTTTTCTATAAATATGTTTGTATTGGCTAACGTTTATTCAGCTAATGCGTGTCCTGTTTATAATGTACCACTGATGGTACTCAAAAATAATTTCAAGGTTGGCAGGTCTGCAGACTAATAAATAACTAGATTAATTTAATAGATGAAATTACTGTCACGAAACAGCCAGTTCTTCAGTCGAGCAGTTTTAATGATTCTTAATATTTTAAACATTATTTAATTGAGTTACTGAGGCAAACAGGATGAGGCCAAGATGAGAACTAGTCTCGAGTGTCTCACGACAATGAAGAACAGGAGAGGACCAGGCCTGGACATTTACATTACAGTGAATCATTTAGCAGACGCTTTATGGTTGACACATTTACATTTATGCATTTGGCAGACGCTTTTATCCAAAGCGACTTACATTGTATTTCAAGGTAGACATTTACATTCTTATCAGTTCTTGCTTTCCCTGGGAATCGAACCCATGACCTTGGCGTTGCAAGCACCAACGCTCTACTGTTTGAGCTACAGGAATCTACAGACCTGCTGCCGTCCGTTTGATGGGGAGGAGCAGTGAATGAGGAACTCCTGACGGCTGCCCGAACCCGGAGGAGCCGTCGCTGTCCCCCAGGAGTGTCGAGCCGTCACAGGCAGGGAGTGTGTGTGAGAGCAGGTCAGTCCTAGCCTGGTAATACCAAACTTTGCTACTTCGCTTTGCTTCGTAGACAGAGTCTGGCATGGCATAATTGAAAAGCGTTTTCTTTCTCGCGGGGGGGGCGCTTGTCTGAAGTTTAAAATCATTGGTTACCCGTAAGCCAATCACATAACGTTTGGTTATGGCGTGTGTTATGCGCATGCTCAGCCGCATCTAACTTCCACTGTAAAGACATGTATGATGCGAAAACAAAACCATCGAGCGAAATACCGGAGTGAACATGGCTGTGAACGACTTTTGCAGATTATGTGAAGTAAATCTACGCATCCACGGTACAATCAGCATCTACGTCACGGCTCTCAGCCCGCCCTCTGTTCACTGATTGGCCGGCTGTTTTCAGGCCGGAGGAAAACAGAAAGCTATGACGCTGTCTCAGGCTGAGTACAGAAGCGAAATGAAATTGAGCGGAAGTACGAAGTCTGACGTAGTCAGGCTAGGTCAGTCCAGCAATTATCAGAATTTATGCTCCTGTAGTGCAAACACGCAGTCTATAGACACAGTAGTGAGGTACAGTTTACAAACGCAGTCTCGAGATATAAACAATAGGCAGCATGGAGCCAATGTGCGATTGCGCTCAGCCCAGCAGTAGCCCAACAGATGCGCCTGCGCAGATCAAGCCAACAGGTAACTGTCTGAGGACATTAATACAAACCAAAACTCACATGTATGCAGAAATAACAGTGGGACACGATTACTGGGGGACTTCTCACTCAACTCAAACTTGGTAACAGTATGAATGAGAACATAAGAATGCAGATTTGTCATTTTAACTAAATTAGGACTGGTGTTGAAATTAGGACATTGTTATAAGCTCCTTCAGTATTATCAGCAGCTATCCCGTTTCTCAGGAGCTAATTATCCTCCTCCATCCCCAGCTCCTCCTCTCGCCCAGTCAGGATTTGACATTCTGATTTTCCTTGAATCAGAATAATTATCGAATAATGTTGTACTTTAAAATCTTGAATTAAATATAGTTGCAAATTTTCATGTTGGTTCTGTTCTGTTTACCCCAAGGGGGATTATTGCTGCTCTCCCTGCTCTTATCCATGCTAGGCTGCATGGATGCACAGGGAGTTCTCGCCCAGAACGGAACCATACCGCCAATCCAAACTGTATGCTAATTGTCAATCATATTTGACGGTAGTGGTCCTGACAGAATTAGGACTGGTGTTGAAATTAGGACATTGTCGGTCAGTGTTTCTGTGAAAAAAACTAACAATAATACTGATAAGATAATAATACTACTAAGAATTCTGCTACCAATAAGAATATAACCCCGCACTAAGGATTGATGAGCTGCGGGGTTCATGAATATTAATCACTGCATTCGCTCAAACTGATTTGCTGAAATCAAAAAGATGAGATTGCCGTTGGCGCATTTGTTTCTTGCTCATAAAGGCTGAATAATTTTAATGAACTGCATTATTTTTACAGGACAATACAAATAATATCGTTTACATGTAGCACGTCAATGAACTACTTGCACAACTACTTGCGCGTTCTAATTAGTACAGATCGGAAGTTTCCGGTTAGAGCGCTCAGCGCACCTCCACGCATGAGAATGCAGATTATTATCATTGTGTTTTATGGCTGCCAATTGATTAAAACAGTGAATAATGATCTCTGTATTAATTATCTTGAGCCTGCTGAAATGTTCCTATAAATATTCCAACTGTGCATTGTGAAGAATAAATAGCTAAATATATTTATCCACTAAGCTGCGGCAGTCCTGTATGCTCGTCTTCTTATGAACAGTATTTTTCTCTTTCTGACATTTTATACCTGTTGGGTTTACATTTTTAAATGAAATTGACTATTAAAAGGATTGCTTGTGTGCGCCAGGCCAGGTCTAGAAGATCTGGAGTCTCTGTGTGTCCGAGGTCCCTCCAGGATCAAGAGTTGCCGCCTGTGCCAGATCTCTCCAGTTTAGATGACAGTGAGTCATTATTAACACACATGTTGTCACTGCCCACGACTCGTTTAAAATGGTTCCATACCTCCGACTTTCCTCCAAACTTGCTAAAAGTTAATTCTCCTGTTTTTCTTTTTTTCTTTACGTCTTCAAGCTCCATGTTGCACTTAAGCTACACAATACAGCACAGCCGGCCCGGAGTGATGTGTGCGAGTGGAGGAGACGCTGCGCACGACACGTGACATATTGCATTTTGTATCTTTGTAGCCTAACTTGTGCAACTTTGTACATATTTGTTACTTAGGCCTACTTTGCTTAAGATATATAACTGGAAACTTTTCCTTCGTCAAAGCAGAGACCAGGAGACTTGGTTATTTCTTCAGCAGGATTCTTTATTTAGAACACGAGCTGTCGGTAGCTGCAGTCATCAAGTCTAACTAGGGCAGTAGACATTGTAGTTTATATACATTTCAAGGGGAGGGATTTACATAGAGGTGGATACACTCGGAACAAAGCATGTAAACTAAGTATACAGGTTTAGGAACCCGCCCTAGACTCTAGAGTGTCACCAATCCTAATCCAGTCATCATAGCTATTCAAATGCATAGATGCTAATCCAATCAGCCTAACTATTCAGCGACTGGGGCTGGGGCTCGGGCACCAAGAGCCATTAAAGACCAGCCTAACAATTCAACGACTGGGGCTGGGGCATGTATTATAGCTGTTTTTTATTTGTTGTTTGTCATATTACTAGAGAGAAGAGCAGCACCATCCCAGGAGGGATGAATACCATCTCTTTTCAACAGGTCAGGCCTGCCCCCAGAAACTTTTCCAATTGTCTATGAATTCTATATTATTTTGCGGACACCACTTCGACGGCCAGCCATTGAGTGAACACAATCTACCGACTGAGCTGTCTCTGTACTATGGTAGTCTAAATCCTGACTGAAAATCCTCGCAGATATCATTTCTTTCTAAAAAGGAACATACTTGTGAAGATACTGCCTTTTCTAGTATCTTTGACAGAAAGGGTAGATTCGAGATCGGCCTGTAATTGACTAATTTTGTAGGATAAAGTTGCGTTTATTTAACAAGTGGTTTAATCATAGCCAGCTTAAAGGTTTTTGGTATGTATTGTTGTAAACTCAGAATCGAAGACCAGGAGACTTGGTTGTTTCTTCAGCAGGATTCTTTATTGAGATCACGAGCTGTCGGTAGCTGCAGTCACCAAAGTCTAACTAAAACATTATACATTGTAGTTATATACATTCCTAGGGGGAGGGATTACATAGAGGCAGGAAATCTGAATAAAGCATGCAAATGAAGTGGGAACACACCCTACTCTGAGAGCACTACCAGTCCCATTGAATCAGCATAACTATTCACATGCTGATACTGGCCAGGAACTCCAATTCCAAGAGCCATCCCAGACAAAAGGTGAAAGTCAATCAACCTAACGATTCAACGTCTGGGCTCCGAAAGGTGAGAATCTCAGTGATCTGACTCATTTAAAACACAATAGAGAAAACAGGTCTGGCAGGAAAGGAGACTCTTGCTGGAGACGCAATAATCATCTGAAATCAGTCTACTAAACTTTATCAGTTTATATACTATTGCCGTGGAAAAACTAAATTAAACATTTAATAAATATGTAATACAACACTTCCCCCTTTGAGAGTTCTAATAACTCTCACAAAAATACAAATTTAAACACTTAAAAGTTCATTCTTGTAACTTGATCGTTACAGGCACATAGCATGTTCTGTGTTGTTCATCTGTAATTGTATGTTGACACTATTGCATGTTGACACAGAAACAAACATGCAATTAGGGTCCGTGAAGTTCTTACGGGTAATATTCTTTTATGGTTGGACCAGTCATGTTCTCGTGCGAGGCGTGAGTCATTTGTTGAATGAAATACTTGATACTGTGGACGCATACGTAGAATGCCAGTAGGAGAAACAACAGCAGAATTGCTATTTCTTTAATCCACAGCCAGGGTTTACCAATCAAGTTTCCGAACCATGAAGAATTGTCTTCAGTCATCTGGTGTAATTTTGTTGAAAGATCAAGAATGTCTTGTTGGATTTTGTTCAAATTCTCTGTTGGATCCATTAACCCAGTGCAGCATTCAGGTCCGATAATGGTGCAGGCTCCCCCTTGCGTTGCAAGAATGTAATCCAAGGCCACTTGGTTCTGTAAGATCATTATCTTGTGTGAAGCTAGAGTGGCTGTGATGTTACCCAGGGCCAAAGCCGTATCGTTGGCCAATTTCTGTACAGAATCCGACAGGCTTCTGACTTGATCGAGAGCCTGCATGACCCCATACGATGGGATTAAGGCTCCAAGAGTTCTTGACCACCACGTTTGAACACAAGTGAGTCCTGGAATGCAGCCATCTTTGTTGGTAGAAGGAGCTGAATTATGTAACTGTGGAGAGCTTGGGGTGGAGTGTGTATTTTCTCTGATAGCTGGCAGAACATACACCAGGGTGCACCTGCCGTTGAATTGGCTGGGTAGGATGCTGTAGACAGAAGTTCCACATAACCAAAAAGTGCCAGTTGGTGGAGGAATCATACACAACTGATTTATTGCAAAAAGTTTCGGTAGGGATGGGTTCCTGGAGAGACACTCGTTTAAATCATTTTCCTGTTTCATTTCTGTAGTAGTGACGTACACATGGGACTCATGTGTTCCTCTTTCAATCACAAAATTGCAACGTTCACGAGGAATTTCACCCAGTGGAGTCGATGCTGGAGCATAATTTTCTATGCACCAGTGGAACATCATTGGCAGGAGTAGATCTGTCATGATGGGAGTAGCTGAAGTTAGGTTGCAGGATGGTAGTCCAGGAATGCAACACTGAGAAACTGGAGGAATGGTTACATTGTGACATGTATCCTTGTTGAATAATCCACTGGTATGATGATCGAATGAGGTACACGTGTCACATTTGGAGATAGGGTGTGCAACCCATGGGATTCCGGCTCCTACTGAAGGTGCATGTGGCATGCAAACGTTCTTTCCAGCAAACAAGGCATTTCTTGACATATTCATCAGCTCTAAGAATATGTTGTTTCTGGGGTCTACACTTTGCGCTATGTCCATGATGGTTAATATTAAGGCAATCTTGATCATGTTGCTGGATGACTGAAGTTCCCGTAGGTGTGTCTCTGCGTTGTGTATTTTTCTTCTGTGTTGGTTGTAGACTCTGCAGTTGGTCTAGTTGTTTCCTGGAGGTTGGGTCTTCAAATGCAGGTGTGTAGGTCAGTGCATATGGTTCTCAGGATAACCGTCAAGTGGTATCTGCACAGAGTTAAGAAAAAAAAACAAAAGAGAACAACGGCAAAAGAGTATTTGTTGTAAAGACTGCAAACATTAGGGTTGTATCCTCTGTTCAGTCTGATTCTGCTATTGTTGTTCCTTCTTTCCCTATTTCTTAATTCATGAGACACCTAAAAGGAACAGTGAGGTGAGGAGGGGCTAGTGGTTGGGAAGGGCCTATAAGGGAATCTTCACCGCAGGGTGGGCCCCCGAAGCTTATTGCTTTCGGTTCTTCCCTGGGCTCCTCACTGGTCCGTGTCCTATCCTATCCCTGTGGGGGGAGGAACAACTTTACAGTGTGAAACATGAGTCCAGGTTTTCCTTCCCTGATTTTTCTGACATGTAACACACCTTTTGGCTGTTTCTGTGGCTACATTTCTGAATTTTGGATTCCACCATTGATTTGAGAACCTGTGATTCATCGTTGCTGGACCACTGTGACCCAAATTGTGTATTTGTTGAGCCAAATATGGCAGCAGTGATTCGGGAGCAACATACTTTCCCCCTTTGGTCCAGCAGCCAGATGAATCGACGGTGGCTCCTTTGTCTAACCATGTCCATGCTTCATATAGAGGAACATCTTTGTACAAATCAATGATAGATTCAGGAGGCAGAATTGTCTTCTGTGCTGTACTACCTGAACACACTTGTACAGTTACATAGGAACAAGCCTGTTTAGCTGCTACATCTGCAAGAGCATTACCTTTAGCTTCTGTAGTGTTAGTTGTGAGATGTGCTTTCACTTTGATCACCGCTAATTTCTTTGGAAGTTTCATGGCAAACATAAGATCTTTCACTAATTCAGCATGCTTAATGGGGGATCCAGCAGAAGTTAGAAACTGTCTGCTTTGCCAAATGACACCAAAATCATGAGTAACCCCAAAAGCATACCTGGAATCTGTGTAGATATTTGCAACTGATCCTGAAGCTAGTGTGCATGCTCTAGTTAAAGCTACCAGTTCTGCAGCCTGAGCTGAAAAATGATCTGGAAGACGACCTGAAGCTACCACCTCAGTGGTGGACGTTACTGCATAACCTGCTCGTCTGTTCCCTTCAATTACTTGAGCTGAACCATCAACAAACAACTCAAATTCTGCATTTTCTATGGGAGTTTCTGCTATTTCACTTGTCGCTGCATATGTAAGCGTAACACAATCATGAGTCATTTCGCCTTCATCTTCTAACACAACTTCAGTCATTGCAGACATCATACATGTTGAGGGGTTCGTGACTGGTGCACGCTGTAAAACAATGCTGTGAGAGTAGTAGTTAACCAATTTCCCCAACGAGAGGAAGTGACAGAAGTGACTTTTGCTTGATTCATTAGTGCGGACACTGTGTGAGGGCATCTTACATTTACAGTCTGACCTAACACCATTACTGATGAAGCCTGAAGCGCTAGATGAACTGCCTGTACTGCTCTGAGGCATGGTCCCATACCTTGAGCTACTATGTCAAGTTTACCAGAATAGTAATGAATTGGACGTAAACTGCCCCCATGATCTTGCATTAGACATGCAGTCATAAAGCCCAAGTGTTCATGGACATAAAGCACAAAGGGTCTATCAGATTGGGCAATTCCTAATGCTGGGGCTTGACATAGTGCTCTCTTCAAATCATTGAATGCTTTGAGGTGAAGTTCTTCCATACAAACAATATCTAAATCTTTACCATGGCCTTTCAACAAGTCATAGAGAGGCTGAGCAATCGAGGCATATTCTTCAATCCACGGTCTACAGTAATCTGCTGTTCCTAAAAATGAGCGTAGTGTTTTAATGGTAGTAGGCGGAGGTATGGCTTTGACTGAGGCCACTCGATCCTGTGTAATGGATCTATTTCCTGCACTAATTGACCTATGGCTAAGCCACGCCCCCAAACGTGATGAGCCAATCACAGTGCACATAGCTAACCCAATACACTCGGACATTCTCTGCTTCCACGTCCATTGAAATGCATTGCAGTTAGTCAGTTTTCATTCATTTTTATCTGTTTTTTCTTGTCATTTTAAGTTTAAAATGGTCAAACGGTGTGCATGGGGTACATTCAACTCCAACACTAGGTATCCTGAGAGGCTGGGCGACGGTGTGTATTTTTTACCCTTTCCCAAGCCACATCTCAACCGAGATAAGTGTCTGCTCTGGATTAATTTATGCGGTAACTTAGACCACAACACCAACTAAACGTGGATAAATTAAACAAGGATGTCTACATCTGTTCTAAGATAAGTCAACAACGTATTTGAACGTTATCTTTAACATCTCTAAAGTAACGTTATCCTAGCTTCTAGCTGCGTTGCAGTTTGACAAGAGTACAGTTTGACAAAAGCACAATGTTGTGTTTTACACAAATATAAGTAGGCTAAACACTTTGCAGTTTTAATGATGTCCTGTATGAACAAAATGGAGTATGTTTTTATGTTTCCACTGTTCGATCGCGATCGCGCCTGCGCCTCTCTCTCTCTGACACACACACACACACACACACATTCCAGCATTGCAATCTTGATCTCGCAGCCTGTTCATTATGCTGCGTTCACACCAAACGCGAATAGAGCGTCAAATTTGCGCGTATAAAGCGAGCGTTTGAAGCGAAATAGCACCAAACTATAACGTTTACACACTGACCTGTAACGTTAAATCTTTGTCTGGAGCTGAAGCTTTTCATCGACCTTCTCAAAATAAAATGATTAATATAACCCTCCAATGCATAGTTAAGGCCCTTTTGGTGACTTTGAGATGATATATAATCTTTCTGTCTCCAAAAATCATCAATTGCCTCATGTGAAATGTCTCTTAACTGTGACAGCTGCCATAGCGCCTGTTACCGAATGTTGACTGTTTGTCCGAGTGAGTGGAGGGGGCGTGGCTTAGCCATAGGTCAATTGTTTGACCCAGAAATGTGACTTGCTTTTTAGCAATTTGAGCTTTGTGAAAGCTGCATTTGTGTCCTTTTTTATGCAAATAGTCCAACAATGCTGCCAATTCAGTTTGATGTACCTCGTGATCTGTCGAGGCAATCAAAATATCATCAACATATTGGATCATAGTGGACCCATTCTGGATCACACAAATCACGTCTGACAGCCTGATGGTATATGGTCGGGGAGTTTTGAAATCCCTGAGCCAATCGGGTCCACTGATATTGTTCATGGTCAACTGTGAAAGCTAACCATGGCTGGCTGTCAGAGTGCAATGGTACAGAAAAGAATCCATTAGACATATCAATTACTGAAAAAATCGTACAATCTAATGGTAAGCCATTACAAATTGTAGATGGATCTGCCACTAGCGGGGTGATTTTATCAATGTTTTTATTGGCTACTCTGTAGTCTATGGTGAGTCTCCATGTCCCATTGGATTTCTTGATGGGCCATATGGGTGAGTTACAGGGACTGTTGGTTTTAACTAGCACTCCTTGCGTCAGCAACTTTTCTACAATAGGTGTGATTCCCTGTATGGCTTCCTTACTGATCGGATACTGTTTGGTAACCGGGGGTGGAGTTCCTGTCAGTTTGACTGGTTCTTCACCTGTCAATAAACCACAATCATCCTTGTCATTAGCCCAAATTGGATGATTCAGTAAGAAAGCATACTCTGGAGGGATTGCATTATTGGTAGAAACGTGTGCTGAGGAAATCTTAATGCTAGCAGATTCTGAGGACATGTCTAAAGTTAGATGTACTTGTCTCAGGAGATCCATGCCTAAAATTGCACCTGTATTTAATGGAGCACATAACAATTTTGTCATCAGAGTTTTCGGGCCAAATTGTACCTCTATGGGCGGGGTTTCATACAAAACAGAATCTTCACCTATTACGCCAGTTAAAGAAAGTTTGGTTTTCTTGTACGGGATGTCTAAACCTTTAGCCAATTTTGTAGGAATTATTGTAATCTCTGCACCTGTATCAAGCAAAAAATCAATCTCTTTCTCTTTTATGCTACCTTTCACAAAAATTATTTTGTCATTATGATGGATTACAGGGGAAAGGTAGCTACTCACAGCCCCAACAATTAGTTTTTTTCCTGGTCTTGTTGTGCTCTTAGAAGAGCCTGAACGAGCTGTCCTAAAGTTTCAGTGGACACTTGCGGAACTACATCAGGGTTGTAAGCCGGCTGAGAAGGAGCAGAATTATGCATAGCATTTCTTTTTGTATCTTGCAACTTCTTCCTACACTCTCGCTCCCAATGTTTTGTAGAATGTCCTTTTTTAGACCACCTGTTTTCTTGTTTCGTTGGGTTAAACGTAGCTGCTGCTATTCTCACTTGGGTTTTAACATCAGCATCTCTTTCCCATGTAGCTAATCTGTCTAGGTTACTTCTGAGAGTTCCATTAGCCCACGTAACATGTAGGAATGGCAAGGCTGATCTGTACTCAGCTATAAGACCATCTGCCCAAATACGGATTAGAGCTCCTCTATCATCTAGTACACTTTCGGAATCCTCCACTATTCCACTGTAAGTTGCAGCTGCCTGACAAAATCTTTCAGTGTATTCACTTATAGTTTCTCCTTTCTTTTGTACACATCTAGTAACTTTCGACCAATCTATTTTGGGTCCTAAGAGATTCTTTAGGATTTTCAAAACACCTTCTCTCAAATCGCCTTTACTGGCTTGTTGCAGTTCGGAAGTAACAGCAGACTCAAAACTGTTGAATTCAGATTCAGTTAGAATTTGTGACATCAGCTGTGTAACTTCTGGCAACGACATGTCGTAAAGACGCATTTTACTGATCAATGCCCTTCTAAATTCAGAAAATTCTGTGCGTGCTGAGGGTAAACTCTGGGATAGTTTTTCGATATCTTTGGGTCCTAGCGCTTTGGCAACAGCTTGTATTTGGACAACAGAAGAGTTGGGAGGAACACTTTCAGTTACCTCAATTCCCTGAGACCTTCTCCTTGCCCCACACACCTTCACTGAATCTACTGGCTTATCAGTTACTGATTGGATGGTTACATCTGTTTCAAAGAAAGCTTTTAAATCAGGATAAATGTTTTCCGGCTGACTAAATTCTCCCTCATCAGTTTTTTCTGCATCTTTGTTGTGGTGTAATTTCTTAGTCAAAGAAGGTATTCTAGCACGGAGCTCATTGTTCTGTTTCTCCAGCTCTGAGTTGCGTTTAGACTGTTCTGTAGCTATTGCTAAAACAAATTCTCTGTGACAACAAATAATGGCTTTCACTTTGTTCTTGCGAATACTGGCTCCTAGTACCTTTTTACAATCTTCCATTGACCATGCTTTGTCTGGATGAATCTCATATTTCTTTGTCAAATCCAATCTGACGGACTTCGTCACTATAGAGTCCATTTGCTCTCCCAACAATGTTTTAAATTCGCTTTCTGACCACAATGGAGCCGCACGACCACCTTTTTCAGTAGTGGGGATCAGTCTGGCATTTTTCCTAAACATTTTTGTGAGTTTTCTTTGTTACCACACAATCAAAAAAAAAAACTAAAACTTCTCTCTAGTGTCTACACAGAGGGTACCCTTGTTAACACATCAGCTATTGTTAACTCTCCAAATGACCAACACTTCACACTTAACTTCCCTGCCTACAAGAACAGAGGATAAACAAAATATTAAACCAAAATATTAGCACCTTATGCTAACCGTCCCTGATAAAGCAGAGGATAAATCTTCACTAACTTTACAGAGGATAAACCTTCTCTAGCAATGTAGAGGATAATGCAATTTCATCTCTTAAAAAAAACTTTTTAGAGGATAAACCAAAATATTAGCACTAATGCTAAATCTTCCTTTTAAAGCAGAGGATAAACCTTCACTAACTTTATAGAGGATAAACCTTCTCTAGCAATGTAGAGGATAATGCAATTTCATCTCTAAAAAAAACTTTTTAGAGGATAAACTTAGTTAACCAAACCCTGCAGCTGTCTGTTAACTACTTCTCTGAACGGCGCAGAGGATATCAAACTTGTACTGGTCTTTAAAGGTTCTTTTGAATAGAGTAGCACTCACCAACCCTTGGTTGTAAAAGAAGATTCAGTCTGGAAATCTTTGTTCAGCTGGAAGTTTCGCTCTGGATTCCAAAAGATGCAGTCTGGAAAGCAGATCTTTTGTTGAGCTTGCTGTTTCAATCTGGATTCAGGTGAAGAAGCTGGAACTCTATCCGGGTCACGGGGCACCAAATTGTTGTAAACTCAGAATCGAAGACCAGGAGACTTGGTTGTTTCTTCAGCAGGATTCTTTATTGAGATCACAAGCTGTCGGTAGCTGCAGTCACCAAAGTCTAACTAAAACATTATACATTGTAGTTATATACATTCCAAGGGGGAGGGATTACATAGAGGCGGGAAATCTGAATAAAGCATGCAAATGAAGTGGGAACACACCCTACTCTGAGAGCACTACCAGTCCCATTGAATCAGCATAACTATTCACATGCTGATACTGGCCAGGAACTCCAATTCCAAGAGCCATCCCAGACAAAAGGTGAAAGTCAATCAACCTAACGATTCAACGTCTGGGCTCCGAAAGGTGAGAATCTCAGTGATCTGACTCATTTAAAACACAATAGAGAAAACAGGTCTGGCAGGAAAGGAGACTCTTGCTGGAGACGCAATAATCATCTGAAATCAGTCTACTAAACTTTATCAGTTTATATACTATTGCCGTGGAAAAACTAAATTAAACATTTAATAAATATGTAATACAACAGTATCCTAGAGACAAAGATGAATTAATGATAGTAAGAAGAGGATCTATGACCTCTGGAAGCATCTATTTCAGTAGCTTAGTCGGTATAGGGTCTAACATGTTGTCGGTTTAGATGATTTAATGAGTTTAGCGAATTCTTCCTCTTCTATAGCAATAAATGAATCGAATTTTCCTTAGGGAGACTACAATGCACTCCCTGATGCGATACTGTGGTAGACGGTTGCATAGTTATAATTATGTCCCTGATATTATCAATCTTATAAGTGAAGAAGTCATTACTGGTGTGTTGCTTGAAAATTTCTGGGCTTGAAGCTTTCTTTTTCGTTAGTTTAGCCACTGTTTCAAATAAATACCTAGGGTTTTGTTTATTTTCTTCTAATAGGGTTGAAAATTAAGCAGATCTAGCAGCTTTTAAGGCCTCTCTGTATGCAATCGTGCTCTCTTTCCATGAAATGCGAAATACCTCTGGAGTTTAGTTTTGTTTTCTTCCAGTTGCGCTCCATTTTTCGGGCTGCTCATCACTCCTGCGAACAGGAAGGGGGCTAGAGCAAATTACAGTGCCTGACATCATACTTGCAAGTTCACACACCTCTTTAATATTAATTTTGGTGATCTCTGACTGGTGGAGTCGAACATCATTTGTGCCGATGTGAATAATAATCTTAGAGAATTTACGATTAGCATTAGCCAGCACTTTTAAATTTGCTTTGATGTTAGGCGCTTTGGCTCCAGTCAAACATGTGACTGGTGGCTGGTGTCTCTATTTTCACGTTCCGTGTAATAGAATCGCCAATAACTAGGGCACAATCAACAGGATTCTCAGTGGGTGTTTCACTGAGTGGGGAGAACCTGTTTAATATTGTTATCGGAACGGAAGAGCGGTGTTTTGTCCCGCGACTACAGCGTCTCACTGTCACCCAATTGCCCTGCTGCACGGGCTCTACTTCAGCCGGAACCGAACAATGTACAGAGTTCACTAAGCTAGTCGCATCCAAAGCAGTATCTAAAGCCCTTGCACCCTTACAATTAACCTCGATTAAAGTTTGGATGTGTGTCTCTAATTCTGAAATCTTCCCCGTCAGCTTTACTATATCCCTGCATTTATCACATGTAAATCCTGTGCTGACAGAGAAGGATATGCTAAACATGTTGCATGAGGTGCAAGTAACAATAAGAGGAGAAGATGACATGACTTACCGTGTTTGTTGACTGATCTTACTCACCTAAGTTGTTTGATGGACTCGTAAAAGGCGCAAGAACAATAAATAAATAAATAAAGAGCGCGCAGATGGCACGCTAACAGGCTAGCGAATTACTAGCGTGTTGTGCTAGCAATAACGATTTAAATTGAAGCTAGCTATGTCAGGTTAATGTGTGATGTTGAGTAAGTTATATTTAGCAGTATAAACAACAAGGAATGATAGTAAATAATGATTCAAAACAGAAAGATATACGAAGCTTTCAGACGCGCAACGAGGCAGACAGGAGCAATCGACAGGAGCCTTTTTTTAATTACTTAAGCCTTGTATTTTTTAAATAAGTTGTATTAATAAAGTAAAGGCATAGAACCAGTTTATTTGTAGTGCACTGACAATAGTTTTATATAATTAGTTTATTAATTAAATTAATAAAAAGACAAAAAGACCTTGAGATATGTTTGGTAATTGTACCTGAATGAATTGAAAATCAATTTGCTACATTTCAGATTAATATATTTGTTTTCCTTCATTTTAATTAACAGTAACTTAAACACTTTGCAGTTTGAATGATGTCCTGTATGAACAAAATGACGGAGTATGTTTTTATGTTTCCACTGTTCGATCGCGCCCGCGCCTCTCACACACACACACAAATATAAGTAAACACTTTGCGACTTTTCGACATGTTCCAGCATTGCAATCTTTACATCGCAGCCTGTTCATTATAGCCACAGAGCTTCAGAGCTAAGGCGGAGCTACAGATTAGGTGTCCCTAAAGAACCTGCATATCTAACTGTAGCTCCGCATTATATTAATTAATTTGCACGCAAGTTTTATTTATTTTTATACCGTGTATTCTCTGTGTAAATATGCACCGAACCATGACGCCCGTACCGTTTCGGTTCAATACGGATACATGTACCGTTCCACCCCTAATATATATATAATATTTCTGATTATGGCATAGCTTTCTCCCCAGCCAATTAGGCTAATAAAGTAATGATTAGAAAAACACAAATGCTTGATCAAGGGCCCGGCCCGGCGGGAGTCTCTGTGTGTTCCAGGTCCCTCCAGGATCAAGCAAACACCGGACGCAGATCCTGCAGATCCTGAGTTGGTGTGTGTGCCAGGCCAGGTCTAGAAGGTCTGGAGTCTCTGTGTGTCCCAGGTCCCTCCAGGATCAAGAGTTGCCACCTGTGCCAGATCTCTCCAGTTTAGATGACAGTGAGTCATTATTACGCTGGTTCATATTATTTCTACCATCTGTTATTTTCTATGTTCTATTCTTTTTGTTAAGAATAAATATGATAAATATGATTTGACATTAACTGCTTAAAAATCTGAACATGATATTTGTTGTACTATTTTGATCTTTAATTGTATTGATTGGTTGGTGCTGGTCTAATAGTCATTCACAGAGATGTTTCTAATAATTTGCTATTCATTTTTCTTCATTTTAGAAAAAGCTAAAAAAAGGAAGAATATAAATGGACATACAAACCCGATTCCAAAAAAGTTGGGACACTGTACAAATTGTGAATAGAAACAGAATGCAATGATGTGGAAGTTTCAAATTTCAATATTTTATTCAGAATACAACATAGATGACATATCAAATGTTTAAACTGAGAAAATGTATCATTTTAAGGGAAAAATAAGTTGATTTTACATTTCATGGCATCAACACATCTCAAAAAAGTTGGGACAAGGCCATGTTTACCACTGTGTGGCATCCCCTCTTCTTTTTATAACAGTCTGCAAACATCTGGGAACTGAGGAGACAAGTTGCTCAAGTTTAGGAATAGGAATGTTGTCCCATTCTTGTCTAATACAGGCTTCTAGTTGCTCAACTGTCTTAGGTCTTCTTTGTCGCATCTTCCTCTTTATGATGCGCCAAATGTTTTGATCTGGACTGCAGGCTGGCCATTTCAGTACCCGGATCCTTCTTCTACGCAGCCATGATATTGTAATTGATGCAGTATGTGGTCTGGCATTGTCATGTTGGAAAATGCAAGGTCTTCCCTGAAAGAGACGACGTCTGGATGGGAGCATATGTTGTTCTAGAACAGGGATGGGCAACTTCGGTCCTGGAGGGCCACTGTCCTACAGAGTTTAGCTTCAACCCTAATCAAACACACCTGAACAAGCTAATCAAGGTCCTCAGGATTACTAGAAAATTACAGGCAGGTGATTTTTTCAGGGTTGGAGCTAAACTCTGTAGGACAGTGGCCCTCCAGGACCGAAGTTGCCCATCCCTGTTCTAGAACTTGGATATACCTTTCAGCATTGATGGTGCATTTCCAGATGTGTAAGCTGCCCATGCCACACGCACTCATGCAACCCCATACCATCAGAGATGCAGGCTTCTGAACTGAGCACTGATAACAACTTGGGTTGTCCTTGTCCTCTTTAGTCCGGATGACATGGCGTCCCAGTTTTCCAAAAAGAACTTAAAATTTAGATTCGTCTGACCACAGAACAGTTTTCCACTTTGCCACAGTCCATTTTAAGTGAGCCTTGGCCCAGAGAAAATGCCTGCGCTTCTGGATCCTGTTTAGATATGGCTTCTTTTTTGACCTATAGAGTTTTAGCCGGCAACGGCGAATGGCATGGTGGATTGTGTTCACCGACAATGTTTTCTGGAAGTATTCCTGAGCCCATGTTGTGATTTCCATTACAGTAGCATTCCTGTATGTGATGCAGTGCCGTCTAAGGACCCGAAGATCACAGGCATCCAGTATGGTTTTCCGGCCTTGACCCTTACGCACAGAGATTGTTCCAGATTCTCTGAACCTTTGGATGATATTATGCACTGTAGATGATGATAACTTCAAACTCTTTGCAATTTTTCTCTGAGAAACTCCTTTCTGATATTGCTCCACAATTTTTCGCCGCAGCATTGGGGGAGTTGGTGATCCTCTGCCCATCTTGACTTCTGAGAGACACTGCCACTCTGAGAGGCTCTTTTTATACCCAATCATGTTGCCAATTGACCTAATAAGTTGCAAATTGGTCCTCCAGCTGTTCCTTATAATGTACATATAACTTTTCCAGCCTCTTATTGCTACCTGTCCGGAATGTGTAGCTCTCATGAAATCCAAAATGAGCCAATATTTGGCATGACATTTCAAAATGTCTCACTTTCAACATTTGATATGTTATCTATATTCTATTGTGAATAAAAGATAAGTTTATTATATGAGATTTGTAAATTATTCCATTCCTTTTTTACTCACAATTTGTACAGTGTCCCACTTTTTTGGAATCGTGTTTGTAAATACAGATATTAAAAAGAAGATAATAACTGTGTGACTTCTATGTAACACAGTATATCAGGACTGTGCTTGTAATCTCTCTAGTGTTCTTGGAAATTGGCTGAGCAGGAACATGAACTTTTATTCATACAGTGAGGAAAATAAGTATTTGAACACCCTGCTATTTTGCAAGTTCTCCCACTTGGAAATCATGGAGGGGTCTTAAATTGTCATTGTAGGTGCATGTCCACTGTGAGAGACATAATCTAAAAAAAAAAATCCAGAAATCACAATGTATGATTTTTTAACTATTTATTTGTATGATACAGTTGCAAATAAGTATTTGAACACCTCTCTATCAGCTAGAATTCTGACCCTCAAAGACCTGTTAGTCTGCCTTTAAAATGTCCACCTCCACTCCATTTATTATCCTAAATTAGATGCACCTGTTTGAGGTCGTTAGCTGCATAAAGACACCTGTCCACCCCATACAATCAGTAAGAATCCAACTACTAACATGGCCAAGACCAAAGAGCTGTCCAAAGACACTAGAGACAAAATTGTACACCTCCACAAGGCTGGAAAGGGCTACGGGGAAATTGCCAAGCAGCTTGGTGAAAAAAGGTCCACTGTTGGAGCAATCATTAGAAAATGGAAGAAGCTAAACATGACTGTCAATCTCCCTCGGACTGGGGCTCCATGCAAGATCTCACCTCGTGGGGTCTCAATGATCCTAAGAAAGGTGAGAAATCAGCCCAGAACTACACGGGAGGAGCTGGTCAATGACCTGAAAAGAGCTGGGACCACCGTTTCCAAGGTTACTGTTGGTAATACACTAAGACGTCATGGTTTGAAATCATGCATGGCACGGAAGGTTCCCCTGCTTAAACCAGCACATGTCAAGGCCCGTCTTAAGTTTGCCATTGACCATTTGGATGATCCAGAGGAGTCATGGGAGAAAGTCATGTGGTCAGATGAGACCAAAATAGAACTTTTTGGTCATAATTCCACTAAACGTGTTTGGAGGAAGAAGAATGATGAGTACCATCCCAAGAACACCATCCCTACTGTGAAGCATGGGGTGGTAGCATCATGCTTTGGGGGTGTTTTTCTGCACATGGGACAGGGCGACTGCACTGTATTAAGGAGAGGATGACCGGGGCCATGTATTGCGAGATTTTGGGGAACAACCTCCTTCCCTCAGTTAGAGCATTGAAGATGGGTCGAGGCTGGGTCTTCCAACATGACAATGACCCGAAGCACACAGCCAGGATAACCAAGGAGTGGCTCTGTAAGAAGCATATCAAGGTTCTGGCATGGCCTAGCCAGTCTCCAGACCTAAACCCAATAGAGAATCTTTGGAGGGAGCTCAAACTCCGTGTTTCTCAGCGACAGCTCAGAAACCTGACTGATCTAGAGAAGATCTGTGTGGAGGAGTGGGCCAAAATCCCTCCTGCAGTGTGTGCAAACCTGGTGAAAAACTACAGGAAACGTTTAACCTCTGTAATTGCAAACAAAGGCTACTGTACCAAATATTAACATTGATTTTCTCAGGTGTTCAAATACTTATTTTCAGCTGTATCATACAAATAAATAGTTAAAAAATCATACATTGTGATTTCTGGATTTTTTATTTTATGTCTCTCACAGTGGACATGCACCTTTGATGACAATTTCAGACCCCTCCATGATTTCTAAGTGGGAGAACTTGCAAAATAGCAGGGTGTTCAAATACTTATTTTCCTCACTGTATGTGTCAATTTCAGCCCGTTTACTGATATTATTTGTAATCTTCACACTGGTTGGTTCCTCGCCTGATCTACACAGGTGTGTTTAGTCACAAGCAGTTCAGTCTCATGCTGTTGTGTGTTTTTCAGGATCCTTTGACTCTCTTTATGAAGTGGGAAAGAAACTGGCATCGGCATCCCATGGCATTGTCCATGAAGGAATTCGAAAGTCAGACGGCACACAAGTATGTTGCTCTTTCTGGATACACCAAACTTTTTGCCTCTTGTTTCCTTCTGTCTTTCGAGTCCTGACATAAACATCAGTGATTACAGTTTCGATCAAAACATGTTTTAAAGAAGATTGTAGATTATCATGTAAACACTATTGGGACATATCATTAAGTAAGAGTCATTTTACAGGGTGTAAGCCACATCTGGGCCGGAGGAAATTGTTTGTGTCCGTTTTCAGTGTGTGGGCCAGTTTTGGGCCGAAGAACCAGCAAAATCTGGGCCAGAATTGAAGGATATGAGGCCCAGAGGTGGGCCAGACAGATTTAGCTTTTTTTGTTCAGTTCTTAGCTAATATGATATACTGCAATATATATAATACTTCAAAGTGTATTTAATATAGTTTACTGACTGCTGCTTTGTACATTAAAATCAGGAATGGGCAAACGATTACTAACTCGTTGAGTAATTACTTTTTTTAAAATATTTTGTTGTTCAGATCAGCCTTATAATACTGAGACGAACGGAAGGTTTCAGTCACTTTTTTGCTGAGATATCCGAGATGTATTATCTTGTGGAGTGTGTCATTGAAATAGCCTTGTAATGTCACAACATCCTAACAGTGAGTGATGTCACATAGCACATCAGAGTTTACGAGTGTACAAATACACTGTTTCATACAGCATGTTTGTGTGTTTTGCAGGTCAAGACTCCACCATGCCAAGGGGAAAAGGTCCTCCTCGGCACATCTCCGCTGACTGCATCATCTAGGCCTTAGGATGGTTCCACAAAGAATTGACTGCACATACAACATGACTTACTTCAAACTAAAGATTTGACTTTACATAAAGATCTATTTGTGTCTCAGTAGTTAATCCAGGATGGGCCTAAAAAAACTTACAGCTTACAGTTCATTAAATAGTTTAACACAGCTAACTCAACATTAATATCTTGTAATAAGTATTGGAAATGGAGAACAAATGATTATGAATTCTTCTGATGAATCCCCACAAATGGTATATATTAAAGGATGGAGATGACCCAGAAATAAGAAATGTTGATGTAACAGACAAGGTTGAGATTTTTATGGACGATCTTGTAGTTGAACACCTCAACGCAGGGTATTCAGAGTGTTGAACAGTATAAGTATTTGGGTACTGTCTTAGATAACAAATTGACTTTTTCCCCAAATACTGATGCTTTTTGTAAGAGGGGGCAGCAAAGATTGTATTGTTTGCGGAAACTAAGGTCATTTAATGTGAATAAAACATTGATGTGAATGTTCTACAGATCCTGTATTGAGTCGCCATAGTCCTTTTCATTGTTGTGCTGGTTTAATTCTCTGAATGTGAAAAATAAGAATTATATTGAGAGGATTGTAAATCAGGGAAATAAAATAACGGGAAGGAAGCAGATGACTATGGCCCAGTTATATCATAGACAGGTTTTATGGAGGCAGAATCTATCTATAAATTACAGGAACGTCTGTCTGTCTGTTATTAGCATATCTCTCGAACCGTTAGTCCAATGGATTTCAAGTGTCTTGCTACGGGCACGAGTAAGTGCAGTGCCAAGTTTGGCGTTGTTTGGATTAGAAATGCAAAAGATATTGGTAAATATATCGGTAAAAGAAGCACACATTGGCTTTTGCCGCTCTAGCCACTGGCCACTCCCCCTCTCACACTGACACTGAGCGAGCACAGCTGGCCACTCCCCCTCTCACACTGACACTGAGCGAGCACAGCTGGCCACTCCCCCTCTCACACTGACACTGAGCGAGCACAGCTGGCCACTCCCCCTCTCACACTGACACTGAGCGAGCACAGCTGGCCCCTCCCCCCTCACACTGACACTGAGTGAGCACAGCTGGCCACTCCCCCTCTCACGCCACTCCCCCTCTCACACTGACACTGAAGGCTTGTTCGACTTCATGCAGCTCTGCGCAGACCGATCGGCGGCTGACTTGAAGCATTGCATGCCGGTTAGAAATTTTGTCCGACTTGATACAGCGCCGACGCCACGTGACTGTGACGTATGCCATCAAAGTACCGCAAGAGCGATTCGAGAGTAGCCGGAGAACTCAGCCAGCGCAGCTTCTCAAGAGCGGCTGCACTGGGCTGATGACGACACAGCTCTTCCACGATTGGCCGGATTCACCGCATGACACCGATCACGTGTGTTTTGTGTTTATTCGAACAGCTTTAGTTCCTCTAAAGCTCACAAATCAGTTTTTTATAACAGTAAACACTCTTTTCATGTAGTTGCGATGTTATATTGTGTCATGTTTATCAAATTAAAACTGATTAAAAAACGTAGACTCCACTTCATTGATAGTAGCTTATGTTTAACTTTATTCTTGTTCAAACAGACGCTGCATGAAGCAGTACATAAAGTATTGAATGAAAATGTCTCTGAAACATCTGTGTATTATTTGGCAAATATTGCATTTATTTCACTTCAGCTGTGGTAAAGTATGCGAACACCACGTGAGCGGTCACTACGGGAACCAGAAAGTGTCCGACTTCACGTCTCCGTTTGCAGCTCCTCCCCGCCTGCACGCGGCTACTCTTGACGATCGTTTACATCCAGCCGCAGCCGATGTCAAACACCCCTTGAGAGAGCACAGCTGGCCACTCCCCCTCTCACACTGAAGCTGAGTGAGCACAGCTGGCCACTCCCCCTCTCACACTGACACTGAGCGAGCACAGCTGGCCACTCCCCCTCTCTCACTGAAGCTGAGTGAGCACAGCTGGCCACTCCCCCTCTCACACTGACACTGAGCGAGCACAGCTGGCCACTCCCCCTCTCACACTGACGCTGAGTGAGCACAGCTGGCCACTCCCCCTCTCACACTAAAGCTGAGCGAGCACAGCTGGCCACTCCCCCTCTCACACTGAAGCTGAGTGAGCACAGCTGGCCACTCCCCCTCTCACACTGAAGCTGAGTGAGCACAGCTGGCCACTCCCCCTCTCACACACACACACTGAGTGAGCACAGCTGGCCACTCCCCCTCTCACACTGACACTGAGCGAGCACTGCTGGCCACTCCCCCTCTCACACTGACACTAAGTGAGCACAGCTGGCCACTCCCCCTCTCACACTGACACTGAGCGAGCACTGCTGGCCACTCCCCCTCTCACACTGACACTGAGTGAGCACAGCTGGCCACTCCCCCTCTCACACACACACACTGAGCGAGCACAGCTGGCCACTCCCCCTCTCACACTGACACTGATGGTGTGTTCGACATCGGCTGTTCATTTACAGCAGAATTTGAATTCGGCTCATATTTGAGTTATTTTCCTGTTTATTACTGTCAAGCTCCTTTTAAACAGTCTGTACTGTATGAGTTACAGGAATAAAATCCAAAGGGAAATTAAAATTTAGTGTATTAATCATTTATCATGACTTGAGCAGGTTTATAATAGCATAATTTCACTATGCCATCAAAATAACACAAAACACAGCAATGACACTCGTTCAGCCTTTATCAGGGTTTTCACTCGCTTTGCATTTATTCAAATTCAAAAAAGCTGAAAACAAATCAGGTAATTTCACTGCAATTAAAATCTGACTTAAATATATAAAGCTTATAAATACTGAAATAAGATAATTACAAATAAAATATCACTTTCACTGTAGATATTCAAAGAACAGCATGAAATATTAACTTAAAACTACTTGAAATCACACAAAAGCAAAACTTTCTTAAATAATTCATACCATTTTTTAAAAACAATGTTTTGTTTTTTTGATATATTGTTCATATTATGATATCATGTGCATATGCTGATGAATCCTGCCTGTCATCTGTGGATCATATAACAACCATAAAGTCATAAAAAGTAACAATTAAAAAGAAAATCTGAATGATTATGTAAAAGCGTAACGTAGAGGAGTGATATAGTCTGAAACGGTCCTACCTAACGCAGCAGCAGGGAGTGTTCTCACGAGTCTTGCTCTGCTGTCACTTTCTGATCACACCAGCCTGATTTACAGAGGATTTCAGTGTTATTCACCATTCAAAAATAAAACATCATCAGTCTTTATACTATTAGCCTGGGGCAACCTTAGTTCCTTTTAAAGGAAAGTAATGAGTTACATAACTTTTGCGTTACTTCTCACCTGGGCTGGGCATGTTTTTTCTTGTTTTTTTATAACAAAAATGTTTTATCCTTGGGCTAATGTTCTATATTTTCTAACTGAAGATCCTTTCAGTTTAACTGAATCATTGAAGGTCAGCAGCAAGTACATTTGTCAATAAAGTGAGATTAAATGCATAAAAATATTTGTTTTATTTAAGATATTTAATTATTGGAGGTTTACGTGGTATTCTGATTTTGCATTTCACTGATTTTATTCATTGTGAGGAATTCTGATTCTGTTTTTTAAAATCATCCTACAGTTTATTTCGCACTGGTAGGACAATCTGATGAGGTATTTTGCACTGTAAAATCACATAGCTGCCTTTTGAGTTTAGCTTGGAGTGAGATTTATGGGGGGGGGGGGGGGGGGGGGGGGATTTATGAGATTTTATTAAGTTTAGTGACAACATGTTAAAATGTTTACATGGTACAATTTCTGGTAAGCTACGCTTTTTTATTATTTCAATTCAATTATTGTGATTTGATTTAATATGGACTCATTTGGATAAATATTAGGTACACAAGATAGGCATTAATTTTTCTCAAGAAAAAAACTACTCACCTAATGCTGTAAACATACAGAGAGCCCTATCAGCTGGCAGTATTATTTAAGGTTAACAATAACTCAAATTGAATATAATGCGTTTTTTTATTATAATAACAACTTTATTTAATGATATAAGTAAAAATATAATAAATATGTAATATAGTACACATATCTAGCAAAATACTCTCTATAGCTCTTTTTTTTTTAGCCTATTATGGTCATTAAATGGCTTTCCTGAGGTAAATGTTATGTGACATAATTGTTCTCCAGCTGTTTTATTGACCCCTTTGTTTGATTGATTGGTCGATATTATGTATGAGGAATATACATTTCGGTAAGTTGTACTGTATCTTTCAACTGTTCATTCGTGTTTATTTACTATTAGCTAGTAGAGATGATCGGGTCACGTGCCGCTAGGGATCTGTCACGTCACATTTACAAGCGCCAAAACGGTATTTATTGTTTGAATTTCGTAATAAACTTGACAGAATCTGAGAGCTGAGATTTTTTTTATATCATAAGTAACCTGCTCTGTCTAGTCTGTCTCGGTCTCCGTGTCCTCTTTTGCTTCGCGCTTTTTCTGTGCGTGAGAAAATGGATGTGTGGCGTGAGAGCGTGAACCATGGTCTAACGTTAAGGATATTCGGTAAAGTTACACTGCACAAGTATTCTATGTGGTCACAGACGCGAAGCAGAAACGCACAGTAGGATTTTACGATGTGGTAGGATGAACCGATAGATATGGCTATTATTTTGCGCTACGGTAGTAAAATCCATAGACAGTATATAAAAAATAAAATAAAAATCAGTAAAATCTGACAAGGTTGGACAGAGCCACAGAACACCCGGCCTTTGGACCCGGAAGAAGCAGTATTATCGGAGAGTGGTTACGTCACGACTTAGCCGAATAGTTCCAAGTTTAGGTTGCTAAGCAACACATAGAGCAACAAACACTGACAGCAGTGAAATAACTTATAGCAGTATCCAGATACAAATAATATTCAACAACCGCCATTAAAACCTGAAAGAAGAAGAATACAGATATCCAGATACAATTGTTTAAATTGTTTTATTTAGATAAAAGGCAACATGTTGCATGGGATATATTTCATTAACCGGTGTATCACCGCTATATTTGAGAGAAACCCCAGCAGCAGCTCAACAGATGCGCCTCAGAACACGACAGGTAACGTTAACATTAATACAAATCAAAACTCATATGCAGAAATAACAGTCCCAGGTTGCCAAAAAGATGTGAATGGGACAACGATGGCCCAAAATCATGTGTTGTGCCGAATTTCGTCCAAAATCTGTCCCGAATCTGGATTCCAAATGAAAATGTATATTCCTAATGATTTTTTTAAAACCATGGTTCATGTAACGTTACCACAAATTGCATTACCACAGTTTAACCATGGTTTTACTAGCTGCTAACGTATGTATCTTGAATTATACATTTAAGCCCAGAGGACAAGGAGTGCACGGGCTTTGGGCAGAGGTGAAGGGGCAGGCGGAGTTTCCTTTGCAGCGCTAAGTTCGCAGCGGTTCGCCGGGAGTTTTCAGATTGCACGGGCAGCAGGTAAGTTAACATTAAGCTAATACGGAAAAGTTACATTTATCCTACCATGCTACTGTAAAAGTTGCGGCAGCATGTGCGTTATGCTTAACAATCATAAAAGTATAACTTAATTGCAGCCGCATGAGTCTGAGTCTGAGTCTGACAATGTCATTCGTTTTTGTCCAAGGCCAAAGCAAGTGTTATTAGCTTGGGGAAATAACGTTACATCTAGTGAAAGGTCATTTGAAGTCCATGTCCAGCTCTAAATTGTAAGGAATTTATACCTTTGATTTCAAAGTCCACTTTACAATAAGGTTCATTTGTTTATTATTTATATTAACTATCATGAGCAAAACATTTGTTAGGCTACTGTAGGCCTGTTTGTTAATCTTAGTTAATAATAATACAACTTTTAATTGTTTGTTCATGTTATGTCACAGTCAGTGCATTAACTAATGTTAACACATACAACTTTTGATTTTAATAATGTTTTAGTAAATTCTGAAATTAATATGAACTAAGATTAATAAATGGTGTAGAAGTGCAGTTCATTAGTTCATGTTAACAAATTTAACTAATTACCTACTTGATTATCTGTTTTGTTTGGTAAAGTAAATACTATTTAGTAATATTATCATAATTTCCCTATTTTTGTTTGATGTGTTATGCATTCTAATTGTATCAACGTCTTCATCACCGACAAAAATCGGTGTTGCCTACACCGTGTTATCCTCTTTTTAAAATTTGCACCCTGTTGACTTCAATGGGGCAAGTTTTAAACCTGCTTTTAGCCTCTTAACATCCTTGATGTGTCATTACAAGTGCACAGCCAATGTGAGTGATTCCTTCAGAGTGAACACGGTGAATCTGACTGCAGTAGATGTGAAAGATATGAATAAAAATGAAGTTAATTCAGCCAGCGCTCATACCTGTATTTACATCCTGTTTACGGTCAAAGTCCACAGTAGTCTATTGTCAAGTTGTGATCATAGGTAACTAAGCAACAGTGGAGAACTCGACAATCGACTACTGTGGACTTGTCGTTGTTCTCTGTACTGACAGCACTCCAAATTTACCAAAAAATTAGCTCAATGTTAAAATTGACCAGAGTTCTCCTTTAAAAGCAGTAGCCTATACCAATTATTGCACTATGCTGTCACTAAACTCTATAAACTAAATAAAATAGTGTTTAGTTAGGCTACCAAATGTTCTGTCAATCAATAGCCTACACTTATTGTTTAGTTTGTGAGTCTGGTTATTACCACCCTGATTCATGTCTGTTTCAGCCTGATGTTTCTGATGTTAGTTTTAATTTTTCCTTAGGCTACATGCAGTCTGAAGGAATGACTAGCAGCAGTGAACCATCGACCAGCGCTAATCCACAAACACCTGAACCATCGACCAGCGCTAATCCACAAACACCTGAACCATCGATCAGCGCTAATCCACAAACACCTGAACCATCGACCAGCGCTAATCCACAAATACCTGAACCATCGACCAGCGCTAATCCACAAACACCTGAACCATCGACCAGCGCTAATCCACAAACACCTGAACCATCGACCAGCGCTAATCCACAAACACCTGAACCATCGACCAGCGCCGCTGCGTTATCTCCCGAAGAAGAGCCAGCAGAGCGTGAGTGTCCAGTTATCATGCAGTGCTGTAGTCTAGTTTTTTGTAGCGAGTAAACAGAGATTTCTACACCCTTAGTTCTAGAGACAATTCAGTATAGCAACAGCCCCCTGCTGCTCCGGTTACGTTAATGAGAACATATATGCTACTTTTACTTACAGTAGAGGTTTCACGTACCACTGGATTCATGTCCATTTCAATCTGTTGTTCTGGTTTTGTTTGTAATCTCCACTCATACTGGCTCCTCACCTGATCTGCACTGGTGTGTTCAGTCTCATGCTGTATGTTAACACGTTGTTGCTGTTTGTTTTTCAGTGAGCTTAATGTTTCCTGAACCGACACAACTATATCAACACTTTCGGTCTCTTTATAAAGTGGGAAAGAAACAGGGATATGATGATCGTGTCTATGAAGGAATTAGAAGATCGGACGGCCAGAAAGTATGTTGCTCTTTCTCCATAACCAAACGTTTCATCTCTTGTTTCCTTCTGTGAACTTTGAGTCTTGACATAAAAATCAGTGTTGACAGTTTTAATCTTTATTTTTTAGGTTGACATCAAATTTGTTGAGAGGTGCAGACTTTGGGAAACATCGGTAAGTTGACAAGACTTTATTCTTCATGAAATTCTCTAGTAAGAATTGGTTTGTTAAATTCGGTATGTATGAGATATAACTGAATTACACAACCAAAGCCTAGAAGCATCTGTTATAGAGTTCATGTAAAGTTTTCCCAGTAGCTGGGTTTCCATCAGGTTGTTTGAGCGGACGACGTGGTATTGGTAACAGTAAATGAAACACCGTCAGCGAAACAGTAGTGATGTGTGTCGTTCGACTCAATGAGCGACTGCTTTAAAGGTTGTATCAGCGATTTCAGGCCCAAACATAAATGATCACATTCATCTAATCTTTCCTAACGATCCGCTAGCTGTCAAAAAAACGCGTCTCTGTAGGCAGCCTAGGCTCTGAGATCTGCAAGTCAAGTCAAGTGATCTTCATTTATATAGCGCTTTTAACAATGTAGATTGTTTCAAAGCAGCTTTACAGAGATAAACGTATAATTTAAGGTAAGATTGTTTTGGCTTTATAGCGGTTCTTTAATAAAGTTATTTTCCAGCTAAAGTTAGTTTTGATTGATTCGCTTCCGTTGCAACGATCATCTGCACACAAAAACAGTTGTGTTTTGTGGGTGTTGTGAGGTTTTGCACGAGCGCAAAACACGAGCGCAAAACCTCACAACACCCTCCTCCTGTCGGTGATTGGTTGGAACACTATTTATTTTGGTTTTGAGTGGTTGGTGAAACCAATTGTTTTTGTGTGCATATCTCAGAGCCTAGGCTGCCTACAGAGACGCGTTTTTTTGATGCCATGCTTATGGGGCGGGCAGCTAGCGGATCGTTAGGAAAGATTAGATGAATGTGATCATTTATGTTTAGGCCTGAAATCGCTGATCCAACCTTTAAGAGAACGGTGAGAGTCAGTTCCCGCCTGAGAGCTGTTTTCTCTTTGTGTATTTTTGTATGTTAATACAAGTAAGGATAATATGATTATCCTTTCGCTACACTGCTCAGCCACACGACAAGTAGTCACTCGCTTAATGTTATTTTGATGTGTTTTCATCCTTAATATCAGGTCAGAAAACAAGAGCAGTAACACAAGCAAACGACGTAGCATTTGAATGCATTTTATTAACAGACAACTTAAAGACAGAACGTAGAAGTTTGTAAAGTGAAACTGTCATATCGAGCAGGGACGACCTTTAACAACCGTATAAATATGGTCTGTTTTAAGTGTCATATGCTTACAGTGGTTTTATTTTCAATAGTTCCATATAAATCGAATTAATTTGGCAAATGCGTTTCCATCTCCCAATATTCGCATTAATCCTTTTTCGCACAAGTCAAAAACCTCCTCAAGCGAGTGTGTGAACTTTTTTGCGACTTGAGGGATTTTTTTCTCATTTGCCGTTTCCATCGCGTTTCTGATGCGAGACTTCAAAAAGTGCATAAAAACAGGCTGATGGAAACATAGCTAATGCTTTCATCTTTCATTTCCCTCACTCTTTAATTTGGAGATTTGAAATTAGCGAATGTTTTGTCAATCTCTTTTCTTCAGCCTGAGTTTGTTGAAGAGGGAACTACATTGCGGAAAATGCAAAAGGCTCCAACTTGCGACCATTTCATACGGTTATATGAGCGTTTCATCTTGAAAGACCAAAGCATCCTGATAATGGAACATCTTCCTGCCTATGTGACCTGGAGTGAGTTCATCAGAAGAAACGGAGGGCGCCTGACTGAAGAGACAGTGAACCTCATCATGAGACAAATCTTGGTTGCAGTGCATCACTGCTCGGATAATGATCTTTTATACCCAGTACTCAAGAGACTGATACTGATCAACCCAGAAACCCTGCATATAAAATATGCACACATTGGCGAAAAAGACCTTAAAAGTGAGTTGGCTTTTTGAACACAGATCACTGATGACTGATGACTGGTGATGTTTTACTAAACACTGGAAATGTATTGTTTGCAGGAATTGAAAACACGGAAAATGTGTTCTATGAAAACAGTGCTCTATCTGTACTGGCAAGTCGGAGAAAAGGTAAGTTCGATAACAAGAACGAAGTGGAAATAACATTGCTTGGAAAACATATAAAGCTCTGACACATAAAGTGACAGTAAAATGATATAAAGTGTCAAACCTTGTTGACGAATGAGCAAAGTGTAAAACACGGGGGGACTGATAATGAATGTTAGCAGTGATTAAATGTTCATGTCATAGTAACAGCAACAAATGCTTTGTATTTAATGGTAACATTCACCTTACGTGTAGCCTTCTACAGAAAGGTCAAATGTGATTAATCCGCTTTCTTCTGAAAACTTTCACAGAACAAAGGCTTGCTGCTGCAAAAGTCTACTTGACTTCAGAGAACATGACAGATCATCCCTGGATTGAGGATTTGCTCATCGAATCTATGAAAACTATTCAGGGTGTCCGCGCGGTAGTAAAAGGTAATAAAAAGAATCTACCAAAATTAAGGCCCTTGAAAGGTAGTAAAAGGTAACAAACGCAACTTGACTTGGTAGTAAATTTTTCGTCCAAAATCTGTCCCGAATCTGTGTTCCACATGAAAATGTATATTCTTAATGATTTTTTTTTTAAACCATGGTTCATGTAAAGTTACCACAAATTGGTTGTATTACCACAGTTTAACCATGGTTTTACTAACGTATGTATCTTGAATTACATTTAAGCCTAGTTGTAACAGACATCTACAAAATAACAACAGAAAGACAAGTTACAATTTAATGATACAGCCAAATAGTGTCCTATTATTCTAATTGAATTTATTGATCAGATTTAAGAATTTGAAATGAAAGATGAAGCATACATTTAATAAAATTACAGGGAAAATGCCCTTTATAAAGGTAGAAAAAATTATTCTGATAAGAGTGTATTAAGGAAATGTAATTTTGCCAAAAGAAAAACTTTTATTTGAAATACATTTTAATTTTAAAGCAGCCTACTTCAGTGTGATATGCTATACCATCGTGCTTAACACAGAGAATTTGAATAATTGTAATGATCAGGTGCAGATATCTAAATCAGAGAATATCATAGGTTTGAGATTTTAATCCAAACTGAATCAAGATCGGAATAAAACCACAAGAATTAAAAGAAATTGAAATTAAGAAATTAAAAGAATTAAAGAAATTGTAAAATTTGTATCTAGCAATATTAAAAGCAGTAGCCTATACCAATTATTGCACTATGCTGTCACTAAACTCTATAAACTAAATAAAATAGTGTTTAGTTAGGCTACCAAATGTTCTGTCAATCAATAGCCTACACTTATTGTTTAGTTTGTGAGTCTGGTTATTACCACTCTGATTCATGTCTGTTTCAGCCTGATGTTTCTGATGTTAGTTTTAATTTTTCCTTAGGCTACATGCAGTCTGAAGGAATGACTAGCAGCAGTGAACCATCGACCAGCGCTAATCCACAAACACCTGAGGCATCGACCAGCGCTAATCCACAAACACCTGAGGCATCGACCGGCGCTAATCCACAAACACCTGAGGCATCGACCAGCGCTAATCCACAAACACCTGAGGCATCGACCAGCGCTAATCCACAAACACCTGAGGCATCGACCGGCGCTAATCCACAAACACCTGAACCATCGACCAGCGCTAATCCACAAACACCTGAGGCATCGAACAGCGCTAATCCACAAACACCTGAACCATCAACCGGCGCTAATCCACAAACCCCTGAGGCATCGAACAGCGCTAATCCACAAACACCTGAGGCGTCGACCAGCGCTAATCCACAAACACCTGAACCATCGACCAGCGCTAATCCACAAACCCCTGAGGCATCGAACAGCGCTAATCCACAAACCCCTGAACCATCGACCAGCGCTAATCCACAAACACCTGAGGCATCGACCGGCGCTAATCCACAAACACCTGAGGCATCGACCAGCGCTAATCCACAAACATCTGAACCATCGAACAGCGCTAATCCACAAACACCTGAACCATCGACCAGCGCTAATCCACAAACACCTGAACCATCGACCAGCGCTAATCCACAAACACCTGAGGCATCGACCAGCGCTAATCCACAAACACCTGAGGCATCGACCAGCGCTAATCCACAAACACCTGAACCATCGACCAGCGCTAATCCACAAACACCTGAACCATCGACCAGCGCTAATTCACAACCACCTGAACCATCGACCAGCGCTAATCCACAAACCCCTGAACCATCGACCAGCGCTAATCCACAAACACCTGAACCATCGACCAGCGCTAATTCACAACCACCTGAGGCATCGACCAGCGCTAATCCACAAACACCTGAACCATCGACCAGCGCTAATTCACAACCACCTGAACCATCGACCAGCGCTAATCCACAAACACCTGAACCATCGACCAGCGCTAATTCACAAACACCTGAACCATCGACCAGCGCTAATCCACAAACACCTGAGGCATCGAACAGCGCTAATCCACAAACACCTGAACCATCGACCAGCGCTAATCCACAAACACCTGAACCATCGACCAGCGCTAATCCACAAACACCTGAACCATCGACCAGCGCTAATCCACAAACACCTGAGGCATCGACCAGCGCTAATCCACAAACACCTGAACCATCGACCAGCGCTAATCCACAAACACCTGAGGCATCGACCAGCGCTAATCCACAAACACCTGAACCATTGACCAGCGCTAATCCACAAACACCTGAACCATCGACCAGCGCTAATCCACAAACACCTGAACCATCGACCAGCGCTAATTCACAAACACCTGAACCATCGACCAGCGCTAATCCACAAACACCTGAACCATCGACCAGCGCTAATTCACAAACACCTGAACCATCGACCAGCGCTAATCCACAAACACCTGAACCATCGACCAGCGCTAATTCACAAACACCTGAACCATCGACCAGCGCTAATCCACAAACACCTGAACCATCGACCAGCGCTAATTCACAAACACCTGAGGCATCGACCAGCGCTAATCTACAAACACCTGAACCATCGACCAGCGCTAATTCACAAACACCTGAACCATCGACCAGCGCTAATCCACAAACACCTGAACCATCGACCAGCGCTAATCCACAAACACCTGAGGCATCGAACAGTGCTAATCCACAAACACCTGAACCATCGACCAGCGCTAATCCACAAACACCTGAGGCATCGACCAGCACTAATCCACAAACCCCTGAACCATCGATCAGTGCTAATCCACAAACACCTGAACCGTCGACCAGCGCTAATCCACAAACACCTGAACCGTCGACCAGCGCTAATCCACAAACACCTGAACCATCGACCAGCGCTAATCCACAAACACCTGAACCATCGACCAGCGCTAATCCACAAACACCTGAACCATCGACCAGTGCTAATCCACAAACACCTGAGGCATCGACCAGCGCTAATCCACAAACACCTGAACCATCGACCAGCGCCGCTGCGTTATCTCCCGAAGAAGAGCCAGCAGAGCGTGAGTGTCCAGTTATCATGCAGTGCTGTAGTCTAGTTTTTTGTAGCGAGTAAACAGAGATTTCTACACCCTTAGTTCTAGAGACAATTCAGTATAGCAACAGCCCCCTGCTGCTCCGGTTACGTTAATGAGAACATATATGCTACTTTTACTTACAGTAGAGGTTTCTGCAATGGTGCGTTCAGTCTCATGCTGTATGTTAACACGTTGTTGCTGTTTGTTTTTCAGTGAGCTTAATGTTTCCTGAACCAACACTACTATATGAACACTTTCGGTCTCTTTATAAAGTGGGAAAGAAACAGGGATATGATGATCGTGTCTATGAAGGAATTAGAAGATCGGACGGCCAGAAAGTATGTTGCTCTTTCTCCATAACCAAACGTTTCGTCTCTTGTTTCCTTCTGTGAACTTTGAGTCTTGACATAAAATCAGTGTTGACAGTTTTGATCAAAAAGTATTTACAAAATGTAAAGACTGTAGATGATCATGTGCACAAAATTGTCTTTATTTTTTAGGTTGACATCAAATTTGTTGAGAGGTGCAGACTTTGGGAAACATCGGTAAGTTGACAAGACTTTATTCGTCATGAAATTCTCTAGTAAGAATTGGTTTGTTAAATTCGGTATGGAGATAGTATGCGATATAACTGAATTACACAACCAAAGCCTAGAAGCATCTGTTATAGACTTCATGTAAAGTTTTCCCAGTAGCTGGGTTTCCATCAGGTTGTTTGAGCGGACGACGTGGTATTGGGTAACCTAGTAACCAACAGTAAATGAAACACCATCAGCAAAACAGTAGTGATGTGTGTCGTTCGATTCAATGAGCGACTGCTTTAAAGGTTGTATCAGCGATTTCAGGCCCAAACATAAATGATCACATTCATCTAATCTTTCCTAACGATCCGCTAGCTGTCCGCCCCATAAGCAGGCCGTCAAAAAAACGCGTCTCTGTAGGCAGCCTAGGCTCTGAGATCCTAGGGAGTTAGGAAAGATTAGATGAATGTGATCATTTATGTTTAGGCCTGAAATTGCTGATCCAACCTTTAAGAGAACGGTGAGAGTCAGTTCCCGCCTGAGAGCTGTTTTCTCTTTGTGTATTTTTGTATGTTAATACAAGTAAGGATAATATGATTATCCTTTCGCTACACTGCTCAGCCACACGACAAGTAGTCACTCGCTTAATGTTATTTTGATGTGTTTTCATCCTTAATATCAGGTCAGAAAACAAGAGCAGTAACACAAGCAAACGAAGTAGCATTTGAATGCATTTTATTAACAGACAACTTAAAGACAGTTTGTAAAGTGAAACTGTCATATCGAGCAGGGACGACCTTTAACAACCCTGTGGTTTAAGTGTGATGTGCTTACAAGGGTTTTATTTTCAGTAGTTCAATATAAATCAAATTAATTTGGCAAATGCGTTTCCATCTCCCAATATTCGCATTAATCCTTTTTCGCACAAGTCAAAAACCACCTCAAGCGAGTGTGTGAACTTTTTTGCGACTTGAGGGATTTTTTTCTCATTTGCCGTTTCCGTCACGTTTCTGATGCGAGACTTCAAAAAGTGCATAAAAACAGGCTGATGGAAACATAGCTAATGCTTTCATCTTTCATTTCCCTCACTCTTTAATTTGGAGATTTGAAATTAGCGAATGTTTTGTCAATCTCTTTTCTTCAGCCTGAGTTTGTTGAAGAGGGAACTACATTGCTGAAAATGCAAAAGGCTCCAACTTGCGACCATTTCATACGGTTATATGAGCGTTTCTTCTTGAAAGACCAAAGCATCCTGATAATGGAACATCTTCCTGCCTATGTGACCTGGAGTGAGTTCATCAGAAGAAACGGAGGGAGCCTGACTGAAGAGACAGTGAACCTCATCATGAGCCAAATCTTGGTTGCAGTGCGTCACTGCTCGGATATTGGTTTTTTATACCCAGTACTCAAGAGACTGATACTGATCAACCCAGAAACCCTGCATATAAAATATGCACACATTGGCGAAAAAGACCTTGAAAGTGAGTTGGCTTTTTGAACACTGATGACTGGTGATGACTGGTGATGTTTTACTAAACACTGGAAATGTATTGCTTGCAGGAATTGAACACACGGAGGGGAGGAATATGCTCTACGAATACAGTGCTCTAAGATCTTTACTGGCAAGTCTGAGAAAAGGTAAGTTCGATAACAAGAACGAAGAGGAAATAACATTGCTTGGAAAACATGTAAAGCTCTGACACATAAAGTGACAGTAAAATGATAAGTGTCAAACCTTGTTGACGAATGAGCAAAGTGTAAAACACGGGGGACTGATAATGAATGTTAGCAGTGATTAAATGTTCATGTCATAGTAACAGCAACAAATGCTTTGTATTTAATGGTAACATTCACCTTACGTGTAGCCTTCTACAGAAAGGTCAAACGTGATTAATCCGCTCTCTTCTGAAAACTTTCACAGAACGTCGGCTTGCTGCTGCAAAAGACTACTTGACTTCAGAGAACATGACAGATCATCCCTGGATTGTGGATTTGCTCATCGAATCTATGAAAACTATTCAGGGTGTCCGCGCGATAGTAAAAGGTAAAAAGAATCTACCAAAATTAAGGCCCTTGAAAGGTAGTAAAAGGTAACAAACGCAATTTGACTTGGTAGTACATTTTTCATCACCACCTTAATATACGAGTTTCCATTTTTTTGCTTAATATTTGTGTCTCCATATTTTAACTTCATGGAGCATAATTTAAAAATATATACGGTGCTAACAACAGGACCTGACGGGCTCGACATTAACGCTTGTCCGGGACAAGTGGATTTTTTGAAGGGACAAGTAAAAGAGAATTTTACTTGCCCGACCGGACAAGTAGCCTGAACGTTAATAACAAAAAACAAACAAACTAGGGAATCACTAAAATGAGAGAATGATTCTGATTGTATTATATTTATTGTAAGTTGCGATTGATAGTGGATAAGTAACGTTAGGCTATTAGTGATGGTAACAAGGTTGCGCTGTTGAGGCTCGCGCAGCCTCTCGAGGAGAAATCCAAACAAATGTAAACTCAGTTTAAACTCAGTTAACAACATACTGCCAGTGTCAAAATTCAAAATGTGTTTTAATATTTTTAACATATGATACAGTTTAGCAACCTCACACGACGAGTGCTGTTTTCTTGAGTACCATCACGACTGAAAATGTGACATTGCTTTTGATACAACAGTTCAATAAACAGTTCAAATTAAGTCACTTACATTTTAGACACAATATTGACTGTTTTTGTTCTGTTTCAGCCGCAAAAATATTTCCAAACCAAGATCACAGCAGAACCGTAACGCATCTCACAGCAACACTTGACCGTGTTTCACCTGAGGCATCGACCAGCGCTAATCCACAAACACCTGAACCGTCGACCAGCGCTAATCCACAAACACCTGAGGCGTCGACCAGCGCTAATCCACAAACACCTGAGGCGTCGACCAGCGCTAATCCACAAACACCTGAGGCGTCGACCAGCGCTAATCCACAAACACCTGAACCGTCGACCAGCGCTAATCCACAAACACCTGAGGCGTCGACCAGCGCTAATCCACAAACACCTGAGGCGTCGACCAGCGCTAATCCACAAACACCTGAACCGTCGACCAGCGCTAATCCACAAACACCTGAGGCGTCGACCAGCGCTAATCCACAAACACCTGAACCATCGACCAGCGCTAATCCACAAACACCTGAGGCATCGACCAGCGCTAATCCACAAACACCTGAACCATCAATCAGCGCTAATCCACAAACACCTGAACCGTCGACCAGCGCTAATCCACAAACACCTGGACCACCGACCAGCGCTAATCCACAAACACCTGGACCGTCGACCAGCGCTAATCCACAAACACCTGAGGCATCGACCAGCGCTAATCCACAAACATCTGAACCATTGACCAGCGCTAATCCACAAACACCTGAACCATCGACCAGCGCTAATCCACAAACACCAGAACCATCGACCAAAAAAAGAAAAAAGAAAAAAAAGAAGAAAAAAAACCCTGAACCATCGACCAGCGCTAATCCACAAACACCTGAGGCATCGACCAGCGCTAATCCACAAACATCTGAACCATTGACCAGCGCTAATCCACAAACACCTGAACCATCGACCAGCGCTAATCCACAAACACCAGAACCATCGACCAGCGCTAATCCACAAACACCTGAGGCATCGACCAGCGCTAATCCACAAACACCTGAACCATCGACCAGCGCTAATCCACAAACACCTGAGGCGTCGACCAGCGCTAATCCACAAACACCTGAACCATCAATCAGCGCTAATCCACAAACACCTGAACCATCGACCAGCGCTAATCCACAAACACCTGAACCATCGACCAGCGCTAATCCACAAACACCTGGACCACCGACCAGCGCTAATCCACAAACACCTGGACCGTCGACCAGCGCTAATCCACAAACACCTGAGGCATCGACCAGCGCTAATCCACAAACACCTGAACCATCGACCAAAAAAAGAAAAAATAAAAAAAAGAAGAAAAAAAACCCTGAACCATCGACCAGCGCTAATCCACAAACACCTGAACCATTGACCAGCGCTAATCCACAAACACCTGAACCATCGACCAGCGCTAATCCACAAACACCAGAACCATCGACCAGCGCTAATCCACAAACACCTGAGGCATCGACCAGCGCTAATCCACAAACACCTGAACCATCGACCAGCGCTAATCCACAAACACCTGAACCGTCGACCAGCGCTAATCCACAAACACCTGAACCGTCAATCAGCGGTAATCCACAAACACCTGAACCATCGACCAGCGCTAATCCACAAACACCTGAACCATCGACCAGCGCTAATCCACAAACACCTGAACCATCAACCAGCGCTAATCCACAAACACCTGAGGCATCGACCAGCGCTAATCCACAAACACCTGAGGCATCGACCAGCGCTAATCCACAAACACCTGAGGCGTCGACCAGCGCTAATCCACAAACACCTGAACCATCAATCAGCGCTAATCCACAAACACCTGAACCGTCGACCAGCGCTAATCCACAAACACCTGAGGCATCGACCAGCGCTAATCCACAAACACCTGAGGCATCGACCAGCGCTAATCCACAAACACCAGAACCATCGACCAGCGCTAATCCACAAACACCTGAGGTATCGACCAGCGCTAATCCACAAACACCTGAACCATCGACCAGCGCTAATCCACAAACACCTGAACCATCGACCAGCGCTAATCCACAAACACCTGAACCATCGACCAGCGCTAATCCACAAACACCTGAACCATCGACCAGCGCTAATCCACAAACACCTGAGGCATCGACCAGCGCTAATCCACAAACACCTGAGGCATCGACCAGCGCTAATCCACAAACACCTGGACCGTCGATCAGCGCTAATCCACAAACACCTGAACCGTCGACCAGCGCTAATCCACAAACACCTGGACCACCGACCAGCGCTAATCCACAAACACCTCGACCACCGACCAGCGCTAATCCACAAACACCTGGACCATCGACCAGCGCTAATCCACAAACACCTGAACCATCGACCAGCGCTAATCCACAAACACCTGAGGCATCGACCAGCGCTAATCCACAAACACCTGAACCATCGACCAGCACTAATCCACAAACACCTGAGGCATCGACCAGCGCTAATCCACAAACACCTGAACCGTCGACCAGCGCTAATCCACAAACACCTGAACCATCGACCAGCGCTAATCCACAAACACCTGAACCATCGACCAGCGCTAATCCACAAACACCTGAGGCATCGACCAGCGCTAATCCACAAACACCTGAACCATCGACCAGCGCTAATCCACAAACACCTGAGGCATCGACCAGCGCTAATCCACAAACACCTGAACCATCGACCAGCGCTAATCCACAAACACCTGAGGCATCGACCAGCGCTAATCCACAAACACCTGAACCATCGACCAGCGCTAATCCACAAACACCTGAGGCATCGACCAGCGCCACTGCGTTATCTCCCGAAGAAGAGCCAGCAGAGCGTGAGTGTCCAGTTATCATGCAGTGCTGTAGTCTAGTTTTTTGTAGCGAGTAAACAGAGATTTCTACACCCTTAGTTCTAGAGACAATTCAGTATAGCAACAGCCCCCTGCTGCTCCGGTTACGTTAATGAGAACATATATGCTACTTTTACTTACAGTAGAGGTTTCACGTACCACTGGATTCATGTCCATTTCAATCTGTTGTTCTGGTTTTGATTCTCCTCACCAGGGGTCTCATTTATAACCGTTGCGTACGCACAAAACAGGCCCTGAAAGAGGCGTACGCCACTTCCGACGCATAAGTTGTGATTTATAAAAACAAACTTGACAGGAAAATTTGCGCACCTGCACGCAAACTCTGACCCATGCGTACAAACGTTTTAGAGATGGAGCAGTTTGGCGACACCGATGGTGAGCTGGAGTTAAGTGTCTTTTTTGTCACTTTTAGACAGAAAATCTAAAGAAAATGAAACATATACAGAAAGATAATACAAATATAATTTCACGCACCAAGCCTGTCACTTGAAGCAAATATCCATCCCTTCTTAAATGTCCGCGCCAGCGAGCGCGTTGGGCCGTTTAGTGAAACTCTCGCAGTTTAAATAAATAAAATAATGATTTAAACTATTTTTTACTTCTGATATAAACATTTAGATTAAATATGCCATTCAAATTAATGGAGTTAAACACTTAACATGAAATCATTACTGAAAAGTTACAAAAAAAAATTATATTCAATCAATAGAAATATTTGTTGTGGATGCGATTGTTTTTGAACACTTTTCCTGTGGCGTGCTGTGTTTTAATGTTTTAACCACAGAGATAATTGCTTATCATGATAATACCAGATTGTCTGAGAAAATAGTTTTGTGCAAATAATGCCCAAGGCACATCTGTTTACATTAAAAATATAAATCAATTAAAAATACAATTCGGCCAGTGGAAAAGATTGAGAAAAACTTTCTCTGAAATGTATTTTACACTATTTGATTTATGTAGGCTATTAAAAAACAAGGCAAGGATAGGCAACTACTTGATTTTTATTAATGTAATGAGTCTTAAACCGTTAAACGTTATCACGTGGATGAATAATCATATGCAAATGATATGCAGATGAGGATCTGCATAGTAAAACTAGGCGTTGTAAGCTCCATATATGGTTATTTCGGGGTGGAGACGCATGTGCGCACAATCTTCCGCTGACTGGGATTTATAAAGTGAATTCTGCGCAGGTTCTGCCGTACGAACGGTTTTATAAGTCTGAATATTTTTTTGCGTACGCCATTTTTGGCTTTCGGGCGCACGTACACTTTTAGTAAGGATCCTACGCACAGTTTTATAAATGAGACCCCTGATCTGCACTGGTGCGTTTTTTTTTTTTTGCTGTATGTTAACACGTTGTTGCTGTTTGTTTTTCAGGGAGCTTCATGTTTCCTGAACCAACACTACTATATGAATACTTACGAGTACTTAACCTCTCTTTATAAAGTGGGAAAGACACAGGGATATGATGATCGTGTCTATGAAGGAATTAGAAGATCGGACGGCCAGAAAGTATGTTGCTCTTTCTCCATAACCAAACGTTTCGTCTCTTGTTTCCTTCTGTGAACTTTGAGTCTTGACATAAAAATCAGTGTTGACAGTTTTGATCAAAAAGTATTTACAAAATGTAAAGACTGTAGATGATCATGTGCACAAAATTGTCTTTATTTTTTAGGTTGACATCAAATTTGTTGAGAGGTGCAGACTTTGGGAAACATCGGTAAGTTGACAAGACTTTATTCTTCATGAAATTCTCTAGTAAGAATTGGTTTGTTAAATTCGGTATGGAGATAGTATGAGATATAACTGAATTACACAACCAAAGCCTAGAAGCATCTGTTATAGACAGGGTTCGAGTTATGATTTCATCTTCGAGGAGAAATCCAAACAAATGTAAACTCAGTTTAAACTCAGTTAACAACATACTGCCAGTGTCAAAATTCAAAATGTGTTTTAATATTTTTAACATATGATACAGTTTAGCAACCTCACACGACGAGTGCTGTTTTCTTGAGTACCATCACGACTGAAAATGTGACATTGCTTTTGATACAACAGTTCAATAAACAGTTCAAATTAAGTCACTTACATTTTAGACACAATATTGACTGTTTTTGTTCTGTTTCAGCAGCAAAAATAGTTCCAAACAAAGATCACAGCAGAACCGTAACGCATCTCACAGCAACACTTGACCGTGTTTCACCTGAGGCATCGCCCAGCGCTAATCCACAAACACCTGAACCATCGATCAGCGCTAATCCACAAACACCTGAACCGTCGACCAGCGCTAATCCACAAACACCTGAACCGTCGACCAGCGCTAATCCACAAACACCTGAACCGTCGACAAGCGCTAATCCACAAACACCTGAACCGTCGATCAGCGCTAATCCACAAACACCTGAACCGTCGACCAGCGCTAATCCACAAACACCTGAACCGTCGACCAGCGCTAATCCACAAACACCTGAACCGTCGACCAGCGCTAATCCACAAACACCTGAACCGTCGACCAGCGCTAATCCACAAACACCTGAACCGTCGACCAGCGCTAAGCCACAAACACCTGAACCGTCGACAAGCGCTAATCCACAAACACCTGAACCGTCGACAAGCGCTAATCCACAAACACCTGAACCGTCGACCAGCGCTAATCCACAAACACCTGAACCGTCGACCAGCGCTAATCCACAAACACCTGAACCGTCGACCAGCGCTAATCCACAAACACCTGAACCGTCGACCAGCGCTAATCCACAAACACCTGAACCGTCGACCAGCGCTAAGCCACAAACACCTGAACCGTCGACAAGCGCTAATCCACAAACACCTGAACCGTCGACCAGCGCTAATCCACAAACACCTGAACCGTCGACCAGCGCTAATCCACAAACACCTGAACCGTCGACCAGCGCTAATCCACAAACACCTGAACCGTCGACAAGCGCTAATCCACAAACACCTGAACCGTCGACAAGCGCTAATCCACAAACACCTGAACCGTCGATCAGCGCTAATCCACAAACACCTGAACCGTCGACCAGCGCTAATCCACAAACACCTGAGGCGTCGACTAGCGCTTATCCACAAACACCTGAACCGTCGACCAGCGCTAATCCACAAACACCTGAACCGTCGACCAGCGCTAATCCACAAACACCTGAACCGTCGACCAGCGCTAATCCACAAACACCTGAACCGTCGACAAGCGCTAATCCACAAACACCTGAACCGTCGACAAGCGCTAATCCACAAACACCTGAACCGTCGACAAGCGCTAATCCACAAACACCTGAACCGTCGATCAGCGCTAATCCACAAACACCTGAACCGTCGACCAGCGCTAATCCACAAACACCTGAGGCGTCGACTAGCGCTTATCCACAAACACCTGAACCGTCGACCAGCGCTAATCCACAAACACTTGAACCGTCGACCAGCGCTAATCCACAAACACCTGAGGCGTCGACCAGCGCTAATCCACAAACACCTGAACCGTCGACCAGCGCTAATCCACAAACACCTGAGACATCGACCAGCGCTAATCCACAAACACCTGAACCGTCGACCAGCGCTAATCCACAAACACCTGAACCGTCGACCAGCGCTAATCAACAAACACCTGAACCGTCGACCAGTGCTAATCCACAAACACCTGAGGCGTCGACCAGCGCTAATCCACAAACACCTGAGGCGTCGACCAGCGCTAATCCACAAACACCTGAACCGTCGACCAGCGCTAATCCACAAACACCTGAACCGTCGACCAGCGCTAATCCACAAACACCTGAACCGTCGACCAGCGCTAATCCAAAAACACCTGAACCATCGACCAGCGCTAATCCACAAACACCTGAGGCATCGACCAGCGCTAATCCACAAACACCTGAGGCATCGACCAGCGCTAATCCACAAACACCTGAACCGTCGACCAGCGCTAATCCACAAACACCTGAGACATCGACCAGCGCTAATCCACAAACACCTGAACCGTCGACCAGCGCTAATCCACAAACACCTGAACCGTCGACCAGCGCTAATCCACAAACACCTGAACCGTCGACCAGCGCTAATCCACAAACACCTGAGGCGTCGACCAGCGCTAATCCACAAACACCTGAACCATCGACCAGCGCTAATCCACAAACACCTGAACCATCGACCAGCGCTAATCCACAAACCCCTGAACCATCGACCAGCGCTAATCCACAAACACCTGAGGCATCGATCAGTGCTAATCCACAAACACCTGAGGCATCGATCAGTGCTAATCCACAAACACCTGAGGCATCGACCAGCGCCGCTGCGTTATCTCCCGAAGAAGAGCCAGCAGAGCGTGAGTGTCCAGTTATCATGCAGTGCTGTAGTAAACTAAACTACTGAAAGAAGTGTAACTAAACTACTGAAAAGTGTTGGAGCTGATCCAACACGATTTTCTCCAATAACTTGGAAATGAAAGGTAGGACAGAGATGGGCCGGTAATTTTTTAAAACAGAAAGATCCAGTGAAGGCTTCTTGAGCAGAGGAGTGACCGTAGCCACTTTAAGATTGGCCGGAACAGAGCCAGTGTTTAGACACTTGTTAATAAGAGATACCATACCTGGACCCACCGAGTTGATGATTCATTTTAAAAATCTCGGGTGAATGATATCATTTGGGCAGAATGAAGGTTTGAGCTTGGCGCTCACATCCTTCAGTGTCTGGAGGTTAATGGGATCAAAAGCCTCCCAAACACAGGAGGTACGCGGCATAATAGGGGGGAGAGTTAGTTTAGGGCAGATACTGATCCTTAATTTAGTGATTTTGTTAATAAAAAATCTCTGGAAGTCTTCACATAGAGCATCTGAGGCAACAGACAATTTAACAGATGGATTTAAAACAGAATGAATGACAGAAAACAAGACCTTAGGGTTAGAGTGATTGGACTCAATTAAGTTTGAGAAGTATGCGGAAGTATGAAGTATTGAGAAGTATGTAATTTTTCACATTTTTATCATATATATATATATATGTAATTAAATAAATTAAATAAAAGGACATCAAATTAAAATAATAATAAAATAAATATAAAAAATAAATAAAAAAAGAGCTGAGAGAGTTAACTTTCTACTAATTACATGAGAATTGTATAAAATAAAATGAAATAAATCTAAAATTTTATTTCCACAATTTTTAATTTTATTTCCACAAATTTTATTTCCACAAACCACAATTGTAAACGTTCAATCTTCAATCGCGCCTTATAATTCAGCCTCAATTATCACCCCTCAAGAACAATTACAGTGCTTTACAACTATAGAACAAAAAGAGTTAAATAAACTTATCACTTCATCTAAAACAACAACATGTTTATTAGATCCTATACCAACTAAATTACTGAAAGAAGTGTTACCTGTAGTAGAAGAGCCTCTCCTCAATATTATTAACTCGTCTTTATCTTTAGGTCATGTTCCAAGAACATTTAAACTGGCAGTGATAAAACCTCTCATTAAGAAACCACAATTAGACCCGCATAATCTAGCAAATTATAGACCCATTTCAAATCTACCTTTTATGTCTAAAATACTAGAAAAAGTTGTGTCCACTCAACTGGGCTCTTTCTTGCAAGAAAATGATATCTATGAAAAGTTTCAGTCAGGATTCAGGCCGCATCATAGCACTGAAACTGCGCTCGTTAAAATCACAAATGATTTACTTTTAGCTTCTGACCAAGGCTGTATCTCAATACTAGTTTTACTTGATCTAAGTGCTGCGTTCGATACTATAGATCATACAATACTCTTAGATCGACTACAAAATTATACTGGTGTTCAAGGACAAGCATTAAGCTGGTTTAGATCATACTTATCAGACCGCTACCATTTTGTCTATTTAAATGGAGAAAAATCGATCATAATTCCAGTAAACTATGGAGTGCCGCAGAGATCTGTGTTAGGCCTCTATTATTCTCAATATATATGCTGCCACTTGGAAATATTATAAGGAAACATGGAATTAGTTTCCATTGTTATGCTGATGACACTCAAATATATATTTCATCACGGCCGGATGAAAACGCTAAATTATCCAAATTGAAAGAGTGTGTTAAAGATATAAAAGATTGGATGACGCGTAATTTTCTATTATTAAATCCAGACAAGACAGAGGTAATACTTATCGGTTCAAAAAACCGCCCACAGAACCTCTCACAATACAACTTTGACATCGTAGGATGTCCTGTTACTTTATCCTCTACAGTAAAAGACCTGGGTGTTATACTCGATTGTAACCTGTCTTTTGAAAATCATATTTCGTATGTTACAAAAACAGCCTTTTTCCACCTTAGAAACATTGCTAAGCTACGTAATATGCTATCAGTTTCTGATGCAGAAAAGTTAGTTCATGCATTCATGACCTCGAGACTAGATTACTGTAATGCTTTATTAGCCGGTTGTCCTGCATCCTCAATAAACAAGCTACAGTTAGTCCAAAATGCAGCCGCTAGAGTTCTTACTAGATCAAGAAAATATGATCATATAACACCGATTTTATCATCACTACATTGGTTACCTATAAAGTTCCGTATTAATTACAAGGTATTGCTACTGACTTATAAAGCCCTAAACGGCTTAGCTCCAGTCTATTTAACGGATCTTCTATCACCCTATAATCCATCGCGCTCTTTAAGATCAATAAATTCGAGGCTTTTGGTCATACCTAGGATATCCAGATCAACCAAAGGAGGGAGAGCATTTTCACATTTGGCTCCAAAACTCTGGAATAGTCTTCCTGATACTGTTCGTTGCTCGGACTCACTCTCCCAGTTTAAAACTAGATTAAAGACGCATCTTTTCAGCCAGGCATTCATATAATATTGTTAATCTCACAGTTTCAAACTACAATCCGGCCTCTAGTTCATAAATGCCAGAGGAGAACTGGCCCCCGACTGAGCCTGGGTTCTCCCAAGGTTTTTTTTTTTTCTCCATTAGGTCACCTGATGGAGTTTTAGGACACCATTAGGCCGCTTGATGGAGTTTTTTCGGTTCCTTGCCACTGTTGCCTTTGGCTTGCTCAGTTGGGGATATTTTGGGGATATTTAATTTTATTCTATCAATCAATAAATTCCACTAGAAACAAACTTTGTTGTATTATTTTATTTTAATACTGTGAAGCTGCTTTGATACAATCTGTATTGTGAAAAGCGCTATACAAATATACTTGATTTGATTTGATTTGTAGTCTAGTTTTTTGTAGCGAGTAAACAGAGATTTCTACACCCTTAGTTCTAGAGACAATTCAGTATAGCAACAGCCCCCTGCTGCTCCGGTTACGTTAATGAGAACATATATGCTACAGTTTACAGTACTGAGATTGCCGTTGGCGCATTTGTTTCTTGCTCATAAAGGCTGAATAATTTTAATGAACTGCATTATTTTTACAGGACAATACAAATAATATCGTTTACATGTAGCACGTCAATGAACTACTTGCACAACTACTTGCGCGTTCTAATTAGTACAAATCGGAAGTTTCCGGTTAGAGCGTTCAGTGCACCTCCACGCATGAGAATGCAGATTATTATCATTGTGTTTTATGGCTGCCAATTGATTAAAACAGTGAATAATGATCTCTGTATTAATTATCTTGAGCCTGCTGAAATGTTCCTATAAATATTCCAACTGTGCATTGTGAAGAATAAATAGCTAAATATATTTATCCACTAAGCTGCGGCAGTCCTGTATGCTCGTCTTCTTATGAACAGTATTTTTCTCTTTCTGACATTTTATACCAGTTGGGTTTACATTTTTAAATGAAATTGACTATTAAAAGGATTGCTTGTGTGCGCCAGGCCAGGTCTAGAAGATCTGGAGTCTCTGTGTGTCCGAGGTCCCTCCAGGATCAAGAGTTGCCGCCTGTGCCAGATCTCTCCAGTTTAGATGACAGTGAGTCATTATTAACACACATGTTGTCACTGCCCACGACTCGTTTAAAATGGTTCCATACCTCCGACTTTCCTCCAAACTTGCTAAAAGTTAATTCTCCTGTTTTTCTTTTTTTCTTTACGTCTTCAAGCTCCATGTTGCACTTAAGCTACACAATACAGCACAGCCGGCCCGGAGTGATGTGTGCGAGTGGAGGAGACGCTGCGCACGACACGTGACATATTGCATTTTGTATCTTTGTAGCCTAACTTGTGCAACTTTGTACATATTTGTTACTTAGGCCTACTTTGCTTAAGATATATATATTATTATCAGGGGTGGAACGGTACACAGAAGTCACGGTTCGGTTCATACCTCGGTTCAGACATCTGTTGGAAACTTTTCCTTCGTCAAAGCAGAGACCAGGAGACTTGGTTATTTCTTCAGCAGGATTCTTTATTTAGAACACGAGTTGTCGGTAGCTGCAGTGATCAAGTCTAACTAGGGCAGTAGACATTGTAGTTTATATACATTTCAAGGGGAGGGATTTACATAGAGGTGGATACACTCTGAACAAAGCATGTAAACTAAGTATACAGGTTTAGGAACCCGCCCTAGACTCTAGAGTGTCACCAATCCTAATCCAATCATCATAACTATTCAAATGCATAGATGCTAATCCAATCAGCCTAACTATTCAAATGCATAGATGCTAATCCAATCAGCCTAACTATTCAGCGACTGGGGCTGGGGCTCGGGCACCAAGAGCCATTAAAGACCAGCCTAACAATTCAACGACTGGGGCTGGGGCATGTATTATAGCTGTTTTTTATTTGTTGTTTGTCATATTACTAGAGAGAAGAGCAGCACCATCCCAGGAGGGATGAATACCATCTCTTTTCAACAGGTCAGGCCTGCCCCCAGAAACTTTTCCAATTGTCTATGAATTCTATATTATTTTGCGGACACCACTTCGACAGCCAGCCATTGAGTGAACACAATCTACCGACTACTGAGCTGTCTCTGTACTATGGTACGGTTTAAATCCTGACTGAAAATCCTCGCAGATATCATTTCTTTCTAAAAAAGGAACATACTTGTGAAGATACTGCCTTTTCTAGTATCGTTGACAGAAAGGGTAGATTCGAGATCCGCCTGTAATTGACTAATTTTGTAGGATCAAGTTGCGTTTTTTTAACAAGCAGTTTAATCATTGCCAGCTTAAAGGTACGTATCCTAGAGACAAAGATGAATTAATGATAGTAAGAAGAGGATCTATGACCTCTGGAAGCATCTCTTTCAGTAGCTTATAGTCGGTATAGGGTCTAACATGTTGTCGGTTTAGATGATTTAATGAGTTTACATTTACATTTAGTCATTTAGCAGACGCTTTTGTCCAAAGCGACTTACAAATAAGGACTAAGTTAAGCGAGTCATAGTGAAGAGCCAAAAACAACGCAAGAAGTGCTCAAAATACAAAGTTCAGGCATTATTCAGAGTAGCATCAGCCCGATAAGCGAGGATTTAAAGGAAAAGGAAAGGTTTTTTTTTGTTTATTTTTTATTTTTTATGAGGTTAAGTGCTCACGGAAGAGATGGGTTTTCAGCTGTCTTTTGAATGTTGTCAGGGATTCTGCATTCCGGATGAGGGTGGGGAGATCATTCCACCAGCATGGAACTGTGAATGAGAATGTTCTGGAAAGTGATTTTGTGGCTCTTCTGGCAGGGATGTAGATTCGTAGGAGTGAGTGAAAGTAGGAGGGAGCTAAACCTGTGATAGATCTGTAAACAAGCGTCAGTGCCTTGAACTTGATGCGAGCAGCGAGAGGTAGCCAGTGCAGAGAGATGAACAGAGGAGTGACGTGGGCCCTCTTGGGCTCATTGAAGACAAGACGAGCTGCAGCATTCTGAATCATTTGTAGAGGTTTAGTTGCACATGATGGAAGTCCAGCCAGAAGAGCATTGCAGTAGTCAAGCCTAGAGATGACTAGGGCCTGGACGAGAAGTTGTGTTGCATGCTCAGTTAAGAAAGGCCTGATCTTCCTGATGTTGTGCAGTGCAAACCTGCATGATCGAGCTGTCTTTGAAATGTGGTCTGTGAAGGTCAGCTGGTCATCAAATGTTACTCCAAGATTTCTGACCGACCTTGATGGGGTGATTGATGATGAATCTAGCTGGATAGTGAAGTCGTGCTGTAGAGATGGATTGGCAGGGAGGACGAGAAGCTCAGTCTTTGCCAGGTTGAGCTGCAGGTGATGTTCCTTCATCCATGTTGAGATGTCCGCCAGACAGCTTGAGATACGTGGAGCTACTGTGGGATCATCTGGTTGAAATGAGAGGAAGAGCTGTGTGTCATCAGCATAGCAGTGGTAAGAGAAACCGTGTGCCTGTATGATGTGTCCCAGTGATGTGGTGTAGATGGAGAAGAGGAGCGGTCCCAGCACTGAGCCCTGAGGAACACCTGTGGTCAGTTGATGTGCTCTGGATACCTCGCCTCTCCATGCGACCCTGAAGGACCTAACTGTGAGATAGGACTCAAACCAGTGGAGGTAAGTTCCTGTGATGCCCAGTGATGAGAGGCTGGACAGAAGGATCTGATGATTCACAGTGTCGAAGGCAGCAGACAGATCCAGGAGAATGAGAACTGAGGATTTGGAAGCAGCTTTTGCGATCCGTAGGGCTTCTGTGACCGACAGTAATGTAGTCTCAGTTGAATGCCCTTTCTTGAAGCCGGATTGGTTGACATCCAGCTGGTTGTTCAGAGACAAGAAGGATGTTACTTGGTTGAAAACAGCTCTTTCAAGTGTTTTCGCAATGAATGGTAGAAGAGAGATAGGTCTGTAATTCTCTACAAATGATGTGTTTAAGCAATGGAGTTACCCGAGCCTGCTTGAATGCAGTAGGGAAAGTGCCAGTCTGGAGGGATGAGTTGATGTGTGTGAGTGCTGGTAGAAGTGTGGGAGAGATGGCTTGTAGAAGGTATGAGGGGATGGGGTCTAGAGGGCAGGTGGTAGGATGACTGGAGAGGAGAAGTGTAGATACTTCTTCCTCGGTTAACGGAGAGAAGGAGGGGAGAGGGTTATTAGCTGTGGAAGGGGTCGGTCTGGGTTCCTGTGTGTGTGAAGCTGAGAACTGACTGCTGATAGTTGTTGTTTTGTTGGTGAAGAAGTTAGCAAAATCATCAGCAGTTAAGGAGGAGGCGGGTGGTGGTGGAGGAGGCGGGTGGTGGTGGAGGTGGACAGAGGAGAGAGTTGAATGTCTTGAAGAGTGATTGTGTGTTAGAGGAGCTGTTGATCTTGTTGTGGAAGTAGGAAGATTTTGCAGCATGAACATCCACAGAAAAGGAAGAGAGGAGAGATTTGTACATACTCAGGTCAGATGTGTCATTTGATTTGCGCCATTTCCTCTCCGCTGCCCTGAGTTCGGTACATAGAGATGAAGTCTGTTGCATGTGGCTTTTCAAGATGAATGTTGAAGTCACCAAAGACTACAAGTGGGGTGCCGTCCTCAGGGAAGGAGGACAGCAGCACATCCAGCTCCTCTACGAAGTTACCCAGCTGACCTGAGGGGCGATAAATGACTACAATATGGATCTTATTGGGATCTGTAAGTGTAATAGCATGATATTCAAATGAGTTGTTGTTGCATAGAAAGGAGAGCGCTGAGTATTTCCAATTGTTAGAAATGAGAAACCCTGTACCCCCACCCCTCCCAGACTGGCGAGGGGAGTGAGAGAAAGAGAAATTGCTAGAGAGAGCAGCGGGGGTTGCTGAGTCTTCTGGACAAATCCAGGTCTCAGTCAAGCCCAAGATACTAAGAGTAGAATGAGATGCAAAGGCTGGAATAAAGTCAGCTTTATTGACTGCTGACTGACAATTCCATAGACCCACGGAAAGAGAGAGAGGTGTGTGTGAGGATGAGAGAATGGGACGCAGATTAGCAGTATTGCGCTGCCTTTTGCGCGTGATGAAAGGGCGTTGCCGCGAGATAACAGGAATGTATTGAAAGCACATGTTGCGTAAGGTGAAAATAAGATAAAAGTGGGAAAGGAAAGGGAGAAGGAGATACTTAAGTGCCTTCCTGGTGTTTAGCCAGTTTAGTGAATTCTTCCTCTTCTATAGCAATAAATTAATTGAATTTTCCTTAGGGAGACTACAATGCACTCCCTGATGCGATACTGTAGTAGACGGTGGCATAGTTATAATTATGTCCCTGATATTATCAATCTTATAAGTGAAGAAGTTCATAAAGTCATTACTGCTGTGTTGCTTGGAAATTTCTGGGCTTGAAGCTTTCTTTTTCGTTAGTTTAGCCACTGTTTCAAATAAATACCTAGGGTTTTGTTTATTTTCTTCTAATAGGGTCGAAAAATAAGCAGATCTAGCAGCTTTTAAGGCCTCTCTGTATGCAATCGTGCTCTCTTTCCATGAAATGCAAAATACCTCTAGTTTTGTTTTCTTCCAGTTGCGCTCCATTTTTCTGGCTGCTCATCACTCCTGCGAACAGGAAGGGGGTTAGAGCAAATTACAGTGCCTGACATCGTACTTGCAAGTTCACACACCTCTTTAATATTCATTTTGATGATCTCTGACTGGTGGAGTCGAACATCATTTGTGCCGACGTGAATAATAATCTTAGAGAGTTTACGATTAGCATTAGCCAGCACTTTTAAATTTGCTTTGATGTAAGGCGCTCTGGCTCCCGTCAAACATGTGACTATGGTGGCTGGTGTCTCTATTTTCACGTTCCGTGTAATAGAATCGCCAATAACTAGGGCACAATCAACAGGATTCTCAGTGGGTGTTTCACTGAGTGGGGAGAACCTGTTTAATGTTGTTATCGGAACGGAAGAGCGGTGTTTTGTCCCGCGACTACAGCGTCTCACCATCACCCAATTGCCCTGCTGCACGGGCTCTACTTCAGCCGGAACCGAACAATGTACAGAGTTCACTAAGCTAGTCGCATCCAAAGCAGTATCTAAAGCCCTTGCACTCTTACTATCCTCGATTAAAGTTTGGATGCGTGTCTCTAGTTCTGAAATCTTCCCTGTCAGCTTTAATATCTCCCTGCATTTATCATATGTAAATCCTGTGCTGACAGAGAAGGATATGCTAAACATGTTGCATGAGGTGCAAGTAACAATAAGAGGAGAAGATGACATGACTTACCGTGTTTGTTGACTGATCTTACTCACTTAAGTTGTTTGATGGACTCGTAAAAGGCGCAAGAACAGTAAATAAATAAATAAAGAGCGCGCGGATGGCACGCTAACAGGCTAGCGAATTACTAGCGTGTTGTGCTAGCAATAACAATTTAGATTGAAGCTAGCTATGTCAGGTTAATGTGTGATGTTGAGTAAGTTTTATTTAACAGTATAAACAAGGAATGATAGTAAATAATGATTCAAAACAGAAAGATATACGAAGCTTTCAGACGCGCAACGAGGCAGACAGGAGCAATCGACAGGAGCCTTGTTGTAATTACTTAAGCCTTGTATTTTTTAAATAAGTTTTATTAATAAAGTAAAGGCATAGAACCAGTTTATTTGTAGTGCACTGACAATAGTTTTATATAATTAGTTTATTAATTAAATTAATAAAAAGACAAAAAGACCTTGAGATATGTTTGGTAATTGTACCTGAATGAATTGAAAATCAATTTGCTACATTTCAGATTAATATATTTGTTTTCCTTCATTTTAATTAACAGTAACTTAAACACTTTGCAGTTTGAATGATGTCCTGTATGAACAAAATGACGGAGTATGTTTTTATGTTTCCACTGTTCGATCGCGCCCGCGCCTCTCACACACACACACACACAAATATAAGTAAACACTTTGCGACTTTTCGACATGTTCCAGCATTGCAATCTTTACATCGCAGCCTGTTCATTATAGCCACAGAGCTTCAGAGCTAAGGCGGAGCTACAGATTAGGTGTCCCTAAAGAACCCGCGTATCTAACTGTAGCTCCGCATTACATTAATTAATTTGCTCGCAAGTTTTATTTATTTTTATACCGTGTATTCTCTGTGTAAATATGCACCGAACCATGACGCCCGTACCGTTTCGGTTCAATACGGATACATGTACCGTTCCACTCCTAATATATATATAATATTTCTGATTATGGCATAGCTTTCTCCCCAGCCAATTAGTCTAATAAAGTAATGATTAGAAAAACACAAATGCTTGATCAAGGGCCCGGCCCGGCGGGAGTCTCTGTGTGTTCCAGGTCCCTCCAGGATCAAGCAAACACCGGACGCAGATCCTGAGTTGGTGTGTGTGCCAGGCCAGGTCTAGAAGGTCTGGAGTCTGTGTGTCCCAGGTCCCTCCAGGATCAAGAGTTGCCGCCTGTGCCAGATCTCTCCAGTTTAGATGACAGTGAGTCATTATTACGCTGGTTCATGTTATTTCTACCATCTGTTATTTTCTATGTTCTATTCTTTTTGTTAAGAATAAATATGATTTGACATTAACTGCTTAAAAATCTGAACATGATATTTGTTGTACTATTTTGATCTTTAATTGTATTGATTGGTTGGTGCTGGTCTAATAGTCATTCACAGAGATGTTTCTAATAATTTGCTATTCATTTTTCTGCATTTTAGAAAAAGCTAAAAAAAGGAAGAATATAAATGGACATACAAACCCGATTCCAAAAAAGTTGGGACACTGTACAAATTGTGAATAGAAACAGAATGCAATGATGTGGAAGTTTCAAATTTCAATATTTTATTCAGAATACAACATAGATGACATATCAAATGTTTAAACTGAGAAAATGTATCATTTTAAGGGAAAAATAAGTTGATTTTACATTTCATGGCATCAACACATCTCAAAAAAGTTGGGACAAGGCCATGTTTACCACTGTGTGGCATCCCCTCTTCTTTTTATAACAGTCTGCAAACATCTGGGGACTGAGGAGACAAGTTGCTCAAGTTTAGGAATAGGAATGTTGTCCCATTCTTGTCTAATACAGGCTTCTAGTTGCTCAACTGTCTTAGGTCTTCTTTGTCGCATCTTCCTCTTTATGATGCGCCAAATGTTTTGATCTGGACTGCAGGCTGGCCATTTCAGTACCCGGATCCTTCTTCTACGCAGCCATGATATTGTAATTGATGCAGTATGTGGTCTGGCATTGTCATGTTGGAAAATGCAAGGTCTTCCCTGAAAGAGACGACATCTGGATGGGAGCATATGTTGTTCTAGAACAGGGATGGGCAACTTCGGTCCTGGAGGGCCACCGTCCTACAGAGTTTAGCTTCAACCCTAATCAGACACACCTGAACAAGCTAATCAAGGTCCTCAGGATTACTAGAAAATTACAGGCAGGTGATTTTTTCAGGGTTGGAGCTAAACTCTGTAGGACAGTGGCCCTCCAGGACCGAAGTTGCCCATCCCTGTTCTAGAACTTGGATATACCTTTCAGCATTGATGGTGCCTTTCCAGATGTGTAAGCTGCCCATGCCACACGCACTCATGCAACCCCATACCATCAGAGATGCAGGCTTCTAAACTGAGCACTGATAACAACTTGGGTTGTCCTTGTCCTCTTTAGTCCGGATGACATGGCGTCCCAGTTTTCCAAAAAGAACTTCAAATTTTGATTCGTCTGACCACAGAACAGTTTTCCACTTTGCCACAGTCCATTTTAAGTGAGCCTTGGCCCAGAGAAAATGCCTGCGCTTCTGGATCCAGTTTAGATATGGCTTCTTTTTTGACCTATAGAGTTTTAGTCGGCAACCGCGAATGGCACGGTGGATTGTGTTCACCGACAATGTTTTCTGGAAGTATTCCTGAGCTCATGTTGTGATTTCCATTACAGTAGCATTCCTGTATGTGATGCAGTGCCGTCTAAGGACCCGAAGATCACGGGCATCCAGTATGGTTTTCCGGCCTTGACCCTTACGCACAGAGATTGTTCCAGATTCTCTGAACCTTTGGATGATATTATGCACTGTAGATGATGATAACTTCAAACTCTTTGCAATTTTTCTCTGAGAAACTCCTTTCTGATATTGCTCCACTATTTTTCACCGCAGCATTGGGGGAATTGGTGATCCTCTGCCCATCTTGACTTCTGAGAGACACTGCCACTCTGAGAGGCTCTTTTTATACCCAATCATGTTGCCAATTGACCTAATAAGTTGCAAATTGGTGCAGCTGTTCCTTATAATGTACATATAACTTTTCCAGCCTCTTATTGCTACCTGTCCCAACTTTTTTGGAATGTGTAGCTCTCATGAAATCCAAAATGAGCCAATATTTGGCATAACATTTCAAAATGTCTCACTTTCAACATTTGATATGTTATCTATATTCTATTGTGAATAAAATATAAGTTTATGAGATTTGTAAATTATTCCTTTCCTTTTTTACTCACAATTTGTACAGTGTCCCACTTTTTTGGAATGGGGTTTGTAAATACAGATATTAAAAAGAAGATAATAACTGTGTGACTTCTATGTAACACAGTATATCAGGACTGTGCTTGTAATCTCTCTAGTGTTCTTGGAAATTGGCTGAGCAGGAACATGAACTTTTATTCATATGTGTCAATTTCAGCCCGTTTACTGATTTTATTTGTAATCTTCACACTGGTTGGTTCCTCGCCTGATCTACACAGGTGTGTTTAGTCACAAGCAGTTCAGTCTCATGCTGTTGTGTGTTTTTCAGGATCCTTTGACTCTCTTTATGAAGTGGGAAAGAAACTGGCATCGGCATCCCATGGCATTGTCCATGAAGGAATTCGAAAGTCAGACGGCACACAAGTATGTTGCTCTTTCTGGATACACCGAACCTTTTGCCTCTTGTTTCCTTCTGTCTTTCGAGTCCTGACATAAACATCAGTGATTACAGTTTCGATCAAAACATGTTTTAAAGAAGATTGTAGATTATCATGTAAACACTATTGGGACCAGGCCCGGGGTGGGTAATCGGGAGAATCGGGAGAATTCCCGGTGGGCCGCTTCACTTTTGGGCCGGTCGAGGATTTTTTTTTATTTTTTTTTTTTTACATTTGTCACGTTAGTTACATTAGGCTACACACGTTCCGCATTCTGACACCGCAGCGCGCAGCCTCTGCATGGGTTGTACCATGAGAGGGAGTTCTCCCCTCCCCTTCCATGGAGTTGGTTGGGTCCATAGCCCATCTTTTCCAAAACGTTTTCTCAGGTAGGCTACCGTGGCACCGCCGGCGCCTACCGATAGCTGGGCCGGCCCTATGGCGGAAAATCAATGACAAAATTAACGGAGCGCACAACTGATGCTTGGCGCGCGCAGTAAATGACATTCGCGAGAGGATAACAGCTCTACAAGCGAGGAAACGGGAACTCGCGAGCTCATTCAAACCCTGCGCGCGTGCATGACATCTCCTCTGCACGCAATACAAGCCTTCGCACGCGCATGATCATTCCCCACGCTCTTGATCTCCTGCTTTTGCTCGCTCGAACACTTTTACTTTTGGCAGTCGATGGGCGGGACTTACTGTTTTAATAACCTCAAATGTCATTAGGTATCACGTTTTTTTTTATTAAAAAAGCATTATTTTTGAATACAAATAAATCTGTAAACATTAGTTCAATATGCCTCTTTGTGGAAGAGTGGGATACATTTCAAATGCTTTCTTTCTTTCTTTCTTTCTTTCTTTCTGCTTTTGTTAATTTATCAACCTATCCTTGTGGAATAGTGGAACATTTTTTGTTAACTTCTCAGCTTAAGTGAATTATTATTTAACCTTTACATTATTTGTTGAACCATGTTATTAATAAAAACTACACAATGGTAAGAGCTGAACTGTTGCTTCATTTATCCAATTTGGAAAAAGTGCTAATTTGGAATTCCACCATGGAAAAAGAGGGCCAGTCTTGGGCCTGAAACTCCCGGGCTGAAAAGTGGCCCCACTCCGGCCCTGTTGGGACATATCATCAAGTAAGAATCATTTTATTCTGTAAGTCACATCTGGGCCGGAGGAAATTGTTTGTGTCCGTTTTCAGTGTGTGAGGGCCAGTTTTGGGCCGAGGACCCAGCAAGATCTGGGCCAGAATTGAAGGATATGAGGCCCAGAGGTGGGCCAGACAAATTTAGCTTTTTTTTGTTCAGTTCTTAGCTAATATGATGTACTGCAATATATATAATACTTCAAAGTGTATATAATATAGTGTACTGACTGCTGCTTTGTACATTAAAATCAGGAACGGGCAAACGATTACTAACTCGTTGAGTAATTACTTTTTTTTAAATATTTTGTTGTTCAGATCAGCCTTATAATACTGAGACGAACGGAAGGTTTCAGTCACTTTTGGGCTGAGATATCCGAGATGTATTATCTTGTGGAGTGTGTCATTGAAATAGCCTTGTAATGTCACAACATCCTAACAGTGAGTGATGTCACATAGCACATCAGAGTTTACGAGTGTACAAATACACCGTTTCATACAGCATGTTTGTGTGTTTTGCAGGTAAAGACTCCACCATGCCAAGGGGAAATGGTCCTCCTCGGCACATCTCCGCTGACTGCATCATCTAGGCCTTAGGATGGTTCCACAAAGAATTGACTGCACATACAACATGACTTGCTTCAAACTAAAGATTTGACTTTACATAAAGATCTATTTGTGTCTCAGTAGTTAATCCAGGATGGGCCTAAAAAAACTTACAGCTTACAGTTCATTAAATAGTTTAACACAGCTAACTCAACATTAATATCTTGTAATAAATATTGGAAATGGAGAACAAATGATTATGAATTCTTTTGATGAATCCCCACAAATGGTATATATTAAAGACTATCTGCATGCTTTGAATGTAACGGATGGAGAAGACCCAGAAATAAGAAATGTTGATGTAACAGACAAGGTTGAGATTTTTATGGACGATCTTGTAGTTGAACACCTCAACGCAGGGTATTCAGAGTGTTGAACAGTACAAGTATTTGGGTACTGACTTAGATAACAAATTGACTTTTTCCCCAAATACTGATGCTTTTTGTAAGAGGGGGCAGCAAAGATTGTATTGTTTGCGGAAACTAAGGTCATTTAATGTGAATAAAACATTGATTGTGAATGTTCTACAGATCCTTTATGAGTCGCTATAATCCTTTTCATTGTTGTTTAATTCTCTGAATGTGAAAAATAAGAATTATATTGAGAGGAAATAAAATAACGGGAAGGAAGCAGATGACTATGGCCCAGTTATATCATAGACAGGTTTTATGGAGGCAGAATCTATCTATAAATTACAGGAACGTCTGACTGTCTGTTATTAGCATATCTCTTGAACCGTTAGTCCAATGGATTTCAAACTCGACAGGTGTTTCGCTACGGGCACGAGTAAGTGCAGTGCCAAGTTTGCCGTTGTTTGGATTAGAAATGCAAAAGATATCGGTAAATATATCGGTAAAAGAAGCACACATTGGCTTTTGCCGCTCTAGCCGCTGGCCACTCCCCCTCTCACACTGAAGCTGAGCGAGCACCGCTGGCCACTCCCCCCTCTCACACTGAAGCTGAGTGAGCACAGCTGGCCACTCCCCCTCTCACACTGACACTGAAGGTGTGTTCGACATCGGCTGCACCCGATCGGCGAGAGTAGCCGCGTGCAGGCGGGGAGGAGCTGCAAACGGAGACGTGAAGTCGGACACTTTCTGGTTCCCGTGGTGACCGCTCACGTGGTGTTTGCATACTTTACCACAGCTGAAGTGAAATAAATGCAATATTTGCCTAATAATGCACAGATGTTTCAGATACATTTTCATTCAATACTTTATGTACTGCTTCATACAGCGTCTGTTTGAACAAGAATAAAGTTCAACATAAGCTACTATCAATGAAGTGGAGTCTACGTTTTTTAATCAGTTTTAATTTGATAAACATGACAAAATATAACATCGCAACGACATGAAAAGAGTGTTTATTGTTATAAAAACTGATTTGAGAGCTTTAGAGGAACTAAAGGTGTTCGAATAAACACGAAACACACGTGATCGTTGTCATGCAGTGAATCCGGCCAATCGTGGAACAGCTGTGTCGTCATCAGCCCTCGTTCAGCCCAGTGCAGCCGCTCTTGAGAAGCTGCGCTGGCTGAGTTCTCCGGCTACTCTCGAATCGCTCTCGCGGTACTTTGATGGCACATGTCACAGTCACGTGGTGTCGGCGCTGTATCAAGTCGGACAAAATTTCTAACCGGCATGCACTGCTTTAAGTCAGCCGCCGATCGGTCTGCGCAGAGCTGCATGAAGTCGAACAAGCCTTGAGTGAGCACAGCTGGCCACTCCCCCTCTCACACTGACACTGAGTGAGCACAGCTGGCCACTCCCCCTCTCACACACACACACTGAGTGAGCACAGCTGGCCACTCCCCCTCTCACACTGACACTGAGCGAGCACAGCTGGCCACTCCCCCTCTCACACACACTGAGTGAGCACAGCTGGCCACTCCCCCTCTCACACACACACACACACTGAGTGAGCACAGCTGGCCACTCCCCCTCTCACTGAAGCTGAGTGAGCACAGCTGGCCACTCCCCCTCTCACACTGACACTGAGCGAGCACAGCTGGCCACTCCCCCTCTCACACTGACACTGATGGTGTGTTTGACATCGGCTGTTCATTTACAGCAGAATTTGAATTCGGCTCATATTTGAGTTATTTTCCTGTTTATTACTGTCAAGCTCCTTTTAAACAGTCTGTACTGTATGAGTTACAGGAATAAAATCCTAAGGGAAATTAAGATTTAGTAAATTAATCATTTATCATGACTTGAGCAGGTTTATAATAGCATAATTTCACTATGCCATCAAAATAACACAAAACACAGCAATGACACTCGTTCAGCCTTTATCAGGGTTTTCACTCGCTTTGCATTTATTCAAATTCAAAAAAGCTGAAAACAAATCAGGTAATTAAAATCTGACATAAATATATAAAGCTTATAAATACTGAAATAAGATAATTACAAATAAAATATCACTTTCACTGTAGATATTCAAAGAACAGCATGCAATATTAACTTAAAACTACTTGAAATCACACAAAAGCAAAACTTTCTTAAATAATTCATACCATTTCTTAAAATGTTATAAATAAGAGTTTTGTTTTTTTGATATATTGTCCATATTATGATATCATGTGCATATGCTGATGAATCCTGCCTGTCATCTGTGGATCATATAACAACAATAAAGTCATAAAAAGTAACAATTAAAAAGAAAATCTGAATGATTATGTAAAAGCGTAACGTAGAGGAGTGATATAGTCTGAAACGGTCCTACCTAACGCAGCAGCAGGGAGTGTTCTCACGAGTCTTGCTCTGCTGTCACTTTCTGATCACACCAGCCTGATTTACAGAGGATTTCAGTGTTATTCACCATTCAAAAATAAAACATCATCAGTCTTTATACTATTAGCCTGGGGCAACCTTAGTTCCTTTTAAAGGAAAGTAATGAGTTACATAACTTTTGCGTTACTTCTCACCTGGGCTGGGCATGTTTTTTCTTGTTTTTTTATAACAAAAATGTTTTATCCTTGGGCTAATGTTCTATATTTTCTAACTGAAGATCCTTTCAGTTTAACTGAATCATTGAAGGTCAGCAGCAAGTACATTTGTCAATAAAGTGAGATTAAATGCATAAAAATATTTGTTTTATTTAAGATATTTAATTATT